>NW_012105853.1:903335-953433 GCF_000951045.1 Mandrillus leucophaeus
AAAAAAAAAAAAAAAAAAAAAAATGGCATGTGCAGAGTTCCGGCACATTGTATCATGAAATGTCTGTTTATCGGTGATGATCACCCACTCTCAAGCAGCAAGATCACCGGGGGCTGCTTGCCCTGTGTCTTGGTTTGGAAGGTTCCAAAAATCTTGCTCTCCTAGTTTCATCCAGCCTCTGAAGAAAAAAAATCTTGACACTGCATTGCGTACATGCTGGAGGAGGCTAGACATGACTGAGCTGTCTATGTTCAGGGCCTGTGATTCTGAGCTCAGAAAATCTCCTAGGACCAGCTTTAGTATTGATTCTAAGGTAAGACTTATTTATTTTTATTTTTATTTTTTTGAGACAGAGTCCCACTCTGTCACCCAGGCTGGAGTGCAGTGGTGCAATCTTGACTCACTGCAACCTGTACCCCTAGGTTCCAGCGATTCTCCTGCCTCAGCTTCCCTAGTAGCTGGGGCTAAAGGTGTGCACCACTGTGCCTGGCTAATTTTTGTATTTTTAGTAGAGACGGGTTTCACCATGTTGGCCAGGCTAGTCTTGAACTCCTGACCTTAGATGATCTTGCCTCAGCCTCCCAAAGTGCTGGGATTACAGGTGTGAGCCACCATGCCTCACCTGGTAAGGCTTATTTAGGATGGCACCACAGTATAGGGCATAATTTCTCAACCTTAGCACTATTGACATTTGGAGCTGGAAAAGTCTTTGTTTCGGGGGCGTGGGAGAGATGTAGGATGTTTAATGTCATTCCTAGGCTTTACCCACTAGATGACAGTAGCACTCCACATTCACAGTGATGAAAACCAAAGATAGCTCCAGACATTGCCAAATACCACCTGGGAGACAAAGCTGCTCCAAATTAAGAACCACTAGTGTGGGAGAAAGAATGTTAGGTTCTGGTCAGACAGACCTGAGAAAGCCTGTGTCACTTACCAGCTGTGTAACAGTGGAACAATTATCTGTCTCTCCAGCCCTTGGTTTCATCAACTGTAAAATCCTATACTACTGCTACCAGTTATTGAATGCTTTCATTGGTACAGTGATGAGCTCTTTGCATGGATAATCTCATTTGATTGTCAATAACAGACAGAATCATGGGGCCAGGCACCTGTAATCCCAGCACTTTGGGAGGCCGAGGCAGGAGGATGACTTGAGGCCAGGATTTCGAGACCAGCCTGGCCAACATGGTGAAACCCCATCTCTCCTAAAAGTACAAAAATTAGCTGGGTGTGCTGGTGGGTGCTTGTAATCCCAGCTACTCGGGAGGCTTAAGCAGGAGAATCATTTGAAGCCGGCAGGTGGAGGTTGCAGTGAACCGAGATCATGCCACTGTACTCCAGCTTAAGCAACAGAGGAAGACTCCACCTCAAAAAACAAACCAAAAGCCCCCCCCAAACCCCCCAGAATCCTGTAAAGACACTGACCAGTGGAAATAGAGAGGAAGATGAGGAGGGAGTGGTCCATATCAGGTATCTTCTCCGTACCTTGCATGAAAGCAGGTAACCTCACATACATTTCTGTGCTGTCACTGGCTGTGTGATCTTGGGCAAATCACATTTCCCCTGAGGTTCAGTTTCCTCATCTGTGAAAATAATACCAACTGGGGAATTCTGGAAAGATGGAGGCAATAATGCCTAGCATAGATTTGAATCTCCCCAAACCCCCAAACAAAAATAGAAAAAAATTCATAAACATGTTTACCACAAAACTAAGTGACAAGGCATCTTCATGAATTCCAAAACACAAGTGGGGACAAATCACCAACAGCTACAAGGCCTGCATGTCACTGGCATCTCTGTGCAGTGGAAACAGAAGGGAAGCAGCAAGGTGTCTGACGGGCCTGAGACACGGAGAGTGCTAAAATTGCAACATGTATTCACGTGTTGTTGGGAAAACAGCGGCTGAAACTGGAAAGCGTTTTGCCAGCTCCAGTAGTGGGCGAGTGTAAGATGTTTGCCAGACAACCTAAGGTTTAAAGGAGTTTTTAACCCCTGTGAATTATTGAGTCATTTTAACCAGTAATTATAGCATCTTTCCATTATATCAGCCCCTGTATTCTTGAAAACGAAAGATTCCAAGTGTGGAAGAAAGGAACTACAGATGTAATACAGAATAGGTTCCATAAACATCCTATACAACTCTATTTACATTGGATATATCAATGTGAACTTGAGACTACTTTTAAAGGAAATGTATATGCGTGTATTCATATATACAATACCTAGTTCTAGCTACTAAAAAAGACTTAAACCATGGTCATCTTGTAGCAGTGAGCATATCTTGCACCCAGATAATAGTTTTGATTAATAAAAATAAAAAGAGTTCTTGAAGAAATTACTCATTCCAGATCTGTAGCAGGAGATATACAAAATGAGCCTGAAATATCTTGTCATGTCAGTTAACAAGGAAGCTATCAAAGGCTACCAGGGTCACACCAAAAGGACTTAGAAGCCAGCCTGCAGATGAAACAATGTTAGCTGCAACAAAGATAATACTTGCAGTTGATTGAAACTCATCAAAATGTTTAAAACCCTGGGTTCATAATGATATCCAGCAAATCAATCACCTTCTGACGATGGCATGGAAATAAATTGTACTCTTGAAAACTAGGTAAATAAAGAATCTAGTCATTCTCCTGCCTTTCCTAAATGAACTGTAGCTCTGGGAAACCAAATAATAGATAAAGGGAAGAAGCTTCCTATAAAATTACTACAGCTAATACATGAAAACAAAATGATGCAATATTGCCATTTTGTTATTTACAGTGAATGAATGTAGCTAGCCATTGTACACAATGGCAGCTAACATCAAAAAAGGAACAACTCCAGCCTTGTAGGAGCTGCTTGGAAAGGAGTCCAGCACCAGCTATAATCATGCCAAAAAGATGGACCCTGAGTCTGATCCAGCTGCTAATTTGCAGGCAATGCAGAGGTCGGAGGGCCGTGTTATATTGTACTATGAGGATGCAATTGACAAAATTCAGACTTTGAGAAACTACACGTAAAACAGCCTGAATTCAACAGATAAACTTCAAGGAAGAGAAAGGGATGGAAGGGAGAACCTGTAGACTATTTTTAAAAAGAGGCTTTTGGATTAATAAAAGAGGCTTTTGGCTGGGCACTGTGGCTCACACCAGTAGTTCCAGCACTTTGGGAGACCTAAATGGGAGGATCTTTTGAGGTCAGGAGTTCAAGACCAGCCTGGGCAACATGGTAAAACCCTGTCTCTACAAAAAAATACAAAAATTAGCCAGGTGTGGTGGCACATGCCTGTAGTCCTGGCTACTCTGGAGGCTGAGGTAAGAGGATCACCTGAGCCTGGGGTGTTCAAGGCTGCAGTGAGCCAAGATTGCACTGGTGCACTCCCTCCTGCAAGACAGAGTGAGACCTTGTCTCCTAAAAAACAAAACAAAACACACACACACACACACACACACACACACACACAAAAGAGGCTTTTAAAAAGTGGACATGGCTGGGTGTGCTGTAATCCCAGCACTTTGGGAGGCCGAGGCAGATGGATCACCTGAGGTCAGGAGTTCAAGACCAGCCTGGTCAAGGTGGTGAAACCCCATCTCCACTAAAATACAAAAATTAGCCGGGCATGATGGTGGGTGCCTGTAATCCCAGCTACTGGGGAGGCTGAGACGGGAGAATCTCTTGAACCCGGGAGACGGTGGTTGCAGTGAGCCGAGATCGTGTCACCTCCTGGGCAGTTGAATGAGACTCCATGTCAACAAAAAGTAAATAAATAAAAATAAAAAGTGGACACAACTAAACAATAACATCTAGGGATGCACACTCAGATGAGTAAGTCATGAAGAAACGCAAGGAAGTAATTAATAGTCGGATTAGTGATTATTTTGGGGGGAGGGGCTGTGATTGATATGGAGTACCTGGTGAGGTGGGGAGGGGAACCCTGAGGTGTCTGAAAAAAATTCTGTTTCTTGACCTGGGTGGTGGTTACAGGGTGTTTGCCTTAATATAACTCACTAAACTACAATTTTTTTTTTTTTTTTTTTGAGATAGGGTCTCACTTTGTTGCCCGGGGTGGAGTACAGCAGTGTGATCTCAGCTCACTGTAGCCTCAGACCTCCCCAGACTCAAGTAATCCTCCTACTTCAGCCTCCTGAGTAACCGGGGCTACAGGTACATGCCACCATGCCCGGCTAATTTATGTATTTTTCGTAGAGATGGGGTTTCAGGTTTTGCTATGTTGCCCAGGTTGATCTCAAACTCCTGGGCTCAAGCAATCTACTCACCTCGGCTTCTCAAAGTGCTGGGATTTCAGGTGTGAGCCACTGCATCTGGCTGCTACAAATTTAATTTGTGTGGTTTTCTGCGTCTGTTTTGCTCTATAATATAAAGGTTTTAAAAAATGAAGACAGCAATACCTACTTCACAGTATGTGTGTGTCCATATGAGTGTATACATGTACATATACATGTATCTAAATGTATGGCTTCTGTTAGCACCAGGTAGACAGGTAGGTGCTCACTAAATATGACTTCCAGGTGAATTTTGTTCAAAACACTGACCCGTGTGATTTCAGCACTGTTACCGATATTGCTAACTTGTGTGGCTAATTAAAAATAGTTCATGCTTCCCAACTGGGGCCGAGACTGGAAAAAGTAAAATAAAAAATCGTTAACGGTTAGTAGGTAATACTATGTGACAGGCACTGTTTCCAGTGCAACTAATCTAATTGAATCCTCATAACTGTATTATGGTTATTCCCATTTTACAGAGAAGAAAACTGAGGCTCAGAGAGATTCCTTGTGGCCACACAGTAGGTTGGCAAGGCAGCCTGTTTTGTTTTGTATTGTCTTGTTTTGAGGCAGCGTCTCACTCTGTGGCCCAGGCTGGAGCGCAGTGGCACAATCTTGGCTCACTGCAACCTCTGCCTCCTGGGTTCAGGCGATTCTCCTGCCTCAGCCTCCTGATTAGCTAGGATTACAGGCGCATGCCATCACACTAGGCTAATTTTATTTGTATTTTGAGTAGAGATGGGGTTTAATTGGCCAGGTTGGTCTCAAACTCCTGGCCTCAAGTGATCCACCCGCCTTGACCTCGCAAAGTGCTAGGATTACAGGCATGAGCCACCACACCTGACTAGCAGGTTTGGAACCCAGGCAGTCTGGCTCTCAGCTCTGCCCTCTTATCCACTGTACCATATGTACCATACTGTTTTTCACTTGGTGTCTAGTGCCCTGTTTGCAATAATAACTCCCCCTTTTGGAGTGCCTGCTAATGTGTGTGCCATCCTTTGACATTCACTACCTGAATCTCAAATCAACCCTGGAAGGTGAAAGTACTTGTTAGTCTGCATTTGGTGGATAGGAAAACTAGAACTCAGAGAGCTGAAAAACTTGCTCAAAGTAACAGAGTAAACAAATGGCAGTAGGTGGTGGGGGAGGAGTTTGAATCGGGGACGGGGAGGGTTCATACTCTGACCCTTGGGATTCTAAAGAACAAAATGTCCTATACTCTTAAACAGATGCTCATCTGATGGGTCTGACCCAGTTTGAGGTCATGGGTTGCCCAACCAGTGGTCCGGAGCCTGGCTTGGCTTGAGAAGTGTCCAGATGCGGGCTGGGGGAAGTCAGAGGCTTGGCAAACACCAGACATGTTTGACCCCAATCAGAGGGTCGTGCAAAGCTTGTGACCCCTGGGCCTGGGGTTCCCTAAGGGGCAAGAGACTCCTTTTTCTCAGTGTGCCAGCCTTGTGCTCACAAACCGCCCAATCAGGTCCTAGAACGGAGCTGGCCACCTCTCGGGACGGGGTAAAGAGATGCCCGTGGGTTGGCTGTGCGGATTTCCCAGAAGTGGGAAGAACCTGGCTGTGTTTTTGTGGTCACACACTGATTTCCCAACCTGAGTCAGCATGGCTGCTTGGAGGTACAGCATGTCCTCTCTGTTCCCAGGGGCCCTGGATCCCAGCCTGGCTGAAGCATTTCCAAAACAGGGCCTGGAATAGTGAGAGAAATGGAAGGGGTGGAGGTCCCACATCCCCTCCATCAGTACCAGCCACCCACCATTGTATTAATAGCACCTAGCGTGGACTGAGTTCTTACCAGGTGCCAGGTCCCGTGCTAAGCATGTCATATGTATTCACTTAACTAACCTTACAGAGATGCGATGGAGTAGAGGCTCTTCCATTTGACAAAGGAGTAAACAGACTCAGAGAAGCCACATCACTTCTAAATGGTCCCACGGAGATGGAATTTGCAGGTCTGTGATTGTGGAATCCTGGAGTGTCAGCTCCGCAAATTCACTACTTCACTCAGCCCTCACCACAAACCCCCAGTAAGGTGTTGTCACCCCAGTAAGGATATGAAAAAACGGAAGCTCGGGGTGGTGGACGTGACTTGTAAGATGTTTCTAGAAAGCTCTGCTGTGACAACCAGTAACTGTTCTTTAAGAACCCCAGTCAAAACCCATAGCTGCTAAAATTTGGCCGTGACTACCCAAAACCCCTATATTTATTATTACCCGTGTATCCCCCACATTCTCCTAGGATGGGAAGAGGAGGCAAAGAGTTCTTTGGTGGCCATCTCCTCGGAAGAGTGGAATGGGGTCATGAGGGCTCTTTCATTAGAGGGGCTACTATTTGTAGAGATTAATGTGTGGCCATTATGAGCAGGCCCAGTGGTCTCATGTGGGTATGGGCATCTAGAGGCTGAGAGAAACAGGCTGCCTGGCTGAATCGGTGCAGGAGCCACAGTGTGGGTGTGCTAAGGTCAGCCACATTCCCAGGACTTTCAGGGCACAGGCTGCTGGCTGGTGTGTTTCCCGTGGACCAGTGTTGGCAGAGAGCACCTACAAGGGGCCCTCTTGGGTCCTGTCCCCTAGAGCCTCCTGGAGGGGCAGAGGTGTGGCAGCAGCAAGAAGCTTGAGTTGGATGTTGAGTTCCTAAGGGCTGATGAATGACTTGCAAGGGACCCCTATGAGGAGAGGTGCATCCGCCAAGGTCAAGAGTGAGAGGGCCCCTGTGACAGTGGCCGTCTCCATGGAGCCCACGACAGAAAGGGGCAGCTTGAAGCCAGCCAGGATGGTTGCAGCTCAAGGGAGACCCTTTCTCCTCCCTTGCTATCTCCAACACCCCCCACTGTACCCCACGTGTAGATGAGGGAAGGAGAGATAGAGAAGGAGCCACCCACACCGCCTCCCTGCAGCAGGCCTGAGAGCGAGGGGAGAAGGTTTAAACCTAAATCAAATTGGGAATTTTGGTTAGAAGCTTCACTGGACATTCTCATTTCTAAATTGAGTATATTTGTGACCTAAAGTGACCATAGAATTACCTGTTTCCTCAGAACGAGCAGAAGAGTAAGGGGGAGATTTCACTCAGTGGCAGGGAAAATGTTTCTCCACCAAATACATCTTAGAAGGGACACTGGGAGATAAAAATGAAGGTGTGCTTTGATTATGTCACAGGCCAGGTTTCTTCAACATCCTGGTCTCAGTGAGGAGGATTCTCCAAAACAAGTCTAGGAAGTGAATGTTCCAGAATGTTCTAGAACTTGCTTCATTAGGCAGGCAAGAAGCATGCCTCTGGGAACCTCTTGAGCCCTTCATGGGCTAGCACACCAATACCATCCCCCCAGAAGCTTCAGTTGTTGGCTTCTAATGGCTTACTATTTCCATTTCTACTGAGAACTGCCATCTCAGGAATCACCTCACCCTGGAGTTTATTCCTCTCACCCACAGGGTGGCTGGCAGCCAACAGCTGACTCGTACAGAGGTACACAAAGCCAGCCTTTTTGCTAGACTTTACCTGAGACCACATCTTTGCTTGTTTCCCTCCCTGTCTTGCTTCCCTTCATCCCTTACAGGTTCTTTCCTTTATAAATCACACAGTACCTAATCTTTGCCTCAGGCTCTGTGTCTGAGGAGCTGAAGATGATTCTGGGCATCAGGAGGTGATTTTGTGACTGGGCTATTTCACTAGCTCTGAGCTAGGTAATCCATTAGAGAAACTTCTAGATCCTAAATCAAACTACGTAGATTCAATTCACAGTACCATTACTTCACTGCTGTGTGACCTTGGCCAATGACTGGTTACTACATCCCAGTTTTCTCATCTGTGATACAGAAGGCAAACACTGACCCACCTCACAGGGCTTTGTAAGGATTCAACATACAAAAGTACCGAGGATAGTGCCTGGCACAGTCGATGGTGCTATTGTTATTCCTCCAGGCTAACAGCACTGACTAAGTGCAAAGGAAGTGGCTTTTTGCCGTCTCGTTGAGGATGCTGTATCCTGGGGTAAGTGGCCAGATCACAGGACGGCTGTGGTTCAATTGTAATAAAATAATCTCCCTTGGCTGGGCGTGGTGGCTCACACCTGTAATCCAGCACTTTGGGAGGTCGAAGCAGGTGGATCACCTGACGTCGGGAGTTCGAAACCAGCCTGGCTAACATGGCGAAACCTAGTCTCCGCTAAAAATACAAAAATTAGCCAGGCGTGGTGGTGTGTGCCTGTAATCCCAGCTACTCGAGAGGCTGAGGCAGGAGAATCACTTGAACCTGGGAGGCAGAGGTTGCAGTGAGCTGACATTGTAACACTGCATGAGACTCCATCTCAAAACCAACAACAACAACAGCAACAACCCACCCCTTATGGAACCCTTACTATGTCCCAGTCCCTGTTCTACGTGCTGCATATGTGCTAGTTCACTCTGTCTTCACTATCTTTCTAAGCTGATATAATTATCTCCTTTTTTTTTTTTTTGAGACGGAGTCTTGCTCTGTCGCCAGGCTGGAGTACAGTGGCACGATGTTGGCTCACTGCAACCTCCGCCTCCCGGGTTCATGCTATTCTCCTGCTTCAGCCTCCTGAGTAGCTGGGACTACAGGTGTGCGCCACCATGCCCAGCTAATTTTTGTATTTTTAGTAGAGATGGGGTTTCACCATGTTGTCCAGGCTGGTCTCGAACTCCTGACCTCAAGTGATCTGCCTGCCTCGGCCTCCTAAAGTGCTGGGATTACAGGCATGAGCCACCGCACCTGGCCAATTATCTCCATTTTACACATGAAAAAACTGAGGCCCGGACAGTCTAAAAAACGAGCTATTAGATCCACAGGTTAAAAAAAAATGAGTGCATCTAAAATGATTACAGTTTAAAAAGCCAGGCCGGGAAGTAGTTTGCAGTTTCTTAAAAAGCTAAACATACGCTTATGTGACGAGCAGTTGTATTCCTGGGTAATGAAAGCATTTGTCCACTCAAAGACATGTACATGAATGTTCATAGCAGTTTTATTTGTGATAGTCAAAAACTGGAGGAAACAATAACATGCCCAGGGACATGGATAAAGAAACTGTGGCATCTGTATCTTTCTTTGTTGTTTGTTGGAGACAAAGTGGAGTGCAGTGGTGCAATCACGGCTCACTGCAGCTCAACTTCAGGGCTCAAGTGATTCTCCCACCTCAACCTCCTGAGTAGCTGAGACTATAGACAGGCACACAGCACCATGCCTGGCTAATTTTTTGGTGTTTAGTAGCGACAGGGTTTCGCTATGTGGCCCAGGCTGGTCTCAAACTCCTGGGCTCAAGTGATCTGCTCGTCTCAGCCTCCCAAAGTGTTGGGATTACAGGTGTGAGCCACCGTGCTTCACCTGTGAGATCTATTAGGTTGGTGCAAAAGTAATTGCGGTTTTGCCATTAAAAGTAATGGCAAAATGGCCGGGCATGGTGGCTCATGCCTGTAATCCCAGCACTTTGAGAGGCCGAGGCAGGCGGATTTCTTGAGGCCAGGAGTTCAAGACCAGCCTGGCCAACATGGTGAAACCCTGTCTCTACTAAAAATACAAAAATTAGCCGAGCATGGTGGTGCATGCCTATAGTCCCAGCTACTCAGGAGGCTGAGGCAGGAGAATCGCTTGAACCTGGATGCAGAGGTTGCAGTGAGCTGAGATTGCACCACTGCACTCCAGCATGGGCAACAGAGCAAGAGCCTGTCTCAAAAAAAAAAAAAAGTAACAGTCAAAACCACAATTACTTTTACACCAATCTGATATATGTGCATCTACATCTCAATCCTACTTAGCAATAAAAAAAGACAAATTATTGATATGTGCAATAGCATGGATAAATGACAAAATAATTATGCTGAATGAGAGAAGTCAGACAGAAAGAGTACATATTGGCCAGGTGCAGCGGCTCATGCCTATAATCCCAGCACTTTGGGAGGCCGAGGTAGGTGGATTATCTGAGCTCAGGAGTTCGAGACCAGCCTGACCAACATGGTGAAACCTCGTCTCTACTAAACACACACACACACACAAAAAAGAAAATTATCCAGGTATGGTAGCACACGCCTGTGATGCCAGCTACTAGTGAGGCTGAGGCAGGAGAATTGCTTGAACACCCGCAGGGGCAGAGGTTTCAGTGAGCCAAGTTTTCGCCACTGCACTCCCAGCCTGGGCAACAGAGAGAGGCTCTGTATACAAAAAAAAAAATTTATAAAGAGTACATATAGCATGATTTCATTTCTATAAAATCCCAGAAAATGTAAAGCCATCTATAGTGAAAGAAAGCAACCTATAGTGATGATGGTTACCTGGAAATGGGGTGGTGGGATGAATAGGGGATGACTTATAAACCAGCATGAGGTAGCTTTTGGAAGCAATTGAAACACTTGGCATCTTGATTGTGGTGATGGTTCCTTGGGTATGTACATATGTTGAAACTCATCAAATGATTCAATTTCAGTATGTATTGAACATCAATTATATCTCAACAATGCTGTTTATTTATTTATTTAGTTTTTTTATTTTTGAGACTGAGTCTCGCTTTGTCACCCAGGCTGAAATGCAGTGGCATGTTCTTGGCTCACTGCAACCTCCACCTTCTGGGTTTAAACGATTCTCCTGTCTCAGCCTCCCGAGTAGCTGGGATTACGGACGTGCACCACCATGCCCAGCTAATTTTTGTATTTTTCGTGGAGATGGGGTTTCACTATGTTGGCCAGTCTGGTCTCGAACTCCTGACCTCAGGTGATCCACCTGCCTTGGCCTCCCAAAGTGTTGGAATTATAGGCGCAAACCACTGTAGGTCTGGCGATAATGCTGATTTTTTTTTTTTTTTTAACTAGAGTGGAACAATGAGGATTTGAATCCACGTATGTCTCACTGGACATATGCTCAGGAACTGGTAAGTTATAAAAAGACCTCCTTTATCGGCTGGAGACATAGAATTAGTCCAAATGGTGTCACCTCCAGGAAGCCTTACTGTCATTTCCATAGAGGACAATGGCCTGGGCCCACACCACCCTCCTGCCTGTCTTCAGCCTTTGTCAGTGGATCCTTTCCCCACTTGGAAGACTCCCCTTGCATCCTCCTCCATGTTGTCCTCCAAATGTGCTGGCCGAGAGCCCAGCGCCTGAATCAGAGGGACCTGGGTTTGAATCCCACCTCTGCCATTAAACACCAGCTGTCTGACCTCAACTGTGTTCCTTTGCTTCTCTGGGCTTCAGATTCTCCATCTGAATAATAATAGAAGCTACCTTGGGATTGCCTCAAGGATCAAATGCTAGAGAGTTCACCTTAAACAATGAGTGGAGGGCCTGGTGTGTAATAAAGCACTCAATAAATGTTAACTATTATTGATCTTCACCTGGGCAGTGGCTGCTGACTGTTTAAGTTTCTCAGCCTTTGAATCAGGTACTTCCGACCCAGCTCTATTTATTGACATGGAAAGATGCCCAAAGTGTACTGCTGAAGGGAAAAAAGCAGGCTACAAAAGAATATATTCCTCCCAGGTCATTTTAAAGATCAAAGCTAACCATGGACATCTAGCACCTAGTAGGGTACCTGGGACACAGGAAGCCGTCACTGAAAGCTAGCTGTGACTATAGAATATAATACCATAGTAATACAAAAGCATTTTTGTAGTCCGTATGATGCCACCTTCAAATATTATGTGAGCTCCTGTGAAACGAGATGATATTTGCAATGTGCTTGCATCAAAGGGAGGTAGAGCTGCGTATTCCCTTCTGCCTTCTTTCTGACACGTTTCAGAGAGTGATCATGGGCAGGGCTTGAGTTGACCTTGGGACCCATTGATCTGATGTGAATTTTGCTACTTTTTTTTTTTTTTTTTGAGAGACCGGAGAGTGCAGTGGCTGTTCACAGGCACGATCCCAGCACTGATCAGCGCGGGAGATTTGACCTGTTCTGTTTCCAGCCTGGGCCAGTTCACCTCTCCTTAGGCAACCTGGTGTTTCTTTGCTCCCAGGAGGTCATGTTTTGGTCCTTTTTTGTGTGGCACTGGAGTGAAAGAAAAGAAAAGCATTGCCCTTTGGCGTTGAGACTACAAACTTGGGTTTAGGGTGCTCTTTGTAATAACTGAGGTACTATAACACATTAAACACTCGGGGGCGCTCCAATCTGTTGGCAATAGAGATAAATACAAAAAGCCGTGATAATAACGATGCTATATGAATACTGCTGTTACATTTAACAATGCCGTTTACATTGAACACTGAGCTCTTACTATGAGAGCCTAAAATAGAGCAAGAGAGTCACAAACTTTATCACCTTTTAACCTTGCAAACATCCCATTAGAGAATATTATCAAAGATTTTCTAATAGGGCGTATCACTCTGTGGGATTTAAAAAATTTGTGTATTACATATATACATATATACATATATACACACATATATACATATATATACACGTATACATATACACATAATTTTTTTTGAGACAGGGTCTCACTCTGTCGCCCAGGCTGGAGTGTAGTGGCACAATCGCAGCTCACAGTAGCCTAGATCTCCTGGGCTCAAGCGATCCTCCTGCCTCAGCCTTCCAAGAAGCTGGGATTACAGGTGTGCACAACTATACCTGGCTAATTTTTTAATTTTTCTGTAGAGACAGGGTCTTGCCATGTTGCCCAAGCTGGTCTTTGACCTCCTGAAGTACTAGGATTATAGACGTGAGCCACTGCAACTGGCCTAAAAATATATTTTTTTAATGGAGTTGTAATTCACAAGTGTTGTAAAAGGTAAAAACATTAAGTGTACAGCTTGGTGAATTGTTACATGTGTATACACACAGGTAACCTCCATCCGGATCAAGATGTGAAGCTTTTCTAATATCCTTTCTACTCACTCCTACTCCCACCCAAGGCAACCATGCTCCTAATTCTATTACCATTTATTCGTTTTGCTTATTTCTGAACTTCACGTAAATGGAATCATACATATGCAAACTTTAGGGTTGCCATAAAAATCCAGGATGTCATTTTTCTTTTTTTTGAGATGGAGTCTTGCCCTGTCACCCAGGCTGGAGTGCAGTGACACGATCTCAGCTCACTGCAATCTCCATCTCCCGGGTTCAAGCAATTCTCCTGTCTCAGCCTCCTGAGTTGCTGGGATTAGAGGTGCATGCCACCACGCCTGGCTAATTTTTTTTTTTTTGTATGTTTAGTAGAGACAAGGTTTCACCATGTTGGCCAGGCTGGTCTCAAACTCCTGACCTCATGATCCGCCCACCTTGGCCTCCCAAAGTGCTGGGATTACAGGCATGAGCCACCACACCTGGCCTCAATGTGCTCTTCTTAATCACTGTATAGTTGTCGTCTCCTCCTCCTCCTCCTCCTCCTCCTCCTCCTCCTCCTCCTTCTTCTTCTTCTTCTTCCTTCTTCTTCTTCTTCTTCTTCTTCGAGATAGGGTCTTGCTATATTGCCCAAGCTAGTCTCAAACTCTTGAGCTCAACTAATCCACCTGCCTCAACCTTCCAAAGTGTTGGAATTACAGATATGAGCCGTAGTTCCCAGCCCATGAGCCACTCAATTGCTGTATAATGTTCTATTGTACAAATGTACCACCATGTATTTATTCCTTCTACTGTCGGTGGCCAAGGGTGGGTTATCTTAGAAAAGCAGTGTAGAGTGGTGGTAAGTGGGTACACTGTGGTATCAGAGGCCTGGGGAATTTGTCTCTTAGCTCCACCTTTTACTTGTGACCTTAGCCAAGTTACTTAATCTCCTTGTGCCTCAGCTAATTCAACATTAATATGGACTAAGAATAGTACCTCAAATGCTGTTGTATGGTTTAAAGGAGATATTCCATATAAACTACTTCAAATTGGTCCCAGCACAGAGTTAACTCAGTACATGTTATCTATGTCATACCCGTTAAACCTAGAAGACTGAAGTTCAGAGGCTTGACAAGCCTTGCTCAAAGTCACACACCCAGTATGTAACAGATTCCTCTGTCATGGATATTGACTAAATTAGAGTCATTCATTCAACACTTTTTTGCGCATTTATTATGTGCCAAGCACTCTTTTAGGACCGAAAACAGCCAGAAAGTTTCTACCAATATGAAATGTACATTCTTTTTATTTTTTTGAGATAGAGTCTCACTCTGTTGCCCAGGCTGCAGTGCAGTGGCGTAATCTTGGCTCACTGCAACCTCTACTTCCCGGGCTCAAGCGATCCTCCCAACTCAGCCTCCCAAGCAGTTGGGACTACAGCTACATGTTGCAACACCTTAGCGAGGTCTCACTAAGTTGCCCAGGCTGGTCTCAAATGCCTGTGCTCACATGATCCTTCTGCCTCGGCCTCCCGAAGTGCTGGGATTACAGGTGTGAGCCACTGTCTCCAGCCTAAATCAAATTCTTACTTATAGAAAGAAGCTTATAGACATGGCAAGGTGCCTGGAATATCTTGTTTAGTGTGTATATGTTTATGTGTGTATATATATGTATATATATGTGTGTGTATGTGTGTGTGTGTGTGTGTGATATAAATCAGGTCCTAAGACCATAAGCAGGTGTGGTATGTCTGCATGTAGCACCGTCTGGGGATACACTGAACAACCCTTTAAGTAGCACTTATTCTGTGCTGGGTGCTGTGCTAAGCACTCCACAAATGGTTAGCTTGTCCATGCTCCTAACATTTAATACACTATGTCTGACAGGTGCTGCCATTATACAGTTTTGCAAGTAAAGAAACAGGCAGAGGAGAGGCTACACTCTAGCATGGTTAGGTTACAAGCCAGCACATGGTCCCGGGCACTTTGGTCTGAGTCTGTGCTCTTGACTGCTTAGCTCTGCTACCTCTGCTAAGAGTGTTTTTCTCTGGGTAGTAAAATTTCCACGTTTTGAACTTAGTTATTTGTACTTCTCTTTATTGGTTGAGCTTTTGTGATAAGTAGGTTCCGTTTTCATTAAAAAAAAAATTACTAGAGTTCTAATATGGATTTTTTATGTCTTTAAGAATTAACTGTGAACGCCTGCAGGGAAGGCTAGAATCCTAAGAGGGAGTCATTTTGCCAAAGGGACAAGCCACTCCGGTCTTTTTTTGTGGCAGTGAGACTACTGTCCTTGGTGTTGAGGACCCAGGGACCAGCCCTGACTTCCTCCCACCCTAGGACCCCCTGTGATCCTGGGCAAGTCCCTGGTGTCCCTGTCACTACCTTCCACCAGCGAGGCACCTGGCATGGAGTAGCCCTTAATAAATACCTGTTGGATAGAGGAAGAATGAACTGCTGTCTCCTCTGGGCCTTGCTCCACCTCCTCCACCACCAAAATCTGCTCCCTGCCTATCCTTGGGGCCTTGAGAATTAACAAATGAATAAAGTCACTGTAAAGTGCCCATTATTTACAAGTTTTTACATTTATTTATTTATTTATTTATTTTGAGACAGAGTCTCACTCTGTGGCCCAGGCTGGAGTGCAATGGCACGATCTTTGTTCACTTCAATCTCCGCCTCCCAAGTTCAAGCAATTCTCCTGCCTCAGCCTCCTGAGTAGCTGGGATTACAGGCGCCCACCACCATGCCCAGCTAATTTTTGTATTTTTAGTAGAGACAGGGTTTCACCATGTCGGCCAGGCTGGTCTCGAACCCTTGACCTCAAGCGATCTGCTCACCTTGGCCTCCCAAAGTGCTGGGATTACAGGTGTGAGCCACCACACCCAGCCTTGTTTGCAGGTTTTTAGAAAGGCAAACAGCAAGTGACATCCGACCCAACCAGATGGATAATGAATGGTAGCCCGTCAAGCTAGGGGAGTGTCCTTCCAAATGTCCCTGAAATCACTGTGCAGGCCACTTCGGAGACAGGCCCAGGCCTCCCTGCGGCAAGGGCTGCTGGGAGTTTCCTGCCTGTGACCACCCCCACCTCGTGACCCGGCTCCTATCACTCCAGCCTCAGAAAGGCTGGGCCGCGGGGCCATAAATGCCTGTTATCATCAGTCTGTATCTCTAGAGCCGGGCTGTTTACCAGCAGCCCTGCAATTATTTTTATTACATACAAGTCCTATAATTAATTTTTATCACTGTTTTCTCACAGCCACCTTGCAAGGAGGGCTAGTTTTGCTCTCTTTTGGTTTGCAGTTGGGGGAACTGGAACCCAGGCCTTGAAGGGGTTTCATGGAATTTCCTGGCTTTGCCCAAAGTTCTAGAAAGGGTCAGAGTTTGAATTCATAGACAGTGCTGGTCCGAGCAGAGAGTTAGCAGCAAGGCGGGGTGGGTGGTGGAGAACAGCCATTCAGAATAGACGAAAGTCCTGAGATTTGGCTGCTTCCTAGCTGTGTGACCTTAGGCAAGTCACTCGAACTCTCTGTGCCTTAGTTCCTTTTTTGTTTGTTTGTTTGAGATGGAGTTTCGCTCTTGTTGCCCAGGCTGGAGTGCAATGGTGCGATCTCAGCTCACTGCAACCTCCGCCTCCCGGGTCCAAGCGATTCTCCTGCCTCAGCTTCCCCAGTAGCCGGGATTACAGGCATGAGCCACCATGCCCGGCTAACTTTGTATTTTTAGTAGAAACAGGGTTTCTCCATGTTTGTTAGGCTGGTCTGTAACTCCCGACCTCAGGTGATCCACCCACCTCAGCCTCCCAAAGTGCTGGGATTACAGATGTGAGCTACAAGCCTGGCTCCCCCCTGCTCCCCCCTTTTTTTTAAGAGACAGAGTCTTGCTCTGTTGCCCAGGCTGAAGTGCAATGGCCTGATCATAGCTCACTGCAGCCTTGAGCTCCTGGGCTGAAGTGTTCCTCTTGCCTCAACCTCCTGAGCAGCTAGGACTACAGACGAGCATCACTGAGCCCAGCTAATTCGAAAAGTATGTTTTGGTAGAGATGGGGGTTTTACTATGTTGCCCAGGCTGTTCTTGAACCCCTGGCCACAGGCAGTCCTCCCATCTCAGCCTCTCAAAATTCTGGGATTAACAGGCATGAGCCACTGTGCCTGGCTGTGCCTTAGGAAGGAATAACAGTACTCAACTCATCCGTTAGTACAGATGGGTGCTCAGTAACTGAGGTTCTATTGACTCTTGAGTTGGAACCTGGATTCATCTAGGACCTGTCCCACTGGATGACTTGGTCATGCCCCTTGCCATCCCTGAGCCTCAGATGCTTCATCTGTAAAATGAACATCATCTTGCCTGCTGCACCCTCTGATCTCTCATCTCTAGTCCCATTGGTCTTCTTCACATCTTCCAACCACCCCCAGCTTTGCCTTGTTAATTCCCAATTATCCACTCAGATATTCTTCCTTCCCTCCCTCCCTTCTTCTCTTCTCTCATGTAATAAATATTTTGTGACCACCTGCTATGTGGCAGGTGATGGATAAGACAGGCAAAATCATTGTCTTCATGAAGGGGAGATAGACAATAAACTAAAAAAAGAAAAAAAGGGCCAGGCACAGTGTCTCACGTCTGTAATCCCAGCACTTTGGGAGGCCGAGGCAGGCAGATCACCCAAGGTCAGGAGTTCAAGACCAGCCTGGCCAACATGGTGAAACCCTGTCTGTACTAAAAATTCAAAAAATAGACAGGCATGGTGGTGGGCGCCTGTTGTCCCAGCTACTTGGGAGGCTGAGGCAGGAGAATCGCTTGAACCCAGGAGGCAGAGGTTGCACTGAGCCAGGATCTCACCACTGCACTCCAGCCTGAGTGACAGAGCAAGATACCGTCTCAAAAAAAAAAAAAAAAAAGGAAAAAAGAAAGCCCCAAATAAACAAGAGAATTGCAGACTGCAATCGGCATTTCCTAAGGGGAAGTTATAGCACCCTAAGAGGAAGTAACTGGGAAGGTTATTTCCTAGAAAGGCCTCTCCAAGGAGATACTTTTGTTTTTTCATTGTTTTTTTTTTTTTGAAACGGGGTTTGGCTCTGTTGTCCAGGCTGGAGTGCAGTGGGGAGCCCAGCCCTGACAATTGTATTCTTATCACCTGTTCAGCAAAGGGTAGTCAGATGCTTCCCGCACTTGGAATGGATTATTTCCTCATTTGTTTTCCCTTCTATCCAAACACAATCCTGCTTTGTCCAGAAAAATATTTCCAAATGGTAATGGTTTCTGTGTATGTGTTTCAAAAAATTTTACATCAAATTTGAAGTATAATACACATATGGCTGGGCATGATGGCTAATGCCGTAATCCCAACACTTTGGGATGCCGAGTCGGGAGGATCACTTGAGCCCAGGAGTTGGAAGCTAGCCTGGGCAACATAGTAAGACCCCCTGCCTCTACAAATAATAATAATAAATTAGCCAGGCATGGTGACACATGCCTGTATGTAGTCCCAGCTACTCGGGAGACTGAGGTGGGAGGATTGCCTGAGCCTCACGAGATGGAGGCTGCAGTGAACTGTGATGGTGCCACTGCACTCCAGCCTGGGTAACAAAGACCTCAACTCAAAAGAAAACAAAAACCAAAAAACAGACATCAAAAAATGCACAAAACTCAAGTGTGCAGCTCAACGAATCATTGCAAAGAGAACCCCCATGCCACTGGGACCCAGACGAAGAAATGGAACCCAGCCGGGCTCCCAGAAGTCTTCCCTTTGCCCCTCACAGTCACTCACTAGCACCCTCTCCAGGGTAACCACAAGCCTGACTCCTGACACCAGAGATGAATCTTGTCTGTTGTTAAATGTTAAAGAAACAGAATAACACAGGATGTAGTCTTTTGTGTCTGGCTTATGTTTGTGAAATTCATCCATATTTTTCATAGCTAGAGTTTATTCTTAGTGCTGTATAGTGTTCCGTTGAATGAATACGCCACAGTTTCAAATAGTTTTTTTTTTTTTTTTTTTTTTTTTGCAGTGTATTGCTCTGTCGCCTGGGCTGGAGTGCAGTGGTGCAATCTTGGCTCACTGCAACCTCCACCTCCCGGGTTCAAGCAATTCTCTGCCTCAGCCTTTCGAGTAGCTGGGGTTACAGGTGCCTGCCACCACACCCAGTTAATTTTTGTATTTTTAAAAATTTTTGTAATTTTTGTATCTTGGCCAGGCTGGTGTTGAACTCCCAACCTCGTGATCCACCTGCCTCAGCCTCCCAAACTGCTGGGATTATAGTCATGAGCCACTGTGCCTGTCCAGTTTGTTTTTTTTTTTAACAACTTTCATCCATTCAGTTTGGGCAGGGCAGCGGTGGGAGGAGAGCAGGAACTGGGTTTGACCCACAGGCACGTTTTGTTTCACACACCTTGTGTTTTTGTATCGTTTTCATTGAATTAGTTGCTGATGAAGATGGATATTTGTCTCCTCCTGAAGAATCTGCCGTTGCTGGTCCCCAATTCCAAGTGCCTGGAGTTGAGTCCTGGCTGCCTCTTCTCAGCTCGTGCATTCCATTCCCATTTGCCACAGTCCCCACCACTCCCTGTTGCTCTAAAACCACTCACTGACATCACTCACCTGGCCCTGTAAACATTTGAGTCTTCCATTCTAGCTTTAATTCAGCAGAGGTGGCCAAAATGCTTTATTCTAAGGTCTGCACAACAGTGGGCTAACCAAGCAGCTTAAGTTAGTTTATACGTGGCCTCCATGGTGTTAAACTTTGGGATGCATATTTCAGTGTTCAAAAATGTGTTGTCATTATTACTATTTCAAAAATGTTTTAAAATATATTTCCATTATTATTATCATCATTATTGACATTATTACTGTCTCCAAAGATGTTTTAAAAATATATTTGCCTGGTGTGGTGGCTCACGTCTGTAATCCCAGCACTTTGGGAGGCCGAGACGGGCAGATCACTTGAAGTCGGGAGTTCGAGACCAGCCTGGCCAAAATGGTGAAACTCTGTCTCTACTGAAAATACAAAAATTAGCTGGGCATGGTGGTGCATGCTTGTAATCCCAGCTACTTGGGAGGCTGAGGCTGAAGAATCGCTTGAGCCCGGGAGGCAGAGGTTGCAGTGAGCCGAGATCGTGTCACTGCACTCCAGCCTGGGTGACAGAGTGAGACTTCATCTCAAAAAATAAAAAATAAAAATATATTCAAATATATAGTAGAGGTCCAATTCAATATGGCAACTCTGGACCCAGATGGCCTGGAATCAAATCCTCGCTTTACTACTCAGGAGTTATGTGAACTCAGGCAATTACTGAAACTTTCTGTGCCACTGTATAAAGAGAGATGTTAATATTTACCTTGCTGGGTTCTTATAAAGATTAAATGAGCTAATACTTGTAAAGTCAGTGCCTGGCACAAAATAAGTATTCAACATATATTGTTTGTTTGTTTGCTTGTTTATTTATTTATTGTGCGATGGAGTCTCACTGTGTTGCCCAGACTGGAGTGCAGTGGCACAATCTTGGCTCACTGCAACCTCTGCCTACCGGGTTCAAGCGATTCTCCTGCCTCAGTCTCCCAAGTAGGCAGAATTACAGGCATCTGCCACCACTCCCAGCTAATTTTTGTGTTTTTAGTAGAGATGGGTTTTCGCCATGTTGGCCAGGCTGGTCTCGAACTCCTGACCTCAAGTGATTCGCCCGAGTCAGCCTCCCTAAGTGCTGGGATTGCAGGCGTGAGCCACTGTGTCGGGCGGCTAGCTATTTATTATCTTTAAAATTAGTATGGCAAGCTGATCATTTGACCTGCTGGGGTGACCAACCATCCTAGTCTGCTGAGACTGAGGAAGAGTTTCAGGACACAGGACTTTCAGAGCTAAAACTAGACAAGTCCTGGCCAAAAGAGGATGAGTTGGTCACCCTAGCCCTGCCTGACGATAATATTTCACTCCAGTTTAACAGACTGATCTTTTACTTTTATTAAATTACAGGTTTGATGTTGAAAATGATATTCGCACTACATATTGTAGAACCCCCCTCAAGCATCCCTATGGTATAATTTCTGCAAAACACTAATCTTGCTTACATTTTCCTCATGTTACAGATTGGGAAAGTGAGGCCCAGGGGTGTAAACCAGTGGCAGAGCTCTTCCCTAGACCTGTTGTGAAGCCACTGCCCCATCACCTGGTGCTCAACATGCACTAGGTAACACTGTAAGTGATTTTCATTAAATTTAATCTCATATAATCTTAGGAGGTGGGCTCTACCATCATAACCATTTTAGAGATGGGATGCTCGTAGCTGTCTTCTGTCCCACAGACTCACCCATATCCCTGGGATTAGAATTCATTCATTCTGTACATCTTGGCCTGATTGTGGTTTCCTTGGAACTTTTGTTACAGGGAAACCCACCAAGGTTTCCTGGGTCTTGTTTAGCCATTGAGACTAATCTGTCTGTTTCAAGACTTTTTTTTTTTTTTTTTGAGACAGAGTCTTGCTCAGTCACCCAGGCTGGAGTGCAGAGGCATAATCTCGGCTCACTGCAACCTCCACCTCCCAGGTTCAAGCAATTCTCCCTGCCTCAGCCTCCCGAGTAGATAGAATTACAGGCGCTCACCACCATACCTAGCTAATTTTTTTTTTGTATTTTTAGTAGAGACAGGGTTTCACCATGTTGGCCAGGCTGGTTTCGAACTCCTGACCTCAGATGATCCGCCCACCTTGGCCTCCCAAAGTGCTGGGATTACAGGCATGAACCACACCGCCTGGCCTTGTTTTAAGATATTTTTGAAGGACCTTTTGTTTCAGTTAGCAAATGTCTGCTACTCTCCTACTGGGGCTATGTGGTGACTGACAAAGAGACTTTGCCCTCAAGGACTCGAGGCTGCTGGGGAACCCTGCTCACTGGGGTCTCTCTCCACTGCACTATGGCCAGCTTGAGGGCAAGGTTGGGGTCTTTTCATCTCTGTGTCACTAAGACGAGATCAGCAGCATGTGTGGAAACTGGCAGATCACACCACAATGCAGACAGGGCAGCAGGAGTCCAGATCCCAGGCATGAACTGTCAAGCTTCAGGCAGGGAGCAGTGGGAGTCCCAAAAACTTATGGGGGTTTCTCAGTCTCAGTGCTATTGATATTTGGGGCTGGCCGGTTCTGTTGTGGAGGATGTCCTGTGCGGGGTAGGATGGTTAGCACTGTCTGTTGCCTCTGCCAGTAGCGTCTTCTCAACCAATCATGACAACCTAAAGTGTCTCCAGACATCACCGAATGTCCCCTGGGGGCAAAGTCACCCCAGGTTGTGAACTGCTGGCTTAACTGAAGCAAACTTAACAAAGAAAGTGTTTGCAGAGGTGAGGCATGCAGGGACTGGCAGCAGTGGGGAGCTACTGGCACCCCAAGGCCAAAGGGGTGAGAGACAGAATGGTGTTACTTGACCCAGAGATAGCTGGAGCCATATAAGTAAGGCTAAGACAGGAGTTGAGGCTGTGGAGAAATTCAGCCACTGCCAAAATTAAGGCAAAACAGGGAAGGAGCTGGGGGTGGCATAAACACGCCCACTTCTCCCTCATCCTGCCCTTTTATCTCTGCCGATTCCTCCCCTTGGCTGAATGCATTGTGATGTCAGAAGGCACAGGTGCCTCCAGGCCACAGAGCAGGATGCGGTGGGTAAGCAGAGAAGAAACATCACAAGGAGGCAGGCGCAGGCCCCAGAAGACAGGACATTTGTGTACATCTTGGAGGATGTGTACTTTGGAGAAAGCTGGGAAGGAGTATCTCACCAGTGGGAAGAGCATGCATGAAGCCATGGAGTTCTGAGACAGCCTGGCTCCCTGCATTGTTTATTTAATTGTGATTGTTTGTTTGATTGACTGTGCTCTGTGTGCACGTGGTGAAAATAAAACATTTCAAAAGGTACAAAAGGGCATAAAATGAGAAGTAGGTCTTCCTCCCACCCTGACCCCAGCTACCCAGCCCCCCCACATCCCCCCGAAAGCCATCTTGCTCTCTGGTCTCTCATCGCCTTCCAGAAATAGTTAGTGCACATGCTAGCTTGTGTCACCTAAACTCCTAATTTGATTTAATTTCACGGGTGTTTGCAGAGCCCCTATTGTGTGCAAAGAAATGAACTGAGCTCTCTGGTCTCAGACCCTACTCCGATCCACTAAGCACCGGCGGCTTCAGGCCCACCACGGCTGGCCTCCCATCTCTTTCTCTAAGCAACGGGTAAGCCTGCTACAGTTATGTTGTTCAACTTATTTTATTTTATTTTGTTTTATTTTATTTTATTTTATTTTATTTTTATTTTTTGAGATGGAGTCTTGCTCTGTCACTCAGGCTGGAGTGCAATGGTGCTATCTCAGCTCACTGCAACCTCCGCCTCCTGGGTTCAAGCGATTCTCCCACCTCAGCCTCCTGAGTAGCTGGGATTACAGGCGCCTGCCACTACACCTTGCTAATTTTTGTATTTTTCGTAGAGGCGGGTTTCACCATGTTGGTCAGGCTGGTCTCAAACTCCTGGCCTCAAGTGATCCACCCGCCTCAGCCTCCCAAAATGCTGGGATTACAGGCATGAGCCACCGTGTCCGGCCTCAATGGATGTTTTGTGGATTGGACTGAATTAAAACTGAACCATTGGTGAGAAGCAAATTATAATGCAGGAGCACACATAAACCTTGGGTGTGGTTCAGGAGACCATGTGTTTTGGGGAGAGGAGTGAGGGTTCTGTCTCCAAAGGCTTGCTCTTGCTGGAGCCAATGGACAGTTGTCTAAGAAGGAAACGCCTATAGGGTGACCTAGAGGGGGCGCTAGAGTGTGAGCAGGTTGGGTCCTATCACCTTTGTGGGACTTGATCTGGCTTAGATCAGTCCAGGGAAGACCGGATCTTGCCTGGCTACTCCCAGCTGGTGTCTGTAGCCCTTGGGGGAGTTTAAGACTAGGAGAGGGGAGTTTCTGGCCAGCTGCCGAAGTAGGGAACCCCATAACCAACATGTAAACTTGTCGGTGCCTAGAAGCAAGCAACCAAATCTGGTTCTCAGACGCCCAGGCGGAAGCCAGGAGGCCAGAGCAGCCCAGGTCTCCAGGAGCAGACAAGGACCAGGCTCTTCCTTGCCTGCCCTGCTCTTCCCTGCTGATCTCTCTTGTTCTCTCAACACCTGGCTCTTTCCTGACAGTGCCTGTGTGTTGAGCACTTCAGGGCAAACACTTGCCTGCCATGATGGACCACCTTTCTGTCAGATGCTGAGTGCACACCAGCTCCCACTCCCATGGCTGCTTTGCAAGGACAGTGTTAATGATCCTCACTTTGTAAACAAGGAAAACTGAAGCTCAGAAAAGAGGGATGGAGGGCGGTAAGGTCGGGCATCCTACACATATGGTGATATCATTGGACATTTTGTGTTGAAGAACGATGGAGTGTTGAACACAGAATCACAGAATTTTACTTTATTTTATTTTTTGAGATGGAGTCTCAATCTGTCACTCAGGCTGGAGTGCAGTGGCGCAATCTTGGCTCAGGGCAACCTCCACCTCCTGGGTTCAAGGGATCCTCCTGCCTCAGCCTCCCGAGTTGCTGGGATCATAGGTGTGCACTACCAGGCCTTGCTAATTGTTTTGTGTTTTTAGTGGAGACGGGGTTTCACCATGTTGGCCAGGCTGGTCTCAAACTCCCGACCTCAAGTGATCTGCCCACCTTGGCCTCGCAAAGTACTGGGATTACAGGCATGAGCCACTGTGCCTGACCAAGAATTTTAGAATCATAAAATCCAGGAGTCCCGGACTCCCAGGTTACCAGTATAACCCACACTGCCACCAACTCCCTGTCCGTTTCCCACACTGTAAGTGAAATGTCTCTCTGGGGCCCACCTCCCAGCCCTACTCAGGCCTCTTCTTCGCTCACCTGGGGTCTTGTTCCAGACTTTTCTCTTGTTTCTCCTCCTTCCAAACCTGTACACAGCAGCCAGAGGCATCTTTCCAAACTACTAAGCAGATCGTGCCACTCTGCTCCCCCTTAAAACCCTTCCCTGGCTCCCCTTTGCCCTCAGGATAAAGTTCAAACTCCTTGACATGGTTTACTAGATTCTCAGTCATCTGGCCACAGTCTCTGGTCACTCCATCCCTCTTCTACCACCCCCCACCCCCAACTCTATACCAACCCATACAGAACTCGTTTTGTTTCACCAGATGTGCTGGATGCTGGCTGTCTCCCCTGACCCCTGGACCTTTGCACTGACTGTTCCCACTACCTGGAACACAGTCTACACCACCACCTCCTTCTCTGATTGAAGTACTCTCTCTTCTTGTTTGCTCTGGGGACAGTTTCTGCTCACATGCCTCCTGAATATCTGGGTTGGTGTTCCTTCCTTTACCACACTCCCCACTCCAGTTGCTGTGCTTAACCACGTGACAGAGGTCCCTGCATCATGTGTGCCCGTGTGTTTGCCTGTGTCCACATCTGCTCATGAGCCACAGGAGGGCAGATATCGGGGTCATCTTTTCTCTACTGAATCCCTAGCACCCAGCACTGTGCCTGGCAGAGAAGAGTTGTTCAGCCAAGACATATGTTGATAAATGAAGTTTAAGATGTTAGAATCACAAGCTTTTAGAGCCATGGACTTGGTGAAACAGAAGCCTAAAGTCTCAGAATTATATAATCCTAGACTTAGCGTTAATTATGTGAAGAAATTGAGAATATCCGAATCTTAGGATCTCAAGGTTGAAAGAATTCTTATATAGGCATCTTGTCCAAGGACTATCAGTGGATTCGAAAGTTTTAATTGTGCCCTTCTATATTATTTAATGTATATTTTTACATTTATTTATATAAAAATAATACATTTGTCTCTCAAACATTTATTTTAATAAAAGTTTAGTTGGCGCCTAGTGAGTGAGAATGCACTCACCACAGTGGCCTCAAACATTTATTTTTATAATGTATCCTTCTATATTTATTAAGCACTTATTTATTAACCAATATTAATTGAGCCTATTTATTCTGTGACCAGCACATAGTTGTGCTAGGCAACTATGTGAGTCATCTATGGTTGCATAACTAATTACCTTGATTTTAAAACAGAAAATATATATCATAGTTTCTGTGTGATAGGACTTCAAAAATGGCTTAGCTGGATGGTTCTAGCTTAGCTCTCTCATGAGGTTGTAGTCAAAATACCAGCTGGGATCATGATCCCCTGAAAGCTTGACTGGGGCTAGAGAATCCACTTTCAATTTGGCTCATTTGCATGGCTGGCAGTGTAGGAGGCCTTAGTTCCTCACATGTGGACCTTGCCATAGGATTGCTTGAGTGTCCTTACAACATGGCTGCTGGCTTCCCCAGAACAAGGGATTCAAGGTGGCAAGATGAAATCCACAATGCCTTTTATCATCTAGCCTCAAAAGTCACACTCCATCTTTTTCACAATATCCTAGTGATTACACAGGACAACGCTATTCAGTTTGGGAGGGGAGTACAAAATTGGTGGGAATACCAGGAAATGGGGGACATCTTGGAGGATGGCTACCACGGCAGCATTGAACAAGACTCAGAGTCTCTGCTCTTACGGAGTTAACAGTCTAGGGAGCGAAGGATAGAGGAAGACAATCAAACAAGACAATGAGTTAGAGCTGGAGTAAGCAAACTACATTCATGGGCCAAATCCAGCCTACTGCCTACTTTTGTAAATAAAGTTTTATTGGAACTCAGCCACACCCACTCACTTACATATTGCTTATGGCTGTTTTACGCTGTAAGAGCAGACTTAAGTAGTTGCAGCAGGGACTGTATATCCTGCAAAGCCTCCTGTATTTAGCTAAGTGATCAGGGAAGGCCTCTCCAAGAGGCAACGTTTGAATAGGGACCTGAATGTTTACAAGTGGCCATGGGAAGAGATGAGGACAGAATGTTCCAGATAAAGGGAACATTAGGGTAAAGGCTGTGAAATGGGAACAGCTTTAGTGTGTTGAGGAACAGGGAGGAGCCCAAGGGGGCTGGAATAGAGTGACCATGGGGAGATGATCTCAGAGGCATGATCAGGAACCAGGTTCTGTAGGACCCTTGGGGCCCTGGTGAAGAATTTAAAATTGTTCCAGGAACGATGGGAAGCCACTGGAAGGTTTTAAGCAGGGAGAGGTGGGATCTGATGGGGATGGTAGAGATGCCTGGTGTAGTTTGGTCCCATTCTTTGAGCAAGATGGTGCCTCTACTGGCCCCCTAAGTGCAGCTGTCCCGGAGCCTGTTCGTGTTGACAAGACTCAGGTAAAGACCTTTGGCATCATCCCACAATTACATGTTCAGGTCTTACCAATCCTTCTGACCTGGGAGTCCTTTCTTTTGACTCACTCTGAGTCCCTTGCCAGCCTGCCTCTTCTGGGTCTAATAAATCTGTGAAGTTGGAAAGAACACTGAATTTTGAGCCCTGGGTTCCAGACCGTGCCCTTCCCTGACTTGCCCGCAACAGTCCGGCAGCCTCTCTGTGTCTCAGTTTCCTTGTCTGTAAAATGAGGGGAGAGTCCAGTCTGCCTGGCCCAAGACCAGGTGATTAAATGTCCTAGGAAGAGCAGAGCATGAAGGGCGTGTGGCAGCACAGGTTGGGGTGGACTTGGCCAGACTGGGGTTGCTGAGGTAAGCAGCGGGAAGTAGGGGTGGTTGGTACATTGGGAAGAAGGCTTCCTGCTAACCCTCCTCAGCTTGAGTTTTTGTTTTTTTTTTTTTTCTTCGAGATGGAGTCTTGCTCTGTCTCCCAGGCTGTAGTGCAGTGGTGTGATCTTGACTCACTGCAACCTCTGCCTACTGGGTTCAAGTGATTCTCCTGCCTCAGCCTCTCAAGTAGCTGGGATTATAGGTGCCTGCCACCTTATGCCTGGCTAATTTTTGTATTTTTAGTAGAGACAGGGTTCCATCATGTTGGCCAGGCTGGTCTCGAACTCCTGACCTCAGGTGATCTGCCCGCCTCGGTCTCCCAGAATGTTGGGATTACAGGTGTGAGCCACCGTGCTGGCCTGAGTTTTGAACAATAGGAGAGCTCACTGCCTCCCAGAGGCCCTTGGGATGGCGGAGTTGGAGTTGTCTGGCTGGGGTCAAGACCTTTGAGGGAGGAAGAGCCAGGGGGCTAATCCACGTCCACGTCAGCCTTAGGTGTTAGGAAGAGCACAGAATCTGTTGTCAGAGAGATCCCTGGCACCATCACTGATTTGCCCTGTGGCCTCTGTGTCCTCAGTTTTCTCATCTGTGAAATGGAGTAACCTGACCGGAGATGCTTCCGCTGTAAACAGCAGTAGCATTTTATATACCACTTAGAAAAGACACTGCCAATTAATTATGACAATGCCTCCTTATCACTTAGAATTTTTATTTTCTGTAATTAAAAGGCTCTTTGAGACTTAGACGTAGTTTTTAAAATTATATATTGGCAGGGCACTGCAGCTTACACCTGTAATCCCAGCATTTTGGGAGGCCGAGGCAGGAGGAGGTCGGGAATTCGAGACTAGCCTGGCCAACATGGTGAAACCTTGTCTCTACTGAAAATACAAAAAATTAGCCAGGTGTGGTGGCGGGCACCTTTTATTCCAACTACTCGGGAGGCTGAGGCAGGAGAATCACTGGAACCTGGGAGGTGGAGGTTGCAGTGAGCAGAGATCTTGCCACTGCACTCCAGCCTGGGCGACAGAGTGGAACTCCATCTCAAAAAATAAAAAAATAAAAGAATAAATCACCAGGCATGGTGGCTCATGCCTGTAATTCCAGCACTTTGGGAGGCCGAGGTGGGCAGATCACTTGAGGTCAGGAGTTCGAGACCAGCCTGGTTAACAGGGTGAAACCCCATCTTCATTAAAAATACAAAAATTGGCTAGATGTGGTGGCGTGCGCTTGTAGTTACAGCTACTCGGGAGGCTGAGGCAGGAGAATTGCTTGAACCGGGAAGGTGGAGGTTGCAGTGAGCCAAGATCATGCTATTACACTCCAGCCTGGGTGACAGGGCAAGATCTCTGTCTCAAGAAAATAAAAAATCATATATCACCCTTGTGCACACATAAAAAGGAAAATCTGGGTAAGACAGATTAGGTAAGGAATTTCAAAATTTCACAGTCAGCATCCAGCCCATTGAGGTTACTTTTCTGCTCAGAATCTTCATTGTCCATATTTTTCCATGCAATATTGTCTTCCATTCCATTAAATGCTCTGCTCATGCAGCGCTTCTTCTTTTTTTTTTTTTTTTTTTCTGAGACAGAGTCTCACTTTGTCGCCCAGGCTGGAATGCAGTGGTGTGATCTTGGCTCACTGCAAGCTCTGCCTCCTGCGTTCATGCCATTCTCCTGCCTCAGCTTCCTGAGTAGCTAGGACTACAGGTGCCCACCACTGCGCCCGCCCCCATGCCCAGCTAATTTTTTTTTTTTTTTGTATTTTTAGTAGAGACGGGGTATCACTGTGTTAGCCAGGATGGTCTCGATCTCCTGACCTCGTGATCCGCCCACCTCGACCTCCCAAAGTGCTGGGATTACAGGCATGAGACACCACGGCCAGCCCATGCAGCATTTCTTGAAAGAACGCTCCACTGTGTTATTTCCCGGAAGAACCTGGATTTCCTCCCAACCCACTTACTCCTATGCTGCAGGTTTTGCCCCGGATGCTTTCTTCATCTTATCAGAAGGTGTCAATGGAAGGTTTTGGGAAACAAGCAGGACTCTTATCCCTTCCTCAAATGATCCTTAAGTCATTTTTGATGAAATACAAAGGGAGTGCAGTTGTAGTTGTCCAGTTAGGCCACTGGAAATAATGACCAGAACCAACTAGGTCAGGGCTACCACCTGATCTAACCCTTAGCAATTTTGGGACGCCATTGATTTAAAGACACATCATGATTTCAGAGGTACCATAATGTGAAAAAGGGCGTGTCATAGAATTTTTAAAAACATTACAATAAGGCTAGACATAGTGGCTCACACCTGCAATCCCAGCACTTTGCAAGCTGAGGTGGGGGGATCAGTTGAACCCAGGAGTTTGAGACCAGCCTGGGCAACATAGTGAGACCCAAAGTCTCCAAAAAATTTAAAAATTTCCAAGCATGGTGGCATGTGTCTGTAGTCTCAGCTACTTAGGAGGGTGAGGCAGGAGGATCTCTTGAGCCCAGGGGATCGAGGTTGCCGTGACTGAGCCACTGCACCCCAACCTGGGTGACTGGGTGACAAAGCAAGATCTGTCTCAAAAAGAAAAAAACCTCACAGGATTTTATGTGAGGATGAAATGAGGTAAATGAATGATGGTCCCTGACCACAGGCCCCAGAGTGCTCAGCTCAGCACGGCCACTCCCTTGGCATTGCTCAACTCTCCCCTGACTCCTCTCAGCCCAGGGTATGGCCCTCCCTTGCAGGGCTAGCTCAAGTTTATAGCGACAATCGCTGCCTCTTGCAGACGTGATCTTAAAGCCATAAAGGCTTTTACAGTTTCACTCTCCCCCCTAGATAAGCCTGGGGAGCCCTTCCCAAGGCCGGGGAGCAATCTCAGAGCCACAGGGGGAGGGGTTGGGCGTTGCACAAGTTGGGAAATGGAACAAGTTTTATGGCCCCAACTTCGCTAAAAATATCACGTTCTCAGATCCTTGGCTGGAGTCTGCTAGTGAAACCTCAGCACCTGCAGTGATATTCACTCATTCATTCTTCCACTCATTTAATACAAAGGGAATAGTGTGCAGGACACGCCAGCACGGATATTCTCACTTCACCACTATTATGCTGTGTGTGGACCCAGGGCAAACCACTTTCCTCTCATCCGTAGAGCAGGGCTAGTCCATTTCACCTCCCCCGCAATCTCAGTAAGGTGAGCGGGTAAGACCAGTATGTCAGCACACTTAGCACCTAGTAGGTCTACAACAAATTTGCTTGAATCCCTTTCGTTTGCCAACTATATTCATCTTTTTTGTTTTTATTTTTTGAAACAGGGTATCACTGTGTTTCCCAGGCTGGAGTGCAGTGACACAATTATGGTTACTGCAGCCTCAAACTCCTGGGTTCAAGCAATCCTCCTGCCTCAGCCTCCAAAGTAGCTGGGACTATAGGCGCACACCACCATGCCTGGCTAATTTTTTTTATATTTGCAGAGATGGGGGTCTCACTAAGTCGCCCTGGTGGGTCTTAAACTCCTAGGGACCCGAGGATTGCTCCAAGCAATCCTCCCACCTCAGCCTATTTTCTGTTTCTTCTCTTCACTCTTCAATGAACCCAAGCAACTATTGGCTTTTCATTTCTTTCATTTGTTAAATCAAGGTATAATTTTCTTTCTTTCTTTCTTTCTTCCGTTGCACAGGCTGAAGTGTAGTGGCGCGATCTTGGCTCACTGCAACCTCTCCACCTCCCGGCTTCAAGCGATTCTCCTTCCTCAGCTTCCTGAGTAGCTAGGATTACAGGCGTGCGCCACCACGCATGGCTAATTTTTGTATTTTTAGTAGAGACGGGCTTTTGCCATGTTGGCTAGGCGGGTCTTGAACTCCTGACCTCAGCTGATCTGCCTGACTTGGCCTCCCAAAGTGCTATTATTACAGGCGTGAGCCACCACACCTGGCCAAATTAAGGTATAATTTCCATAGACTAAGATTTGCCCTTTTTAGTGTGTGCTTTTGCAAGTTTTGGCACATGTATGCAGTCATGTCACCACCATCACAGTCAAGATTTTTCTCAGAGCACTTCCATCACTCCAAACCCCTCCCCTGTGTCCCTTGGTATTCAAACCCCTACCCCAGCCCTTGCCCCTGGCAGCCGCAGATCTGTGTCTGTGGCTTTGCCTTCTCCAGAACATCACAGAGATGGAATCATACAGTATGTAGTCTTCTGAGCCTGGCTTCTTTCACTCAGTATTAGGAGTTTGATTTCCATGATTTTCTTGTTTTTTCTTTTTTGAGACAGAGTCTCCCTCTGGAGTGCAGTGGCGCGATCTCGGCTCACTGCAACCTCTGCCTCCAGGGTTCAAGCAATTCTCCTGCCTCAGCCTCCTGAGTAGCTGGGATTACAGGTGTGCGCCACCACACCCAGCTTATTTTTTCGTTTTTAGTAGAAATGGGGTTTCACCATGTTGGCCAGGCTGGTCTCGAACTCCTGACCTTAAATTATCCACCCCGCCCCCACAGCCTTCCAAAGTGCTGGGAATACAGGTGTGAGCCACCGCGCCTGGCCCCATGTTGTTTGTATCAGTAGTTACTTCTTTTTGCTGAGCAATCTTCCTATTGACTTTTTTTTCTTTAATAGAGACAGGGTCTTGCTCTGTCATCCAGGCTGAAGTGCAGTGGCTTAATCATGGCTCACTGCAGCCTCAAACTTTTGGACTTAAATAATTCTCCTGCCTCAGCCTCCTGAGTAGCTGGGACCACAGGCATGTGCCACCACACCTGGCGATTTTTTTTTTTTTTTTTGAATTTTATGTAGAGACAGGGATTCTTGCCGTGTTGCACATACTGGTCTCGAACTCCTGGCCTCAAGAGATTCTCTGTTTTTCACCTCCCAAAGCTCTGGGATTATAGGAGTGAGCACCGCGCTCAGCCCAATTGACTATTAAACTTCTCGTCTATGCTTATGATGTAGACTTTTTATCTCCAGCCCCAACTTTTCCCCAAGCTCTAGACTCATATATCCAATGAGTCCCTGGATGTTTAATTGGGATCTCAAACAGCACATCCAAAACCAAGCTCTTTGTTTTCTAACCCAAATTGGCAGCTCTTGCCGTCTTCCTCTATCAACAGACAGCACCACCTGGCCACAAACTTCTTCCCTTCACACACCTTAGCAAGTTCTTGGCTGTTGCACTTCCAAAACACTCCACTATGACCGCCTCTCATCACCACCACCTGTATTCATTTTCTATTGCTGCATAACAAATTGCCACAAATGTAGATGCTTAAAACACTGCCCATTTGTCAGCTGGGCACAGTGGCTCATGCCTGTAATCCCAGCACTTCGGGAGGCTGAGGCAGGCAGATTGCCTGAGGTCAAGAGTTCGAGACCAGCCTGGCCAACATGGTGAAACCCTGTCTCTACTAAAAATACAAAATTAACTGGGTGTGGTGGTGCATGCCTATAATCCCAGCTACTCAGGAGGCTGAGGCAGGAGACTCACTTGAACCTGGGAGGCGGAGGTTGCAGTGAGCTGAGATCATATCATTACACTCCAGCCTGGGCAAAAAGAGCGAAACTCCATTTCAAAAGAAAGGAAAAGAAAACACAGCCCATTTGTGGTCTCACAGGTCTATAGTTCAGCAGCCCAGAGGTGGCGAGATTGGGTTCCCGGCTCGGGTTCTTAAACGACTGGACTGTGTACCTACCTGAGGGCTCTAGGGAAGGATCCAAGCTCATTCATGTTGTTGCCTGCATTGAGTTCCTCGTGGTTGTTGGACTGTCACCCTGTCACCATTTTCTTGCTGGTTGTCAGCCAGGGGTCTCTCAGTTTCTAGAGGCCACTTGCATCCCTTGCCAAGTGGCCCCCTTTGTCTTCAAAGCCGGCAACAGAGACTATCCCTTATGTGGAATCCTTCTCACGTTTCTAATTTCATAGAAAGAGCCCAGTTCCCTTTATGGCCTCACCTGATTAGGCCAGGCCCACCAAAGAATATCTCCCTATCAAAAAGTCAGCTGGTTTGGGACTTTAATTACATCTGCAAAATCTCTTCACAGGAGCACCTAGATTCATGTCTAATTGGATAACTGAAAGAAGGTGTGCATGCACCAAAGGCAGGCGTCTTGGGGGGCGTTTTAAAAGTTCTGCCCACTCCACAACCCTAGTCCATGCTGCCATTATCTTTCACCTAGACCACTGCCCAGGCCACCTGTGGGCGTCTCTGCTCCCACTGTTTTTCCACATAGTCCAGTCTCTGTACAGCAGAGAGTGGCCTTTTAAGAACATCAAGCGGATCATATAACTTCTCTATTCAAAAATGAAGAGCTTCCCACTATACCGACAATAAAATCCAGGATCTTTCTCATGGCCTAGAAGGCTACCTCTGGTCTCACCCCTGCCTGCCTCTCAGACTCGGAAAAATATTCAACACATCCTAGACACTCACTAAATATTTGTTGAATGAATGAATGAATGAAAGTCTCTTGGATTGGTTCTTTTCTCTATTCCACTGCCACCATCTTGGTATGGACATTACTATCTCTCACCTGATCCAGTACACGTGTGTCTTCATTGGTCTCCCGGCTTACAGTTGCACCCGTTCCATTGTCTGCCACAAAGCAACCAGGATGATGTTTTAAAGATACAGATCTGGCTGGGTGCAGTGGCTCATGCCTGTAATCCCAACACTTTGTGAGGCCGAGGTGGGGAGATTGCCTGAGCTCAGGAGTTCAAGACAAACCTGGACAGCATGGCAAGACCCCATCTCTCCTGAAAATTAAAAAAAAAATAGTTGTGGATACCTATGGTCCCAGCTATTCAGGAAGCTGAGGTAGGAGGATCACTTGAGCCCAGGGGGTGGAGGTTGCAACAGTGAACTGTGATTGCGCCACTGCACTCTAGCCTGGGTGGCAGAGGGAGACCTTGTCTCAAAAAAAAAAAAAAAAAAAAAAAATATATATATACACACACACACACACACATATTTATATACATATATATTTATATACATATATACAGATCTGCCTATAACCTGCACTGCTCTCAAACCTCCAGTGGGCCGGGCGCGGCAGCTCATACCTGTAATCCTAGCACATTGGGAGGCCAAGGCGGGCAGATCACTTGAGGTCAGGGATTGGAAACCAGCCTGGGCAACATGGCAAAACCCCACCTCTACTAAAAATACAAAAAATTAGCTGGGTGTGGTTGCGGGCTCCTGTAATCTCAGCTACTTGGGAGGCTGAGGCAGGAGAATTGCTAGAACCTGGGAGACAGAGGTTGTAGAAAGCTGAGATCAGGCCATTGCACTCCAGCCTGGGTGACAGAGCGAGATCCCCTCTCAAAAAAAACAAACAAATAGAACCTCTAGTGGCTTTCTTTTTCCCGGAAGAAATTCCAGACTCCTCTGTCCAGTATTTGAGGTTCCCACCACTTGTGCACACACCAGCTGTCCTAGTGAGCGAGCTTCCAGAAGTGGGATGAGGGCTTCCAGTGGAACTGGGGGAAGTTTTAGAGACACACTGGAAACGTATTAAGAGATATTATACCCAAAGTCTGTCCTTTACAGTCTTCCCTCTGAAAGCTTTAAGGAGAAAGTCTCCATTGGGTACGTGTACGCCCTTAACATCTCTGTAATATTTGTCAGTTTTCCTTTTTAACACGAAAGCAAGAGCAGCGCCTTCCCTGAGGCGATTCCACCTGGCTGCAGTTGAAAAACATTGTTTTCTTTTCACTAATTTTGCAATCACCTCTTATTTATGGCAAATGATGCTGGTTTCCTATTTACGTCAGTGACCTGAAGTTTAAAGGGAATCATGATGAACCGATTTAACGAAAAATAAGTAATGGAAGTTACAGCGGTCCTTGGGCATAGAGAGGGCAAGGTGGCATGTGCACGAAGTTTGGAAAATGCCAGCCCTGTCCTGCCCCCATGCACAGAGTTCCCGCTGCCTCCTCCCACTTGCCGCTCACTCCTCAGCCTCGAGTGCACTTCTGTCTTGCCTCATTATTGCCTCTGAATCCTCCTTCAAAGCACACACCTCTCCCTTTCCCAGAGTACAGTCACCTCGCCCTCCCTGCCACCTCACCGGCTGTCACATTCACCCCTTTGGCTCTTGTCATCAACTGCTTCTAATTTTCCCGTCCTTGTGAAAACTGAAAGCTCTAGGAGGGAGGCGCCTCGTGCCATTGCTTCTCCATAATCCCAGCATGCCCAGCGCAGGGCTCTGCCCTTCGGCATTTGGCATGAGATGAACTTTCCACCATTCACACTAATTCTGTGCCCACCACGCAGTGACGGAGTCACCAGTGTCTTCCTCAAGGCCTCATGTTGGCCCCTGGAGCCAGACAGTGAGCATCAGATCAGCGGCCACACCAGCTACGGAGTGGTTACCAGCTGTGTGTTGGGCAGGTCCCTTCCTCTCTCCTCCGGAGCCTGTTTCCTCTTTGTTGTTGCTGCTGCTGTTGTTGTTGTAGGATCTCATGCTTTTGCCTACACTGGAGTGCAGAGCATGATCTCGGCTCACTGGAACCTCCCTCTCCCAGGTTCAAGCGATTCTCCTGCCTCAGCCTCCCGAGTAGCCAGGACTACAGGCACATGCCACCACGCCCGGCCATTTTTTTTTTTTTTTTTTTTGTATTTTTAATGGAGATGAGGTTTCACCATGTTGGCCAGGCTGGTCTCAAACATTTGTCCACAGGTGATCCACCTGCCTCAGCCTCCCAAAGTGCTGGGATTAAAGGTGTGAGCCACCATGCCCGGCCTTGTTTCCTCATTTGTGAAACAGAACCACAAGAATGACAGCCTCAGAGGTTGTTCTGGGAATTAAATTATGTCCAGTCATGTTTGGCAAAGAGGAAGAGCCCAGTAAATGTCCTTGGCGTCATGATTTGCTGTCTAACTCCACCATCGTCAAACAGCTGCCTGGGATCCTGTGATTCAGGCCTCTGAGATCACATCCTGGAATTTACGTATGATACGTGGATCTGAGAAGTGTAGATCAAAGGTTATCTGGGTTCCACAAATGAGGAAGTAGGACGATCTCACCAATTTGGGATGACAGGCCATTCACACCTCATGAAACTTTCTTTGGATCTTCAAGCAGCCTGTCACCCAGGGGCCCTTCTACTTCTGGTCCCCACGCTGAGCAATGATGGAATGATGGAATAAGAAGCTTCTAGTAGCATGGCTTAGGGAAACAACTTTTCAGAGGAACTAAAAAGGGGTCAGCCTGGGCAACATAGCAAGACCACATCTTTACTAAAAATAAAAGAAAAAATTAGCCAGGTGTGCTGGCACACTGTACCCCAGCTACTCAAAAGGCTGGGGCGAGAGGATTGCTTGAGCTCTGGAGGCAGAGATTGCAGAGAGCTATGATGGCGCCACTACACTCCAGCCTAGGTGACAGAGAGAGACCGCAACTCAAAAAAGGAAAAAAAAGAGGCGCCTTAGAAATTCAAGTTCTTTTTTCCATTGTTTTGTAGCAGAGAAAGAGGTTTAATTGTAGGGCCGCCAAACAAGGACATGAGAGGAAACCCCAAATCTGTCTCCCCGGGAAGCTTGAGAAGCTTGAGAAGCTTGAGAATTGATAATTCCTTTTTTTTTTTTTTTTTTTTTTTGAGATGGAGTCTCGCTCTGTCACCCAGGCTGGAGTGCAGCGGCATGATCTCAGCTCACTGCAACCTCTGTCTCTTGGGTTCAAGCAACTCTCCTGGCTCAGCCTCCCGAGTAGCTGGGATGCCCGGCTAATTTTTGTATTTTTAGTAGAGATGGGATTTCACCATGTTGGCCAGGCTGGTCTTGAACTCCTAATCTCAGGTGATCTGCCCACCTTGGCCTCCCAAAGTGGTGGGATTACAGGTGTGAGCCACCAGGCTCAGCCAATAATTCCCATCTCTTAATCAGGCTACCTGGATGGTGGAAGCATGGGCTCAGGTCTTGGCTGGGGTCTCTAGCTGTGTGACCTTGGACAGGTTTCTTCACCTTTCTGAACCTCAGTTTCATCATCTATAAAATGGGAATTTGACTGTCTGCTACCTGAGCTGATGCTGTTTAGCAACTGAAATAGAAACCAAACCTGAAGCTCTGGCTGCCTGTGCTGAGATTTGAGATTAACCAGGGCAAAGGGCTGATGAGGTGGAGGAACCAAGGGTAGAGGAATTTATGGCAGCCCAGGGTTTATGGTTTTGATATGGGTTTATTAAGCACAATTTAGACTGAAATAGTCTCCGCTGGTCCCCACCCCCTCGTGTCCCCGATGGCAGCAGCATGAACAAGGCCTCCGTTGCAACGCTGTTGAAAACATTTCCTGGTGCTGACTAGTGGAGGGAAGGCGGAGGGGAAGGCGGGAGCGGCCCTGGGGATCAGGTAGACAGCGAATGGGTGCTCTGAAGGCTGGAGAGTTTAATGGTTAACCTCTCGCTAGAAAGGGGCGCATGAAGAGTTCACTTGTACTCTTCATGTAACGGGAGCTCTCACAGTTACTGTGCTCTCATTCCATTCAATCCTGACATCTTCCCTGGAGGAAGATCTCATTCCCACTTTACAGATGAGGCTCGGAGTGGTGGAGTGACCTGCCCAAGGTTACACTGATCAGTAAGACGTGTGCTTCCCAGACCAGAACTTTTGTCCCCTCCATTAAGGAAGAGCTGAAAGGATCACGCTGCTCTACCCTCATCCCCAGTGAGGATGTCCCCATATGTTGGCATCCCACGGTCCAGCCATCACCGAATGCTGTGGTGTGCTGGTGAATGTTAACAACGGGCTCTCCAGGAACAAAAGCCCTGATTTGTAGAGTTTGCTAGTCCTTGTGGTGTAAACACTCCAGCAATAACCAATCTCAAGCTATCAGTGTGGCACTGGCAAACACGGAATTGGGAAGAGAAGCTAATAGTCAGTTCTCACAAGCCAGCTCCAGCACAACCCCGAGTGAATGGAACGCTGTGGTCTGTGGTGGCCGAGACACAAGGCCGCCCTCCTATAATAGTTTAGCCATGGAGAGAACCCCAGTGCCTACAGATCTGGCTGGAGATTCTCAAGCACATCCCTTGCTTTTATTCTTTCTACTTATTATTTATGTTTTGAAACAGGGTCTTGCTCTTTCACCCAGACCGTAGTGCAGTGTTGCATTCATAGCTCACTGCATCCTCGAACTCGTGGGCTGAAGCAATCCTCCCTCCTCAGCCTTCAGAGTAGCTGGTACTATAGGCACACACTACCACATCTGGCTAATTTTTAAATTTTTTTGTAGAGATGGGGTCTCCTTATATTGCTCTGGCTGGTCTCGAACTCCTGAGGCTCAAGTGATCCTCCTGCCTCAGCCTCCCAAAGTGCTGGGATTACAGATATGAGCCACTGTGCACAGCCTTGTTCTAGAAAAAAGCAAAAAACAAAACAAAACAAAAAAACCACCTGCTTTTATGGAATGTCCCCACAGCTACTCATCTCCCATTGCTGGCAGATTGAGGTGACCCAGAAAAGGGATCTGTCTTGGACCTTGGTGGAGGATGACAGACCCTTGGACCCGCTTGCCATTCTTCCAGATCTTTTCATTACACTCTCCCTCATCACTCCCCTCTTCAAGAGGGGGGATCAACTTTCACTCTCTCCATATACTAAGTACTTGGAATCAAGAGACCAGGGTTAGATGTCCACCTCTGCCACCCAAGAGAAATCACTTCCCCAAGTCTCAGTCTCCTCATCTGGAAAGCGGGAGTAATCATGTCTAACTGCTTACCTCGTGATGTGAAGACTCAGAAATTATAATGGATACAAAAACATTCTGCACATCACAAAGAACTATAAAACTATTCTCATTCTTCCTTAAAAAAAATTTTTTTTAGTCCCTAAGTAGAACCAGAAGATTCAGTCTTATTTCTGACACCTGAAAGAAAATAGACTCATCCGAGGACTTAGAAAACATACGCGCCATTTATTTTATTTTATAAACTTTTGTTAAAACACACAAGAGTATGAAATGTTTTTCGTTTCTTTGCCCCATCAGGCGGCCGTGATGGGAGCTCAGGGGTCAGCGCAGGACCTAATGACATTCACACCCACAGAAAGATGTGAGTCGTTCTGATGGGACCCAGCCCACTTTGGTAATTGCTTGATGTAAATTTCACAATTCATCTTAATCAGGGCAGATCACAGAAAAATTTGGCAAATGTAATTGGCTTGGTAACGACAAACAATAGAAGAGCGTTCATTTCCGACCCTCTGTCTCCTCTGTCGGCTCTCAGGAGAGCCATGCAGATTTTAGAAGCTGCTGAGAGCTGCCTGAAGATCGGGGTGTCTTGGTGGGGGAACCGTTGTGCCCACGCTTGTCCCCCCAGCAACCCTCTGTTAGTCCATCAGATTTTATGTTTTAGGACCACAACACAAGTGGCCAAAAAAAAAAAAAAAAAGAGAGAGAGAGAGAGATTTTCTAATATGTCAGCTTAGAGTCAAAAAAGTAAACTTTGTTTTGTGTTTCTCACATTACAATAAAGTTACTAAAGTGGAATGGGTTTCTTCTCCAGAAAGGGGTAGATTCCCAGCAGAGAACTGACCGCCTGCTCCAAAAGATTGTTCCCATGAAGGGCCACTGTTGCCCTCTGCACGCCATGGGACATTCTTATCTCAACCTTGCTCCCATGACAGAGGCCTGAGCAACGCTGGAGGGAGGAGGTGGAGGAACAGAGTGGGAATGACCACAATGCCCGGAAATGGTTCCAGCCTCCCTGCCTTACCGCAGACCAGGCTGAGCTGTCTGGAGGGGATTTCAGGGGCACTTGAATGAGGTGGTGGAGGAAGGCTAGGGAGCTTTGAGCAGGGCGCAGTCTCTCCTGGGACTGGGGGGTTTGGCTGGGACTGCTGTAGGGATGCGGTGATTCCTCTCTGACACTTGCCCCAATACTTCTCCATGCCTCTTTCTCATAAAAAACAATCACTAATGGTGGGATTTCTGGGCACTGGGGCACTGCCTCCATCCACTCAGAGGGGTCAGTGTTGAGCGGGGGGCAGGAGTCGGTCCAACAGTTTCCCTCCTACCTAATCACACCTCCAGCCCCAGGACACATCCCTTTTGTTCACACTGGTCAGTGGCATTTTCCAGAATGTCCCCAAAGCCACCAAGATTCCACATGGATGACATGGTGGACGCTCCATCCTAGGGTCCAATGTTTCCAGAATACACCTGGAGTGACGATCTCCAGAATAGGCCTCAAACCCGGGCCTGCTTAGCCCTCCCGTGCCCCCACACTGCACACACTGTCCCACCCCCATGCCAACAGGCCAGATGAGCCTGACTCCCAGGAAACAGACCCCTGCCACCCCTCCCCTAGACTTGGGGAGTGAAGAGAGAAAAGCTCTCAAGAGTTATGAATTCTCCTAAATATTTATCAGCAAACAGGATACTCGACCCTAAGTGAATTTTAGTGCAGCCTCAGGCCAGTCTTGGTCCTGGGAGTGGGCAGAGTTCCCAGAAGAACGAGTCCAGTTTCTGAGGCTGGAGAAGGGAGCCAGAAGCCCCCTAACTTGATCACAGTGAGAACAAAGGGAGCCTTTGGAGAAGTTATTCAGCCACTCTCGTTAAGAGCTCCTGTTCTGATCCAGGGAGACCTGGGTTCAAGTCCTGACTCAGCCACTTCCTAGTTGTGTGAGTTTCAGAAAAAAAAATCACTTCACCTCTTAGAACGCAATTTCATCTTCTGTAACAATCTCTAGGTTAGGAGGGGCGGGTAAGTGTGGGGAGGGAGGAGGAGAATAAAAAACAAAAACAATCTCTAGGTTAATAGGGAGGAAGGGAGGATTAAATGAGATGATGCATATCAGATGCCTTAAGACAGTGCCTGGGAGTAAGGAAGAGCTTGAGACAGGCCCTGGGAGATCATTCCTCCTGGATGTCACTCTGATGTGAGTTTACCCATCTTGTCCTCTCCAGCCCCAAGCCTCATTACTCTCACCCGCATTACATCATCCACCCCACCTGACCTCCCAGCTCCCAGCCTCCCATCCTCTACAGAACTGCTGTGTTTATTTTCTGGAAGCCCAGCTCCCCGCATACCCCTTGCCGCTGATCAGGGCCTCAGCCTGGTATTCCAGACCCTATGCTCTCCAGCAGGCCTTCTCTCTCTTCATCATCCCTCTCCCACACCATTCTTCCTCAATTCTTGCTAGATTTTTCCTACCACGAGGCCTTGGCTCAGGCTGTTCTTTGGAATGTCCCGTCTCACCCGCTTTACCAGCCAGAAGTCTACCCTTTCTCAAAGGCCTAGTGGATGGTCTGCCTCCTTCTGATGCTTTTCCTCTCCACTCCAAGTTCCTGTTGCAGTTGCCAACCTGGGCTTGTTTTCTCGGGTTGAAGGTCTGCAGAAATCCTCACCCCAAATACCCACCCAAGTCCCTGAAGAAGGAGGGTGCGGTGGGGCTGGAGGAGAAAGGTGTCTTCCCTCACCACAGCCTTCTAGACCCTGCCTGGCCCCAGTCAGTGCTTACAACATGCTCCCAGAATGACTGGGGGAATCATTTCCAAGGCCTCCTTGGCTTCTGGAGAGGTGGTGCTGGAGAAGACGGGATGGCTGAGCAAGGCGACAGCAGAGGGAAACGGGCGTTTGAGGTGGGGGCAGCAGCAGAAGGAGGAGCGAATGGATGAAGGTGAAGGTGAAGGCAGTGGCTTCAACATGAGAAAAGTCGTCCAAGGCAGTAGAGGACTTTCCAGTGGCGTCTTCCCAAGTCAAAGTCTCGTTATCCAGAGCAGAGTGTCAAGGGTGGCAGTGGGATGTAGCCCTTAGGCCATGTTCTCGGGCCCTTTATCCTTCCCATTCCTGCTCTGGGACTGGTCCTGGCGTCACGTCTTCCTTTGCCGTGACCACGTGATCACCAGGCGTTCTCTGAGGGGGCTGGGGGGAGCCAGCGGAGCCCCCAAGCCCCAGCGGCTTGCTAGATAACTTCCTGCTTGGTGATGGTCGGCTGGGGGATGGCAGAGAGGGGCTTGACGATTGTGGCGACGGCTCCTGGCAGGAGCTTGTAGGGCTCAGACCCTGAGCCACCTGGCGGTGAGGGCTGTGGGGTCTCAGGGGTGGCTGGAAGGACAAACAGACAGATAGGGGCTGCTCAAAATTCCAGCCTTTGTGGGAGTAAATGAAGAGCCCTGGGAAAGTTCTCCCCCCAACCCCCAGCTCACCCCGCCTTGACTTAATTTCTTCCTCTATAAAATGAGAGAATTAATTAAACCAGATAATCCCCAAGGTCTTTTATGACTCAACCTTCTGTGAGTCCCAGATCATAAAGCCTAAGTTTTATGAGGTCTGGAAGGTCCCACCACCCATCTCCTCCATCATTTATTTGATATGCAGACTTGAACTGCTTCTCTGAAACCAAGGCCCAGGCCTGGCTGTCACCAACGGCAATGGGATGGGTGACAGGGATATTCTTTCCTGGGAGAAGGAGCCAGCAGCTGATGAGACCCAGGGCCAACTGGCTCAAAAAATACCACTTCTTGGATATTTAGGAGATGAGTAATAGAAACTGGCCTCACTCTCATGGCAGGTTTGGAGAGCAAATTTGACCCAATTGGCAAACTTTGTTCAATGGACAACTTTCTCCAAGAACAATGTCAGTAAAATATCATCTTATCTCAGTGGATCACTTCATCCCATTGATAATCTTATTCTTTGAAGAGCCTTGCCCAATGACAAGTTTACACTTTGGAGGTTTCAGAGGATGATCTAGTCCAGCAGACATCCTGACCCAATGGATAGTCTCATCTAATTGTCTAATGGATAGCCTTACCCAATTGAGCAGCCTTACGTCAATGATCACTTTTACCTAATGGACAATGTCAACTAATGGGATTCTCACCCAAGAACATCTTCACCCAATAGGTTACTTCATCCAGTGGATTGCCTCATCCCAACAATGGCTTCATTCAGTAAAGGTTGTCAGTCACCTTACTGAATAAACAGCCTCAACAAATGGACAACCTTGCCCTTTATTCCCTACCCTGGAACCCAGAAAATTGTTGCATCCTGGTTCTACCTTCTAGACTCCACCTTCTCCTGCTTCCTCTCTTAAGCCCCATCCTCACCCTTTGCAAGGTAGAGCCCCAGAGGTTGCCCACCTGCCTGCCCCCTGGGTCGGGGCCACTCACACATCTGTCCATTGCTGAGGTGAGTGGGCATTGTGTTGGCAACGATGACATTGGTTCCCATGTGTTCCTGCATCAGGTGAGGGTGCAGGGGGTGGTGGGCATGGGGTGCATCGCTGGAGGACCCTGCAGGAAGAGAAGATCGATCAAGATGAAGAGTCTGGGATGCAGACCTCAGGCCTTGGGACGCCATCTTCCTCAGGTGTGACCAATCAACCTGCCCATCCAATATTGGCAATGCCTGTTGGGGACCTATTCCTGGGTTAGTAAACTAGGGTGTACCATTCCCATTCATAGGCTTCATGAGGGTGTTAAGAAGGCCCCAAAAGACCAAGAGAACAAAAGTGAGTTGAAAGAAACAAGGTGCCTATAAGGAAGCGCTGAGATCAAGTAAATGTTCTAATGAGTAGCGTATTGGATGTAATCAATGGCTCTCAAGGCTCCTTGGCATGCAAGTCCTTCAACCATTTGGTCCCGCCTCACCTTCCAGCCTCATCCCCCACATCTCTGCTGCAGCCAGCTGACCTACTTATAGCATCTATGTGTCCCCTGTGTTTTCCTATCTCTATGCTTCTGCTCACGTTGTTGCTTCCGTCAGAGATGTTTTTTCCACCCCAAACCCGCTCCACGTCCATAAGCCCAAATCCCAGCTCATATATTTCCTCTCTTTAGAAGCCTCTCCTGATTCTCCTCATTCTCATTCCTTGGATTTCTCATAGTAATTTATCTGTAACACAACTTTTAGGAACAACTACTTCTTCTGTCTATGAGCATTACAATTTCAGATGTATTTTTCTTCTTTCTTTGAGAGCCTAGCAGATTGTCTGGAACACAGTAACCGCTTTAAACATGTGTCAGAGAGTAAAAATACCACATGGGGTATGGTTTAATAATAGCCTATGGTGAGTAATATGACAATGATGGAATTTCAATGCTTGCAAGAGATCTCTACAGCACATCGATCTCAGTGATAAATAACGACTGTTGATAATTAACAATTATCATGTGCCAGGTACTATTGTATAGCACTTTTCATGTTTTACATAATTGAAACCTTACAACAATCCTATAGAACAGATACTATTATTAGCCCATTCTACAGATGAGACAACTAAGCCCAGAGCTCTTAACTATTTGGCAACAGACCACAGGCTCCTGATCCTGATCTTAGTGACACCTGATTCATAATAACCCCATGTTCACAGGGTCAAAGTGAGAATGAAATGAGCTATCACACAACAGTGGTTCCCAACTGGGGATGATTTTGGCCCATCAGGAGACATTTGACTATATCTGAAGACATTTTTGGTTGTCACCACTGGAGAAGTGCTACTGGCACCTTATGGGTACAGGACAGAGATGCAGCCAAACAACGCACAGGACAGCCCCGCACAACAAAGAATCGTCCAGTTCCAAGTATCAATAGTACCAGTGTTGAGAAACCTCGCCCTCACTGCAGCACCTCCAAAATCTCGAATTCAACATCCCTACTTTGACTTCACCTTGTGTCCTTCCAGCTCCCTTAATCTAGTACCATCACTGCAAAACTTCTTCAGCCTACTGAGGCTGTCAATTCACCGACACTCTCTTTTCACTATCACCCCATCCTTTTGTTGTTGTTGTTGAGACAGAATCTTGCTCTGTCACACACGCTGGGGTGCAATGTCACGATCTCGGCTCACTGCAACCTCCGTCTCCCGGGTTCAAGCGATTGTCCTGCCTCAGTCTCCCGAGTAGCTGGGATTACAGGCGCATGCCACCACGTCTGGCTAATTTTTTTTTGTATTTTTAGTAGAGATGGTGTTTTGCTGTGTTGGCCAGGTTGGTCTTGAGCTCCTAGCCTCAAGTGATCCACCCGCCTCGGCCTCCCAAGGTGCTAGGATTACAGGTGTGAGCCACCGAGCCCAGCCTCCATCTTTATTTCTCTTTGAGTGCAGCCCAGACTCCATGACATATCATTCTAATCACTCCCTTGCAGTCATCCTAACTCCTTCATACTCCCCTTCACAGTCAAACCATTTCAAAGGGTTATCTACTCTATCTCCACCTTCCCATTCACTCTCTTTGGAGCACTCTCCAATCTGGTTTCCACTCTCCCAGCTCTCTGAAACTGCTTTCAACACAATTGCCAAGAGCCTCCAGCTGCCAATCCAATGGACTCTTTCCTCTCTCTTCCCCGCCTCCCTTCACCTCTCCATTCCTCCCTCCTTCTTTCTGTCTCTCTGCAGAGTGTAACACCATTAAACACTCTGTCCTTCAAACACGCTCTTCTCTTGGATTCTGGAATTGCCCTGGTTTTCTCCTACCCCTCCGGCCAGTCTTCTTCCCTTCCCTCCATGGCTCCATCTTCCCCCGATTCCACAGAGCTGCCTTTAATCTTGTGCTTGAGCAGCAGACTCATACATTCAACTGCCTCCTTGGTAACTTGGATTTGTAATAGACACCTCATGCTTAATGAAAGTCCACAATGAGGCTGGGCATGGTGGCTCACACCTGTAATCCCAGCACTTTGAGAGGCCAAGTCGGAAGGATTGCTTAAGACCAGGAGTTCAAGACCAGCCTGGGCAACATAGTGAGACGTCGTCTCTATAAAAAATAAAAATGAAAAATTATCCAGGTATGGTGGCACACACCTGTAGTCCCAGCTATTCGGAAGACTGGAGGATCTCTTGAGCCTGGAAGGTTGAGGCTGCAGTGAGCTATGACTGCGCCACTGCACTCCAGCCTGGGTGACAGAGAGAGATCTCGTCTTAAAAAAAAAAAGGAAAAAGGAAAAAAAGAGAGTCCACAACGGATCTCTGAGGTCACCCCTCACGACCACCCCCAGACCGCAGCATCAAGTTGTTTATTCTGTCCTCCTCATCTCGGTAAACTACTCCATCATCATTTCTGCTATTCAAAGCAAAAATTTAGACTCTGTCCTTGACTCTTCCTCTTCCTGTCACTCCCTACATCTAATCAGTCAGCAAATCCTGTAGGTGTGGGCTCTTCCTCCAAATAGATGATCCGGTTTATCTTCACTGCTCCATTTCCATGGTCCAAGCCTTCATCATCTGTCACATGATTGGAGACAGTGACATTCTCAGGAATCTCTGCAATTTACTTTGTACCCAACAGTCAGAGTGGTTTGTTTAAAGCATTAGTCTGGGCTGGGCATGGTGGCTCACACCTGTCATTCTAGCACTTTGGGAGACCGAGGTGGGCAATCACTTGAGGTCAGGAGTTTGAGACCATCTTGGCCGATAGGGTGAAACCCCATCTCTGCTAAAAATATAAAAAAATGAGCCGGGCGTAGTGGCGGGTGCCTGTAATCCCAGCTACTTGGGAGGCTGCACAGGAGAATTGCTTGAACTTGGGAGGTGGAGGTTGCAGTGAGCCGAGATCCTGCCACTGCACTCCAGCCTGGATGATAGAGGGAAATTTTGTCTCAAAGAATAAAAATAATTAGTCTGGTTTTCACTCTCCTTACAATAGTTGCAATGAGAATAAAATCCAAATTTCTGACAAGGTTTACAAAGCCATATGTTTATGATTTGGTTTCTGCCCAATCTCCATCTTCACCTCCTCCATCTCCTCCATCTCACAACCTTGCCCTTCTTTCTCAAACACAAAACTCTCTCCTCTCCGGGGCCCTTGAAGTAGTTCCTTCTTCTTGGAATATTCCTCTCTTGTCTTTTTTTTTTTTTTTTTTTGATGGAGTCTCACTGTGTTGCCCAGGCTGGAGTGCAGTGGCATGATCTCGGCTCACTGCAAACTCCACCTCCCAGGTTCACGCCATTCTCCTGCCTCAGCCTCCCGAGTAGCTGGGACCACAGGCGCCCGCCACCACACCCAGCCGATTTTTTGTATTTTTAGTAGAGACAGGGTTTCACTGTGTTAGCCAGGATGGTCTCGATCTCCTGACCTCGTGATCTGCCCTCCTTGGCCTCCCAAAGTGCTGGGATTACAGGCGTGAGCCACTGCTCTCTTGTCTTTTAAGCCTTGCATTTCCTTTCAGCCATTAGGGTCTTAGCACAAGAGTCACCATTTCAGAGAGGTCTCCTTTGGCCTCCCCTATCTAAAGAGGATTCCTTTTCAGTTAAACTCTATCATATTACCTGTTTATTTCAAAATCATAAAATGTGAGCCTTTATACACACATGCACGCACATACGGGCATATACACAGATATCTACGCATCCATACACACTCACACACACACAGCCTCCCGGAGGGCAAAGATCTTGTTCTTCACTGAATTGCCAGCACTTAGAACAGTGACTGGCATGTGCTAGACTCTCGGCGCCTAAACAAATAGACCATTGCCTTTGTTCCCATTTTTCTGGTGAGGAAACTGAGGCACAGACAGCTTAAGCAACTTGCCCAAAGCTGCACAGTGGGGAAGCCAAGGAGCTGAGGGGTGAGCTCAGGTCTGTGTGAGGCTGTCTCCTGGAGAGTCCCCCCTCCAACCCCGCCCCTCCTGGGCCTGGCACGGACCTCCCAGCAGCATCTCCTGCAGCAGGTTGTCGATCTTGGCCATGCCGAAGAGCTTGATGAACTGGATCTGCTCGATCATCTGCCAGGTGATGCTCTGCAGGGTAGGCAGCAGCAGCAGCAGCTCTCCAAAGCGGCCGCGCGAGTCATACTGGCGGTCATTGATGTAGTCTTCCAAGCTCACCTGCACCTGGGAACGCAGCCGCTTGATCTTCCCTGGATCGCTCAGCCCTTTGGCATCTACAATGGAAGAAGGTGGGCAAGGGAGGGCAGTAGGGTCCAGCTGGAGCATCTGGGGAGTCAAGACCCAGATGTCCCCTGACTTGTGTCACACAAGGAGTCTTCAGCAGTGTGGGCACAAGGATTCAGGGACCTCAACAACCAGGGTACACCAGCATGAATTGTAATTTCCTAGACACAGGCAGAAAAAGATGTCTGCCACATTTCCTAAGGCACTAAACCAGAAGAGTGGGGAATAGGAGATGGAGGGCGGGACTTGAGGAATGCATCCAATAAGCACCTAGCAACTGCCTCATCTTACACATGGGGAAACCCAGACACAGTGCAAGGATAGGGCTTGTCCTGGGTGGCACAGCCAGTTGTTGGCAGAGCCACAATGGGAACTTGGGGTTTTGGGCCACAGTTGAGGTCCCCTCATCCAGACCTCAGCCCTTGCTGCCTCTACTGTGTTAGAATAGGCTCCCCTTCCCTGGTTCCTGCTTCCTATCACCTTAGGGACTCAGGTTAGGTTTCATCTCCTCCAGGAAGTCTCCCTTCTACCCTCCTATGTCTGCATCCTGTGTCCTTCCTGTTTCCAAATCTCTGTGGCCTCTCCATCACTGCTGACCACACAGGATGTAATTGTTGTGCCATCCAAAGGTGAGTTCTGCAGGGGCAGGCATATGTCTTATTTGCCATTTTTATTTTATCTTACTTTATTTTATTTTATTTTTTGGGACTGAGTCTCCCTCTGACTCCCAGGCTGGAGTGCAGTGGTGTGATCTCAGCTCATTGCAACCTCTGCCTCCCGGATTCAAGTGATTCTCCTGCCTCAGCCTCCCGAGTAGCTGGGATTACAAGCACATACCACACCCAGCTAATTTTTGTATTTTAGTGGAGACAGGGTTTCACCGTGCTGGCCAGGCTGGTCTCAAACTTCTGACCTCAAGTAATCTGCCTGCCTCGGCCTCCGAAAATGTTGGGATTACAGGTGTGAGCCACTGCACCTAGCCTTTGCCATGTCAAACCCACCACCTAGCACCATGCATAGTCAATATTTATTGAATAGGGCCGGGTGTTATATTTATTTATAACTATATATATATTTTGTTAGATGGCTGGATGAATGAATGAAAAAAAAATCAGTGAATAAATTCTAGATCCTTAGCCTAGAAGGGACTTAAGCGGTCATTCAATATTTAATCCCGACCTTTGTGGAGGTAATGCATTTATTTCCTCTTTCCTGGAGAAAGGAAGTGGCAGAAAGAACATTCACCCACATTTCTAGTGAGCTCTCTCCACTGAATCATGTTTGTTCATTTGTTCATTCAGTCCACAAATGTTTACTGAGCACCTCCTGCATGCCAGGGGAACTAGGTTCCCCACCCCTTCAAATTGCTGGAGGCTGCTGCCTCTGACTCAGCATCAGTGATCCTGCCCATTTTGCAGAACAATTCTGCCCGTCCAGCCTCATGTCGAGCACTACAGAGGATACAGGCTGGGCCAGGCTGTGGAGGGAGCTAGAACTAGAAATCTCACCCTCTGGGAAGGGTGGGATAGCACGTGGTAGGTAAGAATGTGGGCTTGGCCGGGCGCGGTGGCTCAAGCCTGTAATCCCAGCACTTTGGGAGGCTGAGACGGGCGGATCACGAGGTCAGGAGATCAAGAC
>NW_012105853.1:953703-970969 GCF_000951045.1 Mandrillus leucophaeus
AAAAAAAAAAAAAAAAAAAAAAAAAGAATGTGGGCTTGAGAGAGAGAGAAATCGGGATTGACAGGTGGTCTGAAGTTCAAATCCAAGCTCTGCCATTTTCTGGTTGCGTGACCTTGGGCAAGTTAATCATGCCTCAGTTTCCTTATCTGTTAAATGGAGATAATAATTCCTACTTCACAGGTACCATGTTGGTAAGTAAGATAATCCACATGAAGTGTTTAAAAACAGTTCTTTAGTGAGCATTTAATACATGGGGCTCATCTTCCTCTTCATCACTATATATATATATTTTTGCTTTGTTTTCTTTTGTTTTTTGAGATGAAGTTTTGCTCTTGTTGCTCAGGCTGGAGGGCAATGGCATGATCTTGGCTCCCACTGCAACCTCCGCCTTCCGGGTTCAAGTGATTCTCCTGCCTTGAAATCACACAGCTAATTTTTGTATTTTTAGTAGAGACGGGGTTTCACCATGTTGGCCAGGCTGGTCTTGAACTCCTGACCTTGAGTAATCTGCCTGCCTCAGTCTCCCAAAGTGCTGGGATTACAGGCATGAGCCACCGCACGCGGCCTTTTCATTACTATTATTACTAGAGGTAATCTGTCTGCAGTGTGAAGGACAGTGCCGGGCACACAGTAGGTCCCCTCTAACATGTAAGCAGGGAAGGCAAGCAAGCCTCTGGGGTTCAGGCACCTTTGACACTGGGAAACAAAAGCAGGTTTTGTACAAAGTCTGACTACAAAGCATTCTGTATAAACGCAGGTGCGAACGTCAGTGGACAGAATGGGGAGAGGAGAGCCAAGAGCCGCAGGAGAGGGTAGTAATGCTTTATCTTCATCCTGCAATGTGAAGGGTTGGGAGATACTGTCTACAGTTGATAGAACAAGAAAAGAAAGATAAAAGCACATAACATGCAACAGAGACACAAAAATAGCAATAAAAATATATTGGGGAAAATGAGGGAGAAAAGATGGGAATGGTAATGGAGAAAAGCGAAATCCTCCACTATCCTAAGAGGAACGTTACGATCCAAAATGAATACATCAACAAATATAAGGCTTAGTCTTTCATTTAGAATTGTTGAGGAAACTGCCAGAAGAAACAATTAAAAGAATCAGACATGTTTCTCTTGGGGAGTAGACTTAGAGCTGAAAAAGTAGGATGGGGAGAAGTATTTGCATTTTAAGTATGTGTAGATTTATTTATTTACTTATTTATTTATTTTTTAGATGAGGTCTTGCTTTGTCACCCAGACTGGAGTGCAGTGGTGCAATCATAGCTCACAGCAGCCTCGACCTCCTGGGCTCAAGAGATCCTCCCACCTTGGCCTCCCGAGTAGCTGGGACTGCAGGTGCTCACTACCATCCCTGGCTAATTTTTTTTTAGTTTCTATAGAGACGAGGTCTTATTATGTTGGCCAGGCTGGTCTCGAACTCCTGGCCTGAAGTGATCCTCCTGCCTCAGCCTCCCAAAGTGCTGGGATTACAAGTGTGAGCCACCACATCAGGTTCTAGATATTATTATGATAAAAATTTTTTGAGGAAAAGCAGCAAATATGAAAGAAAAGAGGAAGATGGGAAGTAAGGAGTAAGAAGGAGGGAGGGAAGAAGTAAAAGAAGGGAAAGCCCAGGCCTTTGGAGTCAGGGTGCCCTGTCGAGTCATATCCTCCCTTTGTGTTTCTTTGAGATGGTGTCTCACTTTGTCACCCAGGCTGGAATGCAGTGGCGCGATCTTGGCTCACTGCAACCTCCGCCTCCCAAGTTCAAGTGATTCTCCTGCCTCAGTTCCCAAGTAGCTGGGATTACAGGCATGTACCACCACACCCGGCTAATTTTTGTATTTTTAGTAGAGATGGGGTTTTGCCATGTTAGCCAGGCTCATCTTGAACCCCTGACCTCATGTGATCCGCCTGCCTCGGCCTCCCAAAGTGCTGGGATTACAGCTGTGAGCCACCGCACCTGGCCATATCCTCCCTTCAAATCTTGACTTGGCTCATCTGTTAAATGAAAACGGCTTCTCCTAGCTGTCGTTAACATGAGATGAGGTTGTGAACTCTGTACATAACCCAATAGGAGAAGTCTGGCAGAGTGTTCTGGAGAGAGAGTCAGGGATGGCTTAGGAGGTGTGCACTGTACCTGGGTCAAAGAAGATGATGGCTTTGAGGTAGGCATACTCATTGTCATCGATCTGCAGCTCCTGGAAGGGCAGCACCAGCTCGTCAAGGATGCGCATGGACACCCGGCTCATCTCCGCCAGCTCCGGGCAGTGCCGAGGGACAATGTAGTCATTGCCTGGAAGGGTTGGGAGGGAGGGAGGATGGGAAGTCACCTTGGGTTGACCTCTCTCCTCTAGTTTTGGCTTTTAAGTTGGCAAGATAGTTGGTGCCTGTGGGAGGAGGACCTGCAGGGCTGATGACTCCTATTTCACAGGTAAGGAAGCTGAGGCCCAGATTCAGAAGATGAGCTGCCTCCAGTAATCCGGCTGAGCTTGGAACTTGACTTTCTAGGACCCCTTTCACATGACCCAAGCTCCATTTACCAATGTGACTCACAAGATCGATGCCATTCAAAGGCCAGCTGGTAGGCACCAAAGCATCAAAGTTAAAGGACCAGATTCTGGAACTGCACTGCCCTGCTTAAATGGCTCTGCCCCTGATAGCCGGTTAGAGTTGGATAAGTTACTTAACCTCTCTGTGCCTCAGTTTTCTCATCTATAAGATGAGGATAAATAATCGAGCTTCCCTCATAGCATTGTTGTATTAAAATAGGTAGTGTTTGCAAAAGAGTGAGCACAGTCCCTGGCGCATAGTGTGTGCTGTACAAGCGTTTAAAATAATAAATATGCTGGCCAGGCACGGTGGCTCACGCCTGTAATCCCAGCACTTTGGGAGGCCGAGGCAGGTGGATCACGAGGTCAGGAGATCATGGTTGGCTAACATGGTGAAACCCCGTCTCTACTAAAAATACACACACACAAAAAAATTAGCCGGCCATGGTGGTGGGCGCCTATAGTCCCAGCGACTCGGGAGGCTGAGGCAGGAGAATGGTGTGAACCTGGGAGGCGGAGCTTGCAGTGAGCCGAGATCGTGCCACTGCACTCCAGATGGGCGACTGAGCAAAACTCCGTCTCAGAAAAAAAAAATAATAATAATAATAAAAAATATGCCATGAAGGCACAGGTGACATGGCCTGGGCTTTGTGCCATTCCCAACCACCTCTTGCTCCTACTCCAGAAAGAGCATCAGAATGCACAGGTAGGCTGGGCACAGTGGCTCACACCTGTAACCCCAGCACTTTGGGAGACTGAGGCAGGTGGATCATTTGAGGCCAGAAGTTTGAGACCAGCCTGGTCAACATGGTGAAACCCTGTCTCTACTAAAAATACAAAAATGAGCTGGGTGTGGTGGTGCACACCTGTGGTCCCAGCTACTTTGGAGGGTGAGGCAGGAGAATTGCTTGAACCTGGCAGGCGGAGGCTGAAGTGAGCCGAGATTGCACCATTGCACTCCTGCCTGAGTGACAGAGCAAGACTCAAAAAAAAAAAAAAAGATGCACAGGTAATTCCAGGGATAATCCTGATTGTGCTCTGACTTTACTGCTGGGAATTTGATGCCTTACATCACATTTCTTTGCATCTGAGTGGGGTACCCAGTTGAGAACTGAGTCCTGGAACCCTCCAATGCAAGCCTGAGGACAGGGCCACTCCTGACTAGTCTCCCTCGCCCTTGCATGCCACCATGTGAATCTCCTTGCCTGGGTGAGTGCCATGCTAGGTATGCCCTCCCTGGAGCCCAGGCCAGGGCAGGCAGCCTCCTCACCTAGGAGCAGCACGTCCTTGAACACCATGGATCGCTTGGTGGCTCCGAGCAGCAGGTGCTCGCCAGCATGGGCTCTGAGCAGGGCCACCTGAAAGAGAAGGAACAGTGTTTGCCATCTGTACCCTTGGGAAAGCTGCCCGTAGCCAACTCAGTGACGCTGGGCAAGTCAGCTTAATGTTCCCCTCTGCCTCTACCTGCCTGAACCGTGAAATAGACATCATAAAACTACTGCCCATAAAACTAGAAACCTGGAAGGGATTCTGCAGAAAACCGGAAGGGAAAAGAACATGCGCTCAGAGCGGAGAGACCTCGCGCTGACTCTGCCCCTGAACTGTTGTGTCCTTGGGTGAGAAGCTGCTTCGCGCTGGGCCTCTTCTGTGTGCCTGATGAAACTGTAAGAAACATTCTGTGTGCTTTTTATTTTCTTTTTTGAGATTCTCAAAAAGGTCTATGATCCCAAAAAGTTCCAAAACCCAAATTCCCACCCATGGACCAGCTATGGAGAATTATGAAGGGTGTTTTGTAAAAATACAGATTCTATTATTATTTTTTTTTTTGAAACAGAGTCTTACTCTGTCGCCCAGGTTGGAGTGCAGTGGCACGATCTCGGCTCACTGCAGCTTCCGCCTCCCAGGTTCAAGTGATTCTCGTGCCTCAGCCTCCAGAGTAGCTGAGACTACAGGCGTGCACTACCATGCCTGGCTAATTTTATTTTTAGGAGAGATGGAGTTTCACCATATTGGCTAGGCTGATCTCGAACTCCTGACCTCAGGTGATCAGCCCAACTCGGCCTCCCAAAGTGCTGGGATTACAGTCATGAACCACTGTGCCCGGCCTGAAAACATAGATTCTCAGGCCCTGAGATTCTGATCCTGATTCTGTATGTTTAGGGTGGGCCCAGGGATCTGTGTTTAATAAGCTCCACAGTTGACTCTGAAGTGCAGTTCTGTCTGGGAAATCATTGCTCTGGCAGATCCCTCCAGGGACTGACATTGCAGGACTCCGGGATTCTGAGAGGGCATTACAAGAACTTGGAGGTGGATGTTGGGTCTCAGGGCTGGTCCTTCTCAAAGCAAAGGTATGAGCACTGGCCTCTGGCAGAGAATCACCTTGATGAAACCCTTCTCTGCAGAGCGTACAAGGCAAGACTTCGAAGACTAGAATCGTAGGTAGGCGCCCAGCAAGCTCACAGAAGGACATAGCCAGCCCACTGAGGGCCATCTGCTTTAGTGCTTGCCTGAGGACCAAAGGATGGCTGAAACAAAACAGCACCAGGCTGGCAGCCTCAAGTATCTTATCTTCAAGGCTGAGTTAGGGAGTTTGGAGGTTCTATAGCAAGCCAAACTGGAAGGTTAAAATGCCTTTGTTTGTTCATTCATTTGATTGTTCGTTCTTTCAGTTATCAAATCCGAAATGCCTACTACATGCCAGACACTTTTTAAGACAATGGAGGCACAATGTTTAAAAATGAGAGACAAGGTGTCCAGTCTCATCGAACTAACATTTTGTAGGAGAAAGTATGGAACAGACAGTAGAGAACAAATAAATACACAGCACAGTGGGTGATCACAACATAAAAGAAAGAGGAAGGAGAAAAGATGGGAGGAAGGGAAGAAGGGAGGGAGGGGAGTTGAAAGGATGGTGAGAGCAATGGGGCAAGAATGGCTACATTAGGTGGGGAGGTCAGAGGAGGCCTCTAAGGAGGTGAAATTGTTGTTAGAGGAAAAAAGAGATTTGCCTGAAGGTATTTGGCACAAAATAAGCCTTCAATAAATATTTGAATGAAGGAAGGAAGGGAAGGGGAAATGAATGAATGAATGAATGAATGAATGAGCAAACATCTTGACTTCTTCTCTAGCTCTAGCTGCTCCTGGGCAGCCACTTGTCCTTGCCACTTCTATTCCCCATGGATAGAATCTTGTGACGAAAACAGAAAAAGAGGAAACTGCCTGGGAGGGGAAATCCACTTTCCATGACCAGTATGGAGGCAGGCCGAGGATGCTGATTGCTGAGTGCCTCCTGTGTGCCAGGCACTGTGCAAGCCTTTCATCAGTCACCCCAGTGGCCTTCACACCACAAAGCAGAAGACCTGGATTTGAATCCCAGTTCTGTGGCTAACTTGCTCTGACTTCAGGCAAATTGCTGTCTCTCTCTAAGCCCCAGTCTCTTTCTCCGGTTGTATCCAGGCCCAAGAAGCACACCAACTGGGAATCTAGTTTCTGGGGCAATGTCAACAGAATTGGAATGCCCTTTGGAGGACAATGCCCCCGATTTTCCCAGGGATGCCCCACCTGCACTGGGCAAGCTGGGCTCCTCATACACCAGGAATGGGGAGCTGGGAGCCCTTCTGATCCCAGGTTCAACCCCCTGATATGGCAGCTGTTCTGGGGGGTGGGCCGGGAGGTCGGGTGGTGTGTTAATGATTGTCCTCTGTTATTGGCCACCCATCATTGCTCTTTGAGAATGCTCTGAGCCCCAGCCAGGGAGGTTTGGGTGGGAAATCGAGGTTAACAATTGCTCAGGTTGGGGGTATCTTGTTGCCCTGCTAAGCCCCTGGGAAGGAACAGGAGGGATTAAACATTAATGTAGAGACTCCAGCAGAGGGGACTGGGGCCAGAGCACAAGGAGCAGGGGAGAGGGTAGGGGCAGATTGTCCAAGATCCTTGCCCTGTTGACTCTGCTAACGGAGGGAGGAACCATGGAAGAGGACCCTGGGTCCAGCCCCTGTGTGAGGCTGGGGACCAGCCAAACCAGCATTTTCACAGTGTCCCTATATGCAGTAATAACAGGTGTTCCAGGAGAATCTTGGGGCCGAAGGAGTTTGGGAAGCCTTGGCCTCTGAGAAGTCAACTTCTCAGACGTTTTCACAGACTCACATGCATTGTTGGTGTCTTATGCAAAGGTATGAAACAGGTAAGTGAATGCACCAGAGGCTGTCTCCAAAGGTGGGGAGGTGGCCCAGCCCAGCTCCTCTTCCCTAGATGGGGAACACCTCTTTGGAGGCCCAGGGGTGCTCTGGGCAGGAGCTTCATAGGTGGCATCTCCGAAATTCATCTGTTCTCAGACACACGCCACCTTCCTTCAACCCTTTCTTCCCCCAGGGACATTTTAGTATTCCAAAAAAAAAAAAAAAATGTATGGTGGGAAATACGATGCTGAGTTCAACTGTTTTGGTGGGAAAGAAGGAAGAAACTAACATTTAGGGAGACGAGCTCTGGTCCCGCCACTGCGCAGCTTGCTCCATCACCCGAGTTTTACACTTTTCGGACAGTAATGTCCTCAATCCTCCTAACCACACTCGAAAGTGGATATTAGCATTTCCACTTTACAGTTAAGAGAACACTGAGGCTCAGAGAGAGGAAGTCATTTGCCCAGGATTAGGCAGACAACCAGTATTAGAGCCAGAGCTTAAGCCAAAATCTCCTGATCCCTGTCCCAGGGTCCCTGTCAACATCCCCCTGGGAGAGCCACGGGTACGATGGTTAGGAGCTTGGACTTTGGAGCTTCCCTACTAGGTTCTAATCCCAGCTGTGCTGGATAGTAGCTATGTGACCTTGAGCAGGTTACTTAACCTCTCTGTGCCCCAATTTCCTCACCTATGAGATGGCAGTAATAATGGAACCTTAGTACCTACCTCATAGAGTTGTTGGAGGAGCTAACTGAGTTAATATTTGTAAGGTGATTTAAAGTTTCAGACACATGTGTGCACTACGCATTTTGTTAAATAAAATAAAATCAAGCCAGTCCATGGCTATATCCCAGATGGGCCAGCAGCCCCCTGGCTGCCCTGCCGGGTGCCCACTACTGCCCACCATCCACGCCCATCCTTACCTGGTCGTCCAGGGGGAGCTCGCAGAAAGCCGGGATGTACTTGGCCCACTCGACGAGAACCAGCAGCTGCTCCTTCATGGACTCACATACGTCTGCGATGCTGGCGATCTTCTTCGCCCGAATGTCGCCATTGATCCCGGAGACGGGGGAGGTGATCTTCAAGGGATACAGGGAAGAAAATGCTGGAGATGTCCGGGCCCTCCTGCACTCTCTGTCCCCTGCACAGAGCCCCCTCCCTGGAATCAGATGTGAGGAGGGGGCTGCATAGTGGGTGCCTTCCAGCTCTAAAGGAAGCTCAGGGTAAAAACGGAGGGAGGGAGGAGGCAGGGATGAGGGAGAAGGGCTCCCTCTTGGCCTTCACCTGTTACCTGCCCCTTGCCTCCTCCTCTATCAGCTTTAGAGCGCCAAGCAGTCTCTCAGCCTTAGAGGAGAAGCAGGGAAAAAAATCACCATCCTTATGTGACAGTGAGGCAACCATGGCTCATAGAGGTGCTGTGACTTGCCCAAGGTCACTCAGCAAGGGATGGGCTGGGCCCCACGTTGCCACCTCTGTCCACTGAACCACTGCTTTGTTCTCTCAGGGCTGAGCTGATTGCAGGCCCTCAGTGAAGGCGAAGACTCTGCTTGGCCTGTGGGATGCAGGCAGTAGGATGAATCAGAACGTGCCCCAGGGCACCAGGTTCGAGTTCTGCCCTTGCTGCTAACTGGGCCATGTGACACCAGACTCAGTATCCCTCTGTAATATCTGAGGCCTCTCCCATCAGCTGCTCCAGGGCCTGGCTGGGGAGAATGGAGGTGGAGGAGGTGAGCTCCTCTGTAGTATGGGGGACCCCTGGGTGAGTGGCAGGGTCACCCCGGTACCTGTCGGGACAGGACCTCTGCCTGTAGGAGCGCATTGATGGAGGGCAGGCCGCTGTCCTCATAGCTTGACCTTCGAGTGCTGATCCGGTCCCGCTCATTTTGGACGGCTGTGAGGAGGCAGAGAGAGGTGAGGAGGGAGAGCAGCGATGGAGTGAGGGGGTGGGAGTGTCTGTGACTGATGAGGAGTGGGAGCAGGAGGTGGGGGGCGTCCAGAGAACAGGCCCACATCAGCATGTGGATTGAGGGGAGATGGCCTCTAACTCAGCTGCTGGAAGAACTTTCCACAGATCAGAACTGCCCCCCACACAATGGAGAGGCTATAGGAGTGATCCACTCATCATTAGGGGCGTGCAAGACAGTGATGACTCAGCTATGGGCTTAAAATGGGTCTTGAGCATTGAGGATGGGGTTTGACTAGATTAAACATGTTCAGGCTCCGGTCTACAAAAGGGTCCCTTTCTTTCCAAATCAAAGTGAGTAAAGCAAGCAAAACAAATTACTCTGGGTGACACGGAGATGGCCTGGAGATTCCTGAACAAGGGGATCTGGGGGCTCCAACTGCCTTGATGGTTTTGTACATCATCAGGAGCTGCATGTACTCCAGACTAACCTCAGTGTCAGCAAGGCCAGGCTCTGTCTCCCTCCCTCCCACTGCTGTTCTGTTCCAGGCACTGAGGGATCTGGAGCCTCAGCCCACTGGGGCCCCAGGCTCCACTGCCCGCCCCCATCTGGGTCAGTCCTGGCCTGAGATAGAAGATGATCCTTCCACTGTCCTGACAGTGAACGGAATAGCCCTTAGAGTCCAAGAGGCCTCACTGTGGAATGAGGCTTGGCTGATTCGGAAAGGAGAGATGATGAAGCTGCACAAGACCCGGCTTCCTGTCTGGAACCTGCCACTCTGTGTGCTGGTGGCAATCGCAGCCTCTCTCTGGGGCTCAGTTTCCCTACCTGTAGGCATCTCCCTGCCAGCCAGCTCCCTGCACTTTCTCGTCTCAGGGACTGGCAGGTTGGTTCTTCCAGTCCATCAAGCCGGGGTGCCTTCCTTGGCTTCCCCTCAGTGCTGTCATGATCCTGACAAACAGACCCGCTGCTCCCTCCCTGCTCCCGGGCCGCTGTCTCTCCTGGATTAGATCAGCCTCCTCCTGGGCTCTGCTTCTTCCTTGTGCCTGCAGTCTATAGTCCTCTCACAGAGGGATCCGTTCAAGTCGTGTCCCCTACTGCTCAAAACCAGTGCCTTCCAACCTCACAAGTCCCTACGGCCCTTCCTCTCCTCTCTGATCGCACCTTTTAGCGGCGTCCCACTACTCACTCTGTCCCCGAAAACCCGCCTCCCCACCTGGATGCATCCGCACACTTGAGGGCTGCTGTGGCCACTGCCTGGCGTTCCCTTTCCCGCACAGCGCAGCAGCGTCTTCATTTCACTCCTGCCTCTGCACAAATGTCGCCTTTCAGACACCCTCTCCAGCCACCCTGTCTCACACAGCATGCCGCCGACCCTGGCCCTGCCCTACCCCGCTTTATTTTTCTTCAGGGCACTTATTGTAGAATTATTTGTTACTTCCTTTACTATCTGTCTCTCTCTGAGAAGGAAAGCTTCAGAAGGCCAAAACTCCAACCCTGCTGTCGCTGCTGTCGTCCCAGCCACCAGAACAGAGCCTGGTACACAGTAGGTGCTCAATAAATATTTGTGAAGTGAGAGAAATAAGGCGCTGGAGGAGACAAGCTCTAATTCTTTTTCTTTTTCTCTTTTTGTTTTTGAGACGGGGTCTAATTCTGTTGCTCAGGCTGGAGTGCAGTGGCGCAATCATAGCTCACAGCAGCCTCAACCTGCTGGGCTCAAGTGATCCTCCTGCCTCAGCCTCCCGAATAGCTGGGATTACAGGCATGTGTCACCATGCCTGGCTTTTTTTTTTTTTTTTTTTTTTTGAGAGATGGGGTCTCATTATGTTGCCTAGGCTGGTCTCAAACTCCTGGTTTTAAGTGATCCACTCAACCTCACAAAATGCTGGGATTACAGGTGTGAGGCACCACGCCTGGTCATAAACTCTAATTCTCATAAGAACCCTATTTCTCCAGGGAACATTGACACCCTAGCTGTTCGACTTTCTCTTGATGTTGACACACTGTTAAAATCAGAGAATAAAAGCCAAATCCTCTGCATTGAGCCCGGGAGTCAGTGGATGGAACAGAAGTCCAGAAGCACAGCCTCCTCTCAGACCCACCACGTGGACAGGGCCAGCTCAGAGCACGGTTTCCCTGCCCGGGCCGTCCGCCCCACCTGCCCACACCCCTCCCACGGCAGCCTCCTGCCAGCGCCCGCACCCACCCACCAGGGCGCCAAGTGGCCGGCGGGCCGAATGAAAGGGCTGCTGTCAGCAGCTGCGGCTAGGGCTCCTCAAGGTTAGGCAGGCGTTATCAGTGCCCGGCGCGAGCTCAGTCACGGAATGATGTTTTCCAAATGTTTGCTCAGTATTAGCAGGGTCGGGGACCTAATGTAACTTCTATTGAATATTAACCGACCTGGGCAGAGGCGGAGAGGTGATGAGCCTGTCTTCCCAGAGAACTCCTGGGTAGGGGGCTGTGGGGAGCAGGGCCGTGGCTTCCGAGGAAGGTTCCATCAGATGGCCCCTGGCCCATCACCAACGCTCACCTCCTGCAACCCTGGGTCTGCTTTCTGGGCTGGGTTTTTGATGCCAGGAGCCGGATATTTGTCCCGGGCCTGACAGCGGAGGCTCAGGCAGGTGTCTGTCTCCCTGGCTTTGGGTTACAGGAAAGAATTCTTGGCCCGCTGTTGGCCCATTGACCCCCAGGGTTCTCCCTGGATTCTTTGTCCCTCCAGGGAGCCCGTTCCGGCCACGGTGGACTATCCTCTGGCGGAGACTTACAGGCCCATGAGACCTGAAGCCCCTCTCTGTGGTCGAGAGAAAGTTTCAGCCGTCTAGATCAAGAAATGTGCCTCCCAAACGGATCACTGCAAGTTTCACTCCAGGGAGCGTGGCGTCTGCTCAGCTCTGGGGAGCCTGAGTTCTAGACCTGACTCCAGCCCTGACCCATCACATCACCTCTCTAGCCTCGGTATCCTCTTCTGTAAAGTGGGGAGCGGGTAGGTTTGATGTCCTCTTATAGACTCAGCTGGTCTCGAAATCCCACCTTCCCAGTTCACACTTTCTGGTTCTCAGGGACTATTTTGGATTTCAGTCCTCAAATTCTCCTAAGGTCATCAAGAAAAAGAATGAAAACTTGTCCCAACTCTCCGGGCCAGTGAGACTTCCACCGAGACTTTCTTTGGGCTTTGGGAGCTTCCCGGCAGGCTGAGGAGGGTTGGTGGGGCCTAGAAGACTTAGGCACAGCTAGGAATACTCTCATTTCCTACAGCTTGACCACAGTGACCACTGAACACTTTGTCACTCTGGCCCGTTCTCAAAACAACCAAGTGACTGCATGTGTCATGAACTTCCAGGTAACCCAGGCATGTAAACAAGCATCAGCATCAACTAACCCATGCTCACTTGCCATCAGCTAACTCTCCTATCCTCCGGGCAGCATGTCCGTTTCCCTGGGCCAGGAAGCAAGCAGCTATTTTCAAGGCTGAGCTAAGGCTGAATGGTCTGGGGCTCTCACCCCCTTTCCAGCAGCCTAGTAAGGGGTTTTCTGGCTTTGCAGCAGCTCAAGAGAGGGCCAGGGGCCAGGCGCAGTGGCTCACGGCTGTAATCCCAGCACTTTAGGAGGCCGAGGCAGATCACCTGAGGTCAGGGGTTCAAGAGCAGCCTGGCCAATATGGTGAAACCCCATCTCTACTCAAAATACAAAATTAGCCAGGTGTGGTGGCACACGCCTGTAATCCCAGCTACTTGGGAGGCTGAGGCAGCAGAATCATTTGAACCTAGGAGGTGGAGGTTGCCGTGAGCCGAGATTGTGCCATTGTACTCCAGCCTGGGCAACAAGAGCAAAATTCCATCTCAAAAAAAAAAAAAAAAAAAGAGGGGACCAGGGAACAAACACACCCATCCTAGTGGGCAGTGTGACTTGTGCAGGTAGGTCAGGGAGTGAGGAGCGAGACTCATAGGGCTGAAGCGTTCATTATCCAATGTCCTCATTTTATAGATGGGAAAACTAGAGGCCAGAAGGGACAGAAACGTCCCTAAATTACACAAGTGAAAATGACTCTGGATGTCTAAAAGAGACATTTGTAACAACTGATCACATGCAGGACCAGGCCACACGCAGTGGAGGTGGGTAGCCATCCACTCAGGAGGGCTGCCAACCCCTCTCCCTTCTGCCTGTCACAGACCTGAGCTTTCACTATGACAGAGACGTTCTCTCAAACGCAGTGCCCTCTGGATGACACCTAGGAGCAATCGTAGTGCCTAAAATCTTAGGCTTTTGGGATAATGGAATCACTGACTAATACGACCAGGAAATGTTGGAACCTTAGTCTGTACTCCTCAATCTTTTTCTTGCCTCCAGCTGTTCACACGTGCATCAGGTTCCCATTCATAACCTTTCTCGGTCCACAGAACGGAAGCTGAAGTGGATGGGACAGGCTCAACCCCATTGAAAACTGGGTTTGGGAGATGAGGGAGTGTCTGCAGCTTGAAAAAGCCCCTCTTGCTCTTAGAGAACCACTGAGGTCTAGATGTTAGAATTGTAGTGTTTAGAGCAGGCCTTGGGGACCACCCACTCCTGCAGCGGGGTCAACAAGCCCAGATTTTCCAAGACAGCTCGTGAGTTCCAACTAAGGCCCCATAAGGATGAGACATAGAAGATATTTCCAAGGGAGGGGGCAGAGAAAACAGGGGGCCAGGAGCAGATACAGGGGAAACAGCGTCTACCAAAGCCTCCCCTCCCCTCCTTCTCAGTGGGCCCTGGAGCAAGCTGGGTCCTACATTCCTGCCTCTGGGGTGTGCTTGGGTGGTGGGGGTGGGGGGTGTTTCTACAGAACTAGCAGGACTAGACCAAGGTTTGGCTGGTGCGGCCCAACTGTGGACTAGAAGGGAAGGTCTGGGACTAGTTGCAGAGCTGGGAAAAGTTGACTTTAGAGGAGCAGGGAATGAAGAGATTCGAAAATGAACTCAAGTTACTTTTTTATTTTTCGAGAGAGTCTCACTGCCTTGCCCAGTCTGGAGTGCAGTGGCATGATCTCGGCTCACTGCAACCGCCGCCTCCTGGGTTCAAGCGATTCTCAGGCCTCAGACTCCCGAATAGCTAGAACTACAGGCATGTGCCACCACGCCCAGCTAATTTTTTTTTTGTATTTTTAGTAGAGATGGGGTTTTACCATGGTGGCCTCGAACTCCTGACCTCAAATGATTTGCCTGCCTCGGCCTCCCAAAGTGCTGGGATTACAGGCATGAGCCACTGCGCCTGGCCTCAAGTTACTTTAAAGCAGTTAAAAGATTTTTGCTCCCCTTGCTTGGGCTGAAAACAATTTTAAATGTCCCTGGGATCTGGAGGGCATAAAATAATAGACAGTGCTGAAGTGTGGTCCCAATAACAGAAGCTCTGGGACCTCACGTCTTCCAAGGAGCAGTTGTGGGGCCCTAGGCAAGTTGCTTAACCATTGTGGGCCTCAGTTCTTGCATCCACAAAAAGGGAGGAATTGTAATAGGTTCAATGGGCTGGTCTCCTTTCATTTTCATGACATTTTCCCACACAGGGTTGTCATGAAGATGAAATGAACCCAGCCCACTGAAGTGTGGAAAAAGGCCAGCCCAGTGACTGATACCTGCTGGTAGCAGGAGGCCTGGCAAGACCTTAATAAATATTGTGCTGTGGTCTTCTCCTCCTCCTTCGTCCAGGATGGGACTGGGGTCTTGTTCCCATTTTCTAGAATGTGAAGACTTTGGAGATCACCTGACACCCACAAATGAATACTAAGGGAATTGGGGCATTTGTCCCTGGGACAGGAAGCTCAGGCATCGGGTACCCCTGGCTATCCCCTTTGTAAAGCTGGGGTAGTGAGTACTCAGATGTTTGCAATGTCATTCTCTATGCTTGTCCTAATGTTCAAAATATTATATTAAAACACACACACACACACACACACACACACAATGTGGCTGCTTTGTGGTGGCACAGACAGGCAGGCAGGGGTGGTGGTTGCTGGGAGCCTGAGGAGCCAAGAGTAGGAGCTTATCTCTCCGAATCTTTCTCAAGACCAAGCCCAGCCGCTCCCTATGGTCAGATTTCCCGGCCCTCCCTCTTCTCAGCCATTAGCCAGTCACCCTGGGGCCTGCCACTGAGTCATAAAGTGTGGCTACAGTTGTAAATGACTGTCGGGGAGATGTGGGTGCAGGTGGGGCAGTGGTGGGGGGGTGGGGAGGGCCAAGGCTCACCTTCCTTCTTCATGCCAGCCCGGAAGCATTTCTTGAGCCTGCAGTAGCGGCACTGGTTCCTCTTGTCTTTGTCCACCACGCACTGCCGGCTAAATCTGGGGAGGGCTTTGGATGGTTGGATGGAGAAGACACAACTTCCTCCTCTAAGGACAGAACTAGGGCCCTGGCTATCCAGTTGACCCCCCAGCCTCAGTGCTCCCATCTCTTCATCCCAGGAGTTCTCTCTTGAGCCCACCAGCAGCTGGAGAGGTGCTATGAACTCTCTAAGAGCCCAGTACTGTCCTGCTAAATATGGGGAAACTGAGGCTCAGAGAGGCAACATGTGGTCATGGGTTGCTCTGCTGGTTGGTGTTAGAGCTGAGTTGGGAACCTCGACCTTTTGAGTACCAGAGCCTTGCTATTTCCACCACATCCTATAAAAGCCCAGAACCCAGAGCAGGCTCCTGGTTATGGCTCAGAGTTAATACTTGGTTCACATAAGCCTCTCTCTGGAGGCGGATAGGAAGTAGAGGCAGTGCCACACAGTGGTGATGGGTGGGGTCCTGAATATTAACCTTGGCTCTGCCATTGATTCAAGCTGGTTGACCTTGGGCAAATGCCTAGCGCTCCACGCCACAGCTTCCTCCTCTATAAAACGAGAATAACAACAGCAACCATCTCACAGGGTGTTGACAGGTGAAATGAAGTCATGCACTGATGGGCACAGTCTCTGTACATGACAAGTGCTCACGATTGACAGCTGCTATGATTTTATTATTGTCGTTACCCAGAACAGGAGATGCTTTCGGAAGAGGGCTCTCCAAGGCCTTGAGAAGACTTAGGGTTTGGTGGAAGCCCTTGGGGTAAGTGGAATGGCCTGGGGTCGGTGGAGTGGCCTGGGGTCAATCTCTTATTTGTCCCCGAAAAAACACCAGAGTGGAAGATGGGCTCATCTACTGAGACTTCAGAAGAGGCCTCATGGAATGGGAAAAAGAACAATGGGCTCCAGGGGATGATTAAATACACACGAAGACTTAGTATGGTGCCTGGCGTATGATAAGAGCTCAATAAACGGCAGCCAGTAGCTTGATGATCAGTAAATGTGGTTCCTAGAATAGATGCTCATCTTGGATTCACAAAGCCTACAAAACCAGAAGAGCCGTGAAGGCCCTGAAGGGCAGCTGTCTCTGGGACCCACCCACTCAGGGAGAAGACAGACCTTGGGGCCATGAGCCCAAGTGTGCCCATTTCCCAGCTGGAGAAATTGAGGCTCCTCACCTGCAGGAGTACATGTGGTTCTTCCGCACACTCCTCCGGAAGAAGCCCTTGCAGCCGTCACAGCTCGAGGCGCCGTAGTGTTTGCCCGTGGCCCGGTCCCCGCAGATGGCACACAGGGCGCTGACACCCAGGCTGTTGGGCGCGTTGAGGTTGGTGCCTTCTGACGGGGATGTGTCTGCACCAGGAGAGAAGGGAGTGAGGCTTCAGGAAGAACAGAAAGTCAGACATCTAAGAGAGCTTTGCGGGGATCTCTCCAGGGCTTCGGCCTCAGCCAGATCTGGGAGCTGTTCCCACTCCATCACCTCCCCGCTCAGTGACCTCCCGACTTTTTGGAGCCTCAGTTTCACATCTGTAAATTGGGGCTGGTTGTGACTTCACAGAGTTGTGTCTGAGGGTCTGCATCTCCCTGTGGTGGAGGCCATGAGCCCCAGCTTTCTCTAGGAAGGCATGAAAACCTGGCCACCTTCTGGGGTGGGAGCCTGCCTCCTAACTGGGGAGGGGGCTGCGGAAGGGAGGAACATTCCCCTGCAATCTCTCCCCAGAACCAGGTCCTGTCCCTCAGTTCTCACCAAGGGACCAGGGCTGGGTGGATCTCAGCTTGCGTGCCCAGGGGCCCCGCAAATTCTCTGAAGAACGGGAAAGACTTGGGCCGAGAACAGTCCCGCTCATGTGGCCTCCGAGGAGGGTCTGGACACGTCTCCCATCCCTCCTCTCCCACGGGCAAAAGCTACGCATCTACACAAATGTGAGGAGGGCCATAGAGGCAGGCGGAAAGAGGATCTGGGGCTGGGGGCCAGGAGTCCTGGGTATTAGTGCTGATGCTGCCACTAACTCGCCTGTAAACTTGGGCAACTTCCTTTTTCTTGCTTCAATTTCTTCTGGGCCTCAGTTTCTCTAACCATAAAAGGGAGCAGTTTGACTGGTCTGATTGTTTCCAAATTTAAAAAAATATCAGCAGCTGAACTCCCCCCCTACCCTTTTTTTTTGGTCAGCAAATCTTTCAGCAAAGATAGACCCCTTTGGAGAAGATGACGAATGCAATGGATCAGCCCCCGGGAAAATGCAAGCGTGTGTGCCACACAGTCCACACACATGCACACACGCCACACACAAGCACTCACACACGCACCACACAGTCCACACACATGCACACACGCCACACACAAGCAC
>NW_012105853.1:972209-991552 GCF_000951045.1 Mandrillus leucophaeus
GCCACAGTCCACACACACCACATAGTCCACACACACATGCACACACACACAGACCACACAGTCCACACACACCAAACATAAGCACACACACGCACCACACAGCCCACACACATGCACACAGACACACACCACACAGTCACACACACATGCACACACACATCAAACAGTTGACACACACCACACAGTCCACACACAAACACATACACATGCACCACATAGTCCACACACACATGCACACACCACACAGTCCACACACGCACAGACATGCACAACAGTCCACACAGGCACACACACACACCACAGTCACACACACGCACACACACACATGCACATACATACAGTCCACACATGAACATACACACATACAGTCTACACATACGCACACACACAATTCACACACACACACATCAACACACACATATATACACTCATGTGTACACATACACTCCACACACATGAACATACACACACAGTTCACACATATGCACACATAGTCCACACACACATACACACAGTCCACACATGCACACACAGATGTGCACACACATATGCACACACAGTCCACACACATAACACATGCATGCACACACATGCACAGTCCATACACATGCACACACACGGATACATACACACACAGCGCACACCTACATAAACGTGTGCACACACACATACAGTCCACACATACACATACACATACACATAGTCCACACACACATACACACATTCACTAGCATACATACAGACACATACAAACATGCACACACACACGCGTGTATTCCTAGAAATCCTGAATCCGACCTTGGATTCCTCAGAGGCATCCAGTTAGACCCAGAGAGGGCCACGTGCTGTAGGTAACAGCACAGCCTCTGAAGTCCTTCTGCCCAGGATTCAGTCCCTGCTTGCCCACTTTTTAGCCATGTGACGCTGGTTGTGTTTGTTTACTTCTCTGTTTTTGTTTCCTCATTTGTAACATGGGGAACGTGATATTCCCCTAGGTTTGTCATGGGGACCCGGTGAATACTCATTTGTGTATGTGAAGTGCTTGGCGCATAGTAAGCACTGTATCAGTGTTCGTGAAATAAAAACTTTTCTGCATAGGAAAGCTCTCGGAGCAGAGGACTTCCAGGCTCTGTCACAAGCAGACACTGCCGCATCTCATTTCTGCCATCACAGACTCCCAGGTGTCCCCAGGACTTGGTGAATTATTCCTGGAGATGGGGATAATTGTTAAGCCACATGGGTGCCCTTTCTCCCTCGGCCTCTCCTCCCTCGACCCCCGGGGAGACTGACCCCACAGCTCCTGGTCATTCAGTAGGAGGCTGGGGAAGTAGCTCCCAGCTCTGGGGCAGGATGAGCTGGGGGCTGTCAGCTCTATCATCTCCCCTCTGAGGTCAGCCGAGCACCTCCATTCTGCAGGTGAGGACGCTGAGGCTTAGAGAGGACAAGTGGCTTCCTGATGTCATCGCACTGCTTGCTGTGAAGCAGAGCCACGGGTTTATGGTCCAGGCTTGCTGGGCTACTCCGGCCAGTGCCGCACGTGTTGAGATGTCTGCTGGGGCTGCCGCTGCATTGGGGTGGGGAGTGGACGGGGAAGAAATATCCTTGGAGCCTTTGAGCCACCAGCCCAGGATGTACTCAAAACACTTCAGAGGACAACTTCACATAACCCCAATTCAGACCACTTCAAACTCCAGTGAGGAACGTGGGAACCCTGCTTACAGATGCTCAGAGCCTTTGACACGACCCATGTTGGGGCCAGGCCCTTTACCAGGGCTAAGCACCCAGGCTATTTATCGTCTGGCCAGTGCTGGGAGGCAGACACTATTATTTATTCCCATTTTATAGATGAGGAAACTGAGGCTCAGAGAGGAAACTGCCTTGCCACGTTCACACAGGTTGGAAGGATCTATGCTGGATTTGCGCCCAGATCTTTCTGGTTCCAGAGCTGGAGGCGGTCTTGTCTTTGGGACATCCAGTTCAGGGGCTTGCCCTCTGCCTCAGGAGCACACAGTTCCTGGGCTTTGAAAAGGTGATGGGGTCGGGGAGCAGCCCGGGGCAGGGCAGCAGTCCTCGTGGGGCCACGCGACACTCCACCTAGTACAGATTCAACTTCTTTGCTATCTCTGGTGTGTTTTTGCCTTGCGCTCCTTGCATGGCCCTCAGGCCTAAAAGCCCGCCAGCCAGCAGGCCTGGGGGAGTGAAGCCTGTTTTGTAGAAGATACAGAAGCCAGGAGAGGGGAGGTGACATGCCCAAGGTCACACAGTGATTGGATAGCAGGGGCAGGTGAGCACCTGCTGAGCTGACAACAGGCAGTGCCCAGCGGCTGCCTCCTCGCTCTAGCTGAGCTGACCACAAGCTTCCAGGCCTCAGCTGGAGCTGCAGCCTGATACTGGCTGTGTGGCTCCAAGACACACAAGGAAGTGGGGTGGCAGGCTGACCTCAGCCAGCTGCTGCCCCCTGTCCTCTGAGGCTGGGACCGATGGGGCCCTTCCCTCCAGGAGGGGTTTCCAGGCCTCCTCTTTTCCCCTACCTCCCTGGGGAGGAGAACTGCCCGCCCCTCCAGATTTGCTCCGGAGATGTCGGAGGGATGCCTAAATCTGCAGAGACACGCCCGCAACAAAATCTGCTCAGAGACAAACGGACATGTTGCTGATGTGAATCTCACTTGGTGAATGGCAGCAACAGAGTCCTGCACTTGGGTCTGTGCAATCGGGCACACCAGAGACCGCTGACCCCGCCCGCAGTATGGGGGACTGTGTGTGTACACAGGCACACATATGGGCACACCAGACACCACTGACCCCCGCCCGCAGTACGGGGGACTGCATATGTACACAGGCACATATATGGGCACACCACAGACCGCTGACCCCCGCCCGCAGTACGGGGGACTGCATATGTACACAGGCACACATATGGGCACACCACAGACCGCTGACCCCCGCCCGCAGTATGGGGGACTGCATATGTACACAGGCACACATATGGGCACACCACAGACCGCTGACCCCCGCCCGCAGTACGGGGGACTGTGTGTGTACACAGCAGGTATAAATGTGGGCACACCAGAGACCGCTGACCCCCGCCCGCAGTACGGGGGACTGTGTGTGTACACAGCAGGTATAAATGTGGGCACACCAGAGACCGCTGACACCTGCCCGCAGTACGGGGGACTGCATATGTACACAGCAGGTACAAATATGGGCACACGACAAAACGCCCACACAGGATAAAGATGCAGGAAGAACAGGGCGCTCCAACAGGTCTACATGCACAAACACATGTGCTCTATGACCCGCACACACAGCACACATGTACCAACATCCACAGACACACATACACACACACAGTCACTTACATGCATAAGTAAGATCAACACGGGCACCTCCTACAGACACAAACACAGACCCACTCAATGAATACAAAGGAAAATAGACCCAGAACTCACACACAGAGACAAATGAACACACATATGCAAATGTGTTCCTGAAGGCATCACCCCACCCATACAACCTACATGGAAACTCACCATCACACACGAACGCACACACCACACACACAGTGCTGAGTTGGCTTCGTAGTTAGCAAGACTTCCCTGAGAACTCCGTTTTCCCTAGGAAAGTCCCAAAGACACCAAGAAATGCAGTTATGTCTCCAACCACCATCTCCAGGGATACAATGTCCCTTGCTGTCTCTCTGAACCTAGGCCCGAGGGGTTCACGAAGCGGCCGTGCTGGGCTGAATTGCTGGAGCTGGGCACCAAGGGGGAGCTCACCATCACGTCACTGCGCCAAGCACCAAGCGGAGCCACTGTGAGGCAGTGAGGAATGGAAGGGCCTGGGAGGAATAGCCGGGATCGACTTTTGCTGGAAATTGGCCCTTGCAGGCCTCCCTTCACCCAGAATGCCTGTGATCACTGCACCTGGGCACATGGGCTTCACCTGGCAACACCTGTGCTGGCCTGTAGGACCAACCTACCATTTTCTATCATTCTCCTCCCACCCCAAAGTTGAGTGCCAAAGATCTGTTCCTGGACCCAGGCACACCTGCCCCCACTGACACACCTGCCCCCACCTACCGTTGCCCATCGTCAACACCTGCACATTCTCAAATTCCAGGGTGGTGTAGGCTGGGTCCAGTGCAGCACTGTAGTCGGCCATGTCCATGTCGACGAGGGTTTTGGAGAGTCGCATTCTCCCTGCCTCCACGCCGCGGCCACCTGCCCTGCCCTGGGTGCCCACCCGGAAGGCCCCCGCCCTCCGCCCTCCCACTGCCTCCTCCCAGTGCCCTCTCTGCCTTCCTTTCAAACCGTCCTCTGGGAAGATCTGCTGGGAGTCTTGGCCTAGCCTCTGTGAAGGGGTGGAGGCTCTGCCGGGGAGGGGTGGGGGTTAATGGTTAATCGGTCCCCCGCTGGTGGATAGGCAGGGCGGGGCTGCAGGGATTTGGCTGTTTGTTGATTTCTGGCTGACACCCGGGGTGCTAATTACAACTGTTGAGGCCCTAACTCACCGATGTTCAGTTATCAATTGTACAAGGCAGGCATCATGACTCATGGGCACTCATTTGACCCTTGACTCACCCACCCCTCCAAGCCATTGTCACCCCAAGTCAGGCATTCTAACTGATACTATCAGGCACTGACAGCCTACCTCCGAGATCCCCTAATTCAATAACTTCCCAAATCATTGACTTCTACCCTCAATGCTCTTGTGGAGATAAGGCTGCCCCATGGCCCATGATTTAGAAACCTAAATCCCAGGCCCCAGATGCCAATCTTCTGAATCCTTGTTCTGGGAGCTCCCTTCCAGTTCCCCTGCAGTTTCCCGGTTCCCCTGGAAGCAGAATGGACTGGAAGTTTGGGAGGGCCAGACTCACCTCCAATTCCCTGCTCCTGCTCCCTGTGATCCCACCCTGCCCCTCACCATCTCCCACAGCTCCCAGTGTGTCTGCCCAGGCCAACTCCATCTCGGATTTTCCCGTCACATTCTCCTGTTTCCCCCACCCCCACCCCCTCCCAGAGCAGGCAGATACCTGGATTTACATTCTGGCGCCTACCATCTACTAACTGGGACCTTGGGTAAATGATTCTCTCTGAGCCTCAGTTTCCTTCTCTGTAAAATGTACAATCAACCTCAAAGGGTGGTCTGAGAAGGAAATGAGATGGCATAAGTCACACGCCAAATGGGGCCTCATAGACCTCCATCCTCTTCCTCCTCCCTCTCCCTGTTGTGTATCCCCCTTTCCATCCCCGTTTCTCTCCACCTGTCTCCTACCTTCAGAGTGGGCTTGGTGGGGGTATCACCAGTGCAGTCACAGGCAGCCCAACCCTTAGGAAGTCCTGGTGCCTGGTTCATCATGACTTAAAATCCATCATGACTTTTGAACAAGGGGTTGTGCACTTTTGTTTTGGCTGGGGCCCTGAAAACTACACAGCTGGTCCTGGCTGTCTGAAGCTCATGGTGCGCTCTGTTCTTCTCACTCCCTCCAGCCCTCATTGCCTTCTGTGCAGACATTTTCAAGGGCTGCCAATCAATCTGGGGAAGTAAAGTCTTGATGTAGAAGGCAGAGAGTGAGGGCAGAGGAAGGAAAGCCTGAGACTTGGGAGGCCTGGGAGCCTGTCCTCTGCTGCTGACTGGAAGGGCAGGTTGGAGGGACTCGGTGACACCTGTGAGCACGAGTGGGTGAATTAGTGGGAGCACCAATTAATGAGGGAGTGTGTGGGGGAATTAATGAGTGGGTGAATTAGGAGTGATTGAATTAGAGACAGGGTGAATTAATGAGTGAGTTGACTGAATGCATGAATTGAGTGAGTGAATGAACAAATGAGAGGGTAAATTACTGAGTAAGTGAGCAAATGGGTGGGCAAATTAATAAGTGAATGGGTGGGTGAATTAATGAGCGAGTGAATAAGCAAATGGGTGAGAGAATTAAAGAGTGGGTGAATTAACGAGTGAGAGAGTGAGTGAATGTGTGGGTGAATTAATGAGTGAGCAAATCGGGAGTCAGGGCATGTGTTTGAGTGCTCTGAGGAGGCATCTCCATGTTCTTCCCACTGCTAGAAGCCCTTTCTCTGCCCTGCTTAGCTTTATTCTCCCCACTTGATCTGACCTCTGAAGCTGAGATGACTGGGAAGTGCTATATCCTGCAGGGAAAGGGGAGAAGGAGCAACTATTGTGGAGGACAAGAGAGGCTAGATTTGGTGTCAGGAGACCTGGGTTTAGGAACTGGCTCAGTCACTATTCCGATAACTTTATTTCCATCGTCTCTTCTCAGGGCTTCAATTTCTCCCTCTGTAAAACGGAAAGATGATCCTGGCTCAGCTTTCTGTTGGCCAGGACAAGACTCTGAGGCAGGGAGCAAGAGGCAGCTCCCCACAACCCACACTTTGAGATTTGATAAGGGGCTGAAAGAGACCATATACCAGTGGGTTCCTCCCATGCCTACCCCAGGAATATCTGATCTGGCTCCACCGGCCTTGGGGGCAGTGCAGAGGTGGACAGAAACGGAAGATCTGACTAAGGGGTAAACACAGAAGAGTTTACCCCTTAGTAAACTCTTACTAAGGGGTAAGAGTGGAGGGCAGCTCCGGGAGGAGCCTCCAGGAGCCGAGCCCAGGCCTCTGCCACCTGCCTGGCACCTATGGCAGGCCACAGGCACAGCTACTCCCCACACAACCCAGCAATCCACGGCCTCATCCACTCTGAGGCACACTTCCACATTGCTTAAAGGGAAATGTGATCAATGGCATGTCAGAATTTCACTGGTAACAAAAATAACAATGCGTTTTTCTATAGATGACATCTTAGATTCAATTAAATAAGGTCTACGATCAACCAGGATCAACCACACCATGCCACAGCCATGACCCGTTGTATCCAAGAGCTACTAGGTGGACAGCCTGCAGATGAAGCGCTATTAGATACACAAACCACGACATACCTGACTTACCAAATGCACAATCTGTATGACTGCCTAGGAGGCACGTTCTAGATTCTCATCCCACTACATTATAACCTGCCCCATAAGTAAATCTGTCCACTCATCACTGTAAATTGTATAATCTATTACATACATGATTCATTCCACCCTTAGCCAACGCCAAACAATATCTTCTAGATACACATTCCTTATATAAATGATGCACCACCTATAAGATCTGCTGGCTCTGTGACCTCAGGCAAGCTATTATTTCTTCTATTCTTATTGTTCATTGTTACCACATAGTTTATTTAAAGCAAGCTATGGCTCTCCTCCCACTGCCCAAGATGCCGAAAGGAAAGAAGGTCAAGGGAAAGAAGGTGGCTCTTGCCCCTGCTGTTGTGAAAAAACAGGAGGCCAAGAAAGTGGTGAATCCCCTGTTTGAGAAAAGGCCTAAGAATTTTGACATTGGACAGGACATCCAGCCCAAAAGAGACCTCACCCGCTTTGTGAAATGGCCCCGCTCTATCAGCAGAGAGCCATCCTCTATAAGTCGCTGAAAGTGCCTCCTGCAATTAACCAGCTCACCCAGGCCCTGGACCACCAGACAGCTACTCAGCTGCTTAAGCTGGCCCACAAGTACAGACCAGAGACAAAGCAAGAGAAGAAGCAGAGGCTCTCGGCCCAGGCCGAGGAAGCTGCTGGCAAAGGGGACGTCTCCTCTAAGAGACCACCTGTCCTTCCAGCAGGAGTTAACACCGTCACCACCTTGGTGGAGAACAAGAAGGCTCAGCTGGTGGTGATTGCACACAACACGGATCCCATCAAGCTGGTTGTCTTCTTGTCTGCCCTGTGTTGTAAAATGGGAGTCTCTTACTGCATTATCAAGAGGAAGGCAAGACTGGGACGTCTAGTCCACAGGAAGACCTGGACCACTGTCACCATCACATAAGTAAACTCGGAAGACAAAGTCGCTTTGGCTAAGCTGGTGGAAGCTATCAGGACCAATTACAATGACAGATACGATGAGATCCACCGTCACTGGGGCGGCAATGTCCTGGGTCCCAAGTCTGTGGCTCATATCACCAAGCTCAAAAAGGCAAAGGCTAAAGAACTTGCCACTAACCTGGGTTAAATGTGCACTGTTGAGTTTTCTGTACATAAAAATAATTAAAATACAAATTTTCCTTCAGCTAGCAAAAAACAAACAAACAAACAAACAACAAGCTGTGATAATACAGCTGCCCAGAATCTTTGTGGATTACAGATGCAAAGTAGCCAGAGATGTGTCCTTGCACCCATAGTTCACTAACAGACAAGTCAGTTACACTTACTAAGTACAGAGAACTGAATACACATGACCTTGCACATCCATCTTTTTGCTTTGCATTCCCATTTTAAACATATGTATGTTACAACTTTACATTTTAAATATGACTCCATGTATTTTGTGACAATGGCTAAGAATGCAATGATCCCAGGCCCCCGAAAGAAGCACACATTGGTCTGCAATGCAGAATGTTTTCACTGGGGTACCAAACAAACACTTAACACATAACAGACAAAAAATCCTTAAAAATCAGATTAATACAATGTTCTTCATGTTAGATAAGCAGACAGAATGGGAAGTGGAAAGAGAGGACATTGGGGTGCTTTAAATGTACAGTATCTTGAGATCTTGAACGTTTCAGGCCAGGTGCTGTGGCTCACACCTGTAATCCTAGCACCTTGGGAGTCCAAGGCAGGCGGATCATCTGAAGTCAGGAGTTCAAGACTAGCCTATCCAACATGGAGAAACCCTGTCTCTACTAAAAATACAAAAATCAAAAATTAGCCAGGCATGGTGGCAAGCCCCTGCAATCCAGTCTACTTGGGAGGTTGAGGCAGGAGAATCGCTTGAACCCGGGAGGTAGAAGCTGCAGTGAGCCGAGATTGTGCCACTGCACTGCTGCCTAGGTGATAGAGCAAGACTCTGTCTTTAAAAAAAAAAAAAGAATGTTTCATTCAAGGGATGAAGAGACGTTGGTTCATGGCTACACAAATACAGTGAGATAGAAGGAATAAGATCTAGTTCTTATAGCACAGTAGGGCGATTATAGTTAACAATCATTTATTGTATATTTCAAAATAGCTAGAAGAGAAGATCTGAAATGTACCCAACACAAAGAAATGATAAATGTTTGAAGTGATGGATATCCTAAATACTTGGATTGATCATGACACATTGTATGCATGTATCAAAATACATGTGCTCGGGCCGGGTGCGGTGGCTCATGCTTGTAATCCCAGCACTTTGGGAGGCCAAGGCAGGTGGATCACGAGGTCAGGAGATCGAGACCATCCTGCCTAACACGGTGAAACCCTGTCTCTGCTAAAAATACAAAAAATTAGCTGGGTATGGTGGCGGGCGCCTGTACTCCCAGTTACTCGGGAGGCTGAGGCAGTAGAATGGCGTGAACCCAGGAGGCGGAGCTTGCAAGTGAGCCGAGATGATGCCACTGCACTCCAACCTGGGCAACAGAGCGAGACTCCATCTCAAAAAAACAAACAAAAAACATGTGCTCCATACATATGTACAATTATTATGTATGAATTATAAAAAGAGTCATTCCCTTCCTCCAAGGGAATTTCTTTTAACTAATGGAAAAAAAGAAAGCAACTTCATAACGCCCTCTAATGAGGAAGAACATTATCCTGACAATGCTTAGGTATGAGCACATAATAAATACAGGAAGTCACAGAGCAAATGTCACAGTATTGGTTTGTTTTTTTTTTTTCTCTGCTTATAAAAAAATATTCAGCTTCTTCCTGTGGACTGAGTGGGTGTTAGCCTGTGGGTGTTGGTCTCTGGTGCCTGTATACCAGTGACTATATTCCCAGCCCAGGACCAGCTGTCTGTACAAGGTAAGCTTTAATTCGAACCTTGGTTACTCCTTCTGTAAAATGGGTCTAACTTGTAGTTTGTGGTGAAGATTAAATGAGAGAGTAGATAAGATTCTTAGCCCCCACTTCCCCCGACCTCTCTTTAGGGGAATAAACCACAGACCTTGTAGTCAGATAGATCTGGGTTAAAATCCAGGCAGTGCCAATGTACCAAACTCTGTGACCTCAACTTCTACCTTTCTCAGCCTTAGTTTCAGCATCAGAAAAATTGGGTTGATACCTTCTTTGTAGGGATGATTCAAGCATTAAATGACCAGGTGTACGCACACAGTACAACAGTAGCAATTACTGTCATTGGTCATTGACTCCATGAACACTGGCCACATAATCAGTTGGAATCAGGACCCCTGCTCAGGACAGCTCCAGGTACCGCACGCCCAGCCATGAACAAGGTCTGGCCTCAATGCCATCAATTTAGCAGCCGTTCTTTACCTTGGCTCACTGGCTGTCAGGCCCCAACTCAAGAGGCAGCAGATTCCAGGGGATAGCAGAGGACCTTGGAACCCATCGAGAGACCCAACTGAGATGGGAAAGAGGGATTGCCCTGGTCAGCCTGCAGTCGGGGAGGCATGTATAGGGAGCTCGTGCCTCTGCTGCGGACGGTGGTAAGGGAGCTGCCACTGTGAACCATATTGTTTTTCTTTTACATTATAATAAGGTCTAATGTTTACAGAGAAATTCTGTGCTAGTCCTGGTGCTAAAAACCTTCTACTCTTCTCATATTATCTGCCCATTGAGATACGGGCTATTGTCATCCCCATTTTAAAGATGACAAAATTGAGGCTCAGAGAGGTGAAGTGACTTGTCCAAAGCCACACAGCTCGTAAGGGAGGGGCTGTCGTTTGAACCCAAGTCTACCTCCAGAGCTTGAGGGCTTCACCCCTCTATGCACTGCCTGGATCATGACTCCTGGAATCCCAGAAAGGACTTCAGAATTCTAAGGCACTGGAGCTGCTGGTTTCACTGCCTCAGTCTTGCATGGGAACTCAAAGACCTGAGAGGTAAAGCACCTTATCCCTGGGCATAGGCAGGTTCGGGGGCATCCTCCACATACCTGGCCACCCCAGGGCTGCCTGGCATCTTCTCTTCCCCTTGGTGCTCACCACACCACTATCTCCTATCTTTTCTTCCCCACCCACCACTCCGGGAGCGGTGCAGGAAAAACTGGGACTTATCAAGACAAAGAACAAAAGTCGTGGAGGAAAGAAGCCAAGAGCCATCTCCACTCTGGGGTAGGGCCCTTCAGTTTTGCCCCTTTGAAATTTCAAATTCCAGTTTGTGGACAAAGTCCTAACTATCTCACAATATAGGTCCCCAACCACTGACCAAACTCCAGTCCAGGCAGCCACCAGCTGGCCTGGTCTTGCTGCTTCCTTTAGCGGCTTCCAAGGTCCAGGGACATGGGGTCTGGGCCACCAAGAGGCTCTGCCAGGCCGTCCCTGCAGCCACAGCCACCCCACCGGACCCCTGCCTCCCATCTGAGAGGACAGCCCTCTTCCTGGAGCTGGGATCTGACGCTTGCTGATATCAATGGCAGATAGCAGGTAGGTCCCCTCCCTTTCTCTTCTTTGAGCTCCTAAAATGCTACTCATACCACCCTCTGCACTCTGGGCGCAGGCCACCATGGCTTAATCAAATCAGGCGCCCACAAAGCTTCAAGACTGGAAAAGATGCCTCGGCTAACCCACCCATTTGGTGGACAGAAACACTGAGGCCGTCAGGGGAGTGGCAGCTGGTCAACTGAACCATAGACTCGGGGCCCAGACCTGGGGCCCCTCACAGAGCCTCAGAGGGTGAAAGGGACTTGTTCAAAGCCACGCAGCGGTGATGGGTGAGCTTTGTCTTAACAACGAGCACTTTCTGCTTCATCACAGACCATGAGTGGCGTTGTGTTTGTTCACCCAATGATGGGTGGCCACTGGCTTGTCACAGGAGTATTTCCTAGAGGAAGATGAGGGAGCTTGGGGCTGAAGGCCAGCAGGTTTGGAAGGAAGCAACATTCATGTGGTTAACTGATAACTGGGCCCCATCCCTGGGCCTCCTTCCTCCCTCCCTGTCCTCATCCTGATTAAGACCAACTTACCCAGCTGCTAATCATTGCTGAGCCTGTTGATTTTGCCTTAAAAAATTAACTGGGCATGAGTTTGCGGTTTTCCTCACCCCTAACCCTGAAAAGGCCTGGGTGGGCAGGAGGCCTCCAGGGTTATGCAAGAGGCCGCTGGCCTCCCAACGTATATCCCATGGCCGCCTCGGCTACTCTCCAAAGAGGAGGCTTTGCTCAAGAGTCAACAGTCTGCTTGTTCCCCCTGTGCTGGGTCCTGAGCAAATTTGCTCTGTTACCAAAGAGAGATAAAGGCAGCTGGGGGAGAGCTTTCCAAACAGGGATGAGAAGCGGCAGCTTTGAGCTTGGGGTTCTAGAACTCTGCAGTGTCAGAGCCAGGAGAATCTTTAGGAGGATGTGGGCTGGGGCTTTTCAAGTTGGGTTCCAAGGCTCCCGGGAGCCGAGGGTATGCATCCACAGGCCCAGCTTCAACCGGCGACTCCCTTTTACGTGCAATCTTAATATTTTATTTGAGGGTTGGAAAACCACTGATCCACCCTCATCCCCTCATTGCACAGATGGGAAGACGGAGATCAGAGGGGGAAGTGACTTGTCCAAGGACAGAAGGTCACCGCGGGTATTCAGGGGCTCCAGCCAGCATGGGAATGAATGGGGGGCTCTCTATGGACCTGAGCAATGTCTTGAAGGACATTGGTGAAAAAGACAGCTCTGCAAATGCCTTGCCATGCCGTACTCCCCCTCCTCCCAGGGCTAGCTGGAAGCAGAGAGGTGCTTGAGAGCCACTGGAAGACCCAAATCCATGGAATCCCTGGCTGTGTGTCCCATGGGCCCTGTGAGGATGTGACCAGCAGCCATGCACTGCAAACCAGAGACTACATTATAATCTATCTCAGCCACGTCCTGTCTCTAGAGGAATCAGGCCCTGAAGAAAGATGCAGAGCCCTGCCCTGACTCTCTCAACCTCTCCGAGCCTCAGTTTCTTCACCTGTAAATTGGGAATTATAATAACTTCTAGGGTTGTCATGAAAATGAAATGGAGCGAAATATACACATTGATCATCATGGCCAATGGATATGCAGTTGTTTTAGGGGCTTTGCACGTGTTACTTCCTGGATCCTCCCAGCCACTCTGGGAGGTAGGCAATGTTTTCACTATCATTTTACACAGCAGAGGCACAGAGAGGTTGAGTCATATACCCATGCTCACACAGCTGATGAGAAACAAGAAGTAGAATTGGAACCTGGGCAGTCTGTCTCTAGAGTCCGTGCCTTTAACTCCAGGGCTACCCTTCCCTTCCAGGGATGCCAGTGAGAGATGGCCACGAGAAGGGCAGAGAGCAGGGCACTGTGGGAGATGCTGACTGCAAGGCTCTGGAGGTAGGGCAGAGAGTATGGTCTGGAGAATGATCAGGAAGGAAGCCAGGAGGACTTGGATCTGTGTGGGTGGGGCCTCTCTGCAGGCTGCCTCCTGCCAGGTGGCTTATGACATCTGGGTCGAGGGTGTTGCTGTCCTCCTGTTTATGTTCATCCCTCCTGTTTATGTTGCCGAATTTATCCACAGGGGTGACCTTGGGAATTAAATGCGGCCTTCCCGGCCCTTGTGGGGCCTGAAGGCTGATGGGAGCCGCTGCCTGACCCAGACTCTGGTTTGGGGAGTGAGGGCTGAGCCCGCATCCCAGAAGCCACCCTTGGTCTCCCCATCCTCTTGTTCTGAGGGGCCCCAGGGATTTGTCAGGTCACTAAGGTGAAGTGTTTGGAAGTCCTGAGGCTCAGGCCAGAGTTACTGCCCTGTATAGTTGTGCAGGTTGCTCACTGCACAAAGGTTCTCCATCCAAGAGGGTGAGTAGGGATGGAAATCTGGCCCCTGTTCCACTTGCCGAGCGAAGTGCCCATGAAACTCTGCCTGCCCAGAGTGGGATGCCTTTTTCTTATTTGCCCAAAGGCTTCATGTGAGCTGCTGGGTGCCCTGCCCCAGCTCTGGTTCCAGCCACTGTGTGTCCTTGGACAAGGTCATTTCCCTCCCTGGCCTTGGTTTCCCACTGGAGAAGTTTTGTCTAACACAGCAGAGACTCAACCCTGAAGATGACATAGAATCATCTGAAACCTTTAAAATATACAGATGTTGGCCAAACACGATGGCTCACACCTGTAATCCTAGCACTTTGGGAGGCTGAGATGGGAGGATTACTTGAGCCCAGGAGTTTGAGACCAGCCTGGGCAACATAGAGAGATCCTGTGTCTATTTTTTAAAAAGATTTTTTAAAATTTAAGACAGATGCCCAGTCTCCATCACAGACCAATGATCGAACCTCGGGGTAGGGGTGGGGAGGTGCCAGGCATCTATATTTTTGTGCAGCCAATATTGAGACCCACGGTAGGGGGCTTGAAATTTGAAGCTGGAAAGCCTTCGATGGCATCCACGTTCTATCACTTACTACAACTTACTAGTCAAAACTTCAGCGAGGCTCAGTTTGCCCATCTGTAAAGTAAGAATGATGATCGTTTCCTCACAAAATCAAAATGCTAATTAAATGAGATAATGTTCAGACAGCGCTTGGCAGCGTGTTCCCCAGGTAGGGAGCTCCTGATTCTTGCTACCAAGACTATTATTGTTGTTATTGGCAATCGGACGTTGAAAAGACAAAGAGCCCTTCTAGGTTAAGTATTCAGTGACTTGAAGACAGGCCGCCTCTGTTCCTTTGAGTCCATTTCTAGTACCTGGGTCTAAATCTCGGCTGCACACCTGTCATGTTATTGAGGTATGTGTTATTATTATGATTTAATATTTTACTTAATTTGTGAACATCTTTACATTTAGTTTTGAATTGGTGCTACATTCACACGGTTCAGAAAGAAAACATAGAAGGTGTATATTGAGAAGTCTGGCGTCCACCTCTGTCTCCTGTTCACCTGTTCTCCCTGACTTCCTCACTATGGGAGACCACATCCCTTACAGATGTATCTACCAAGATTTCTTTATACAGACCAGACAGCACGTAAGATCATACATGAGTAGTTTCTGCTCTTACACTGTTCTGTATCTTGTTTGGTTCATTTAACATCACAACCTGGAGATCTTTCCACGGCAGCTGAGAGTAAGCTTTGAGGAAGGAAGGGTTGTTGTCTCCCATCACAGGTGAGGAAACGGAGGCTCAGAGAAGGAACATCATTTTCCCAGTGAGCCAAGGCAGTGGTGTTAGAACCATCTCCACCTGGTTGCAGAGCTGGCGTGTAGGCCCCTGCACTGATATGGCCTTCCACGAAGCCCGGCCCAGAGAGCTTCGGAGTCTGCTTAAACCTCTCCCACGCAGGCCTGGCCTTCTCAGGACAAGAGATGGGGAGGGGGGCTGTCAGGGTCCTCACTGTGTCTGGACCCAGAAATCCCAAAGAGAGGATGAAGTGTGGAACAAAGAATGTCCCAAGTCATCCAGATAGGGACCCAGTGGGAAGGTGTTCCCTGGATGGAACAGTGGAGGCCTGGTGGAGGTGCCCGCCAGCGCTGGAGAACCTGCCAGGAACTCTCTGCCAGCCTCAGGTGGTGCGGGTGGCAGGGGAAGTCAGGAGGAGGATGAGAGGCAGGGAGGGAAGCATGGCCAATGAGACAGGCTCTGGGTGAGGGGACGGAGGGGACCCCACGCCTGGAGCTCAGGGAGGAGGATTTGGAGCTCAAGGTGGAAGTGGCGATGAGATTTTAACCAATTGTTGTCTGCTTAGGGAACGTCAGGGTTCCCTCTGGATTCTTGACCTGCTTCAGTTTGCTGACTCACTGACTTTGGGCAAGTCATTTTCCCTCTCCGTGCCTCTGTTTCCCCAACTGCAAAATGGGAGAGATTAGAGATCTGGTCCTTAGGCAGCCTTGGAGTACCCCTAAGACTCCACGGGGCTCCTCTCACCTTGTTGAGGTCATCTGGATCCTCCTTCTCTGATCAGAACGTCATTCGCCCATGAGGGCCCTGGACGTTCCTGGGTTAGGGGATGAGGGTACAAATCCTCCACACTGCTCCCAGTCTGGAATCCTCCCCCTTGGTCCTGTGTCTCTCTCCTACCATCCCATCCTTCATTCCAGGCAGATGTGGAGTCAGGACCATACCTGGTGGGTCCCGGGGGAAGCCCTGGCCCCAGTCCGACATCCTCCTCCTGCTGCTATGGGGTCCCGCACAGTGCACAACCTCTTCATCCTTGACGGAGCTCCTGCTGGCCCCCCTCGGCACCCCAGACCCTGTGAGGGCCGCTGGGCAGAGTTAATCCCTTAATACTGGTCACAATGAGATTTCAGGGATGGTGGGAGGCGGTCTCCATGGAAACTGCAGACCTGTCCAGGACCCATGCAAGGAATTAGCCCCAGGGCTCTGCAAGGGGCTCCTGGAGAACCAACCCCAATAGGAATGGGAGACGCGGTGGTCTGGACTCCTGGGTCCTGCTCTGGCCCTCTTGTTGTCTCTCTGGAGGGCTTGGAAAAAACTGTAAATCTTGCATTGCTTCAGTATTCTGCTCAACTGGACAGAGCCATATTCACAGGAAGAGCCCTATCACCTTTCTGAGCCTGTTTCTCCATCCCCCTATTGGCGTTGTAATCAACCCAGTGGCTTTTCTGGAAGAGTGCAGGCTTCAGAGTCTGCCAGACGTGAGCCTGAAGCTCAGCTTTTCCCTGTAAGACTGTAAACTTAGCCAAGGCATTTCACTTCTCTGAGCCTCAGCTTCCTCATCTGTATGATGGGCACAATAATAGCAACACGGCATCCCTTTTGTGCTGGCTGCGGGGTGGTAACACCCAGTGAATGTGAGTCTCCTCCTCACCTCTGACTGCCCTGCCCACACTGCACATTTGCCCTCCCCAGCCACCTGTAGCTTCCAGAACCCCGGAGTCTCAAGCAGAGAGCCATCACACTTCTTTCTTTGCCTTCTCATCCTCCAAGTCCCATCTTAGTCATCTTCCTCCGGGAAACAGAACGCCAGGGTCCTCCTCTGTCCCCCCACAGCCCCCAAAGCTTTACATCTTCATAGTTTAGTCAGATGGTAGTTAGACTGGTTGTCTGCCTCCTCCATTGGACTCTGTCCCATCTACTGTTGTATTCCCAGGACCCACTTGATATAAATAGGCTGGATGGATAACTGAGTGAATGAAGGAAGGAAATCGTCCATCGAAACATTCAACATTTATTCAGCACCTTCTGCGTGCATCGTTGTGGGTGGTGGAGATGGCAGCAGTGAAGACCACGCAAAATATCCCCCTCAGAGGGTTGCAGATGAGCAAATAAAAATACAGGATGCCTAGTCAAATGTGAATTTAAGATACACAAGGAATACTTTGTTAGTATGAGCGTGTCCCAAATAATGCATGGGACCTACTTACACCCTTAAAATGTGCTGTTCATCTCACACTCAGATGAAACTGGGTGTCCTGTGTTGTGTCGGGCAACCCTACACCCTCCCTCACAGAGTTTGCATTTTGGTGGAGAGGCGGGTTGCAGACATAAGCAGGTAAATAAATGAAAAACGAAATCAATTACAAACAGTGGTTAAGTGCAGTGAAGACGCACAGCACGATGTGATAGCACCTGGAGGCGGGCAGGGGGCGATCCCCTGAGCTAGTGGCCTTTGCCTGCACAGGTCATTTTAGCTCCAATGAGATGCCACTTTGCAAAAGTTCTTTGAGGATCTTAAAGGGCACGGTGGAGGCTGCTAAGTTTGAGAGAAGGACTCTGAGGAGGGCAAGGGGCGCGCCTGAGGGAGGGGGGCTGCTAAGTCTCACTTGATAGACTACAGTTTTGCAACTTGGATCTGGGCCTTCACAAACCTTCGCGAACCCGCAGCCCCACCCCTCGGGTCAGCCAATGTCTTCTGTGGGGCTGGGAGCCAGGGGAAGAGGCCAAAGGAACTGTGCAGAGAAGCGTGGCCACAGTTGGGAGCCCTGACACCCTTTCCCGCCCCACCTCGTCCCGCGGTTGCCCCAGGGCGCAGGGCAGGGCAGGCACCGCGCTGAGCCGGAGGGCGTCCCGGAGGAGGCGGCCAAGACTCTCCGCAGTGCTGCGCTTTGCGCTTCCCGGGCTCCTCCTCGTGGCCAATGCAGGAACTGGTGTTCAGAAACTTAAATAGCCTTAGGGACTTCACAGCAATCCTGCCAATCACAGGCCCAGACGCACTGTGTCTCTCCAAATCCACAGGGGGCCTGCTCGGTTTGATCACCAATCACAGCTCATTGGGTTTAGTTACCTAGACAAGAATCTCCCCATCACACACCGTCAGCACATGGCCACTGCAGCAATCAGAACGTAAGATTTTAAAACCAATTCCCAGGGTGGCAGCTGCTGCCTTTCCACCACCTACTAAACTTCTGTTCCCAGCACCTTGCTCCAACGTACAGGGGTCTTTGAGGAAGGTTCCAGGCTTTGTGCTGCTTCCATGTTGGAAGCAGATGTTAGCATGTATGGCGTATTTATAATGATATGACTATCATTAAATGTCATCCCCATTATAAAAATTAACATAGACAGGGCGGGATGGTGCATGCCTGTAATTCCAGCACTTTGGGAGGCCAAAGTGGGAGGATCACTGGAGCCCAGGAGTTGGAGGCTGCAGTGAGCCATGATCGCGCCACTGCACTCCAGCCTGGGTGATAGAGTGAGACTCTGTCTCAATTTAAAAAAAAAAATTAATGTGTGGATGTAGGAGTGTGAAAAAATTATAACCTTTGGGTTAGACACACCTGGAGCCCATAGACTATTTTTGTGAAGAAGGACGACTCACCTCCCCTTCCTCAGTCGTCCAAAGAGAATAATAGTCATATCTGTATGTCATATGTCATCACCCACCTTCTCTCAGTTATTCAAGCCAACATCTTGCAAGTCACAATCTTTGTGTTGTGTTTCTCATCCCTTCCAGTTCATCAGAAAATCCAGTTCTTGCCACCCTCCAAACAGAATCTAGATTTGTCATCTTTCCATCTCCACCCCAGCCAACCTTACACATCATCTCTGGAGGTCTGCAAAAGTCTTTTCACTTCTTCCTGTTTTTTTTTTTTTTTTTTTTAAACCTGCCAGGGTTGGGGAAGGGATCTCCCCCTCCCCCACCGTCGGCCTCCCCGCTGCCTGCCTCTGCCCCACCCCTTCACTTATTTTTCTACGGTGGCTTCCCTACCCCCTACTCTTCACTCAGGGGCCAAGGGTGATCTTGTACAAATGTACATTGGCTCAGATCCTCTTCTACTTAAATTTTTATGACTTCCTATGCATTTATAACAAAACTCATACAACTCCCGCTTTACACTGTGAGGCCATGCACGCCCTTGTTTTTATATCCCTCCATCCATCTCCAACCTCATTTCATTCCACTTGCCCCCGCCCCTATCAGCAGCAGGCGTACTAGCCGTTTTTAAAGTTTTTCTTTCCTGTCTTGGGGGCCTTTGCACATACTTTCCCC
>NW_012105853.1:992136-993028 GCF_000951045.1 Mandrillus leucophaeus
TCCTGAGTAGCTGGGATTACAGGTGCCTGCCACCACGCCCAGCTAATTTTTTAATTTTTAGTAGAGACGGGGTTTCACCATGTTGGCCAGGCTGGTCTCAAACTCCTGACCTCAGGCGATCCACCCTCCTCGGCCTCCCAAAGTGCTGGGATTACAGGCATGAGCCACCACACCCGGCCTGGAATACATTTGAATAAGTGTTTAATGGATATTTGTTGGATGAATGACTGAAAAGGTCTTTCAAGAGGAACTGATAGTAATGTAAACTTCAAGTGCTAGGTGCATAACAGGTATTCAATGAAAAGGATTCTATGCATATAGTAGAAATTTTGGAAAGTAAAATAAAAATTGAAGATTTAAAAATCATATGTGCTCCAACATTTAGAAAGGTTCAAACTCTTAAATTGCTAACCAGGGTTTCTTGACCTCAGCACTAATGACATTTGGGCTAGAGAATTCTTTCTCATGGGGACTGTCCCTTACAATGTCCCTGGCAGCATGTCTGGCCTCTAGCCACTAGATGTCAGCAGCACTTTCCCCTACCCTCAAGGTGTGATAACCAAAACTATCTCCAGACTTTTATAAATGTCCCTTGGGGGTTGAAATTATCTCCACTGAGAACCACTGTGCTGGGCTTCTACCCTTACAAGAAATTTTCTCTCAGTCATTCAATGCTTCTCAAATCTTGGTGTCCATAAAAATCATCTGGGGCCATGATTAAAAATTCAGATGCCAGCTGGGCGAGGTGGCTCACACCTGTAATCCCAGCACTTCGGGAGGCCGAGGTAGGCGGACCACTTGAGGTCAGGAGTTCGAGACCAGCCTGACCAACATGGTGAAACCTCGTCTCTACTAAAAATACAAAATTAGCTGAGCATGGTGGCACATGCCT
>NW_012105853.1:993948-995147 GCF_000951045.1 Mandrillus leucophaeus
CCAAAGTGCTGGGATTAAAGGCATGAGCCACGGGGCACCTGGCCCAAGTGTTTAATGAGCTTCTGGATACTTCTGATACCAGGTGCCCTCAGACAGCACTTTGAAAACTCCTCAAGGAGGCCTCCCAATCACTGAATCACCAAGCCCTGTTTGAGTTTCGCTACCCGCCTGGACCCTCTCCTTGAATTCCTCTCCTTTCCAATTACCGTTCCCTAGATATCTTTTCAAAGTAGTGAGAGAACCAAACCCTAACTCAACCAAAGCCCAAATTGCCTCCTCTCCCTTCAGGGAATAGTAAAAACAAAACAAAACAAAACAACAACAAACAGATCACAGAGTTCAGCTGAAACCACTTAGGAAATACCAGCATCCCCGCCTCCCCACCCAGAAGGACTCCTGAGTTGCAGCCTGAGAGAAGTGTCTGCTCATCAGAATAATATTGTCAGACTGTGTTCTTTCTGGCGGATCATCACACTCCCTTTTCTGGGAACAAGTGTTGGCCACTTGGTGGGGTGGACCATCATGCTCTAAGTCAGACAAATTCAATGAGTCATGACTCAGCCTCTCTTTCTAGACCCACCTTTTACACTCCCTTACTTATAGTCTCTCTGAGGGCTGTTCTCGACTATTCTATCGCTCTCCTTTTGGGCACATGATGGGATTACATTTTCTTGCTTCCTTTGAAATTACATGTGACCATGTGACTTGTTTCGGATAATGAGATGTGAGCAGAAACAACCTGTGTCACACCTGGGCAGAAGCTTTAAAGGAGGCCAGTGCTGCCCTTGTTGGGAAAGCAAGCGTAGATGTGAATCGTTCCACGACGCGGAGCGCCCCCTGCCGACCCATGCTGGGCCTGTACCGCAGGTGAGCAATTAACCCGCTGGTCAAACCACTGAGACTTGGGGGTTTTTTTGTGGTTGCAACCTAACTTCGCTTCACTTGACTGAACACAGTCTTTCCAAAGTTTCACTAATTTTTTAATGACCATTATGATTTCTTCATATCTGTAACATTTTTCTTACATCAACTCACTTCTTTTTACTTCAATTTATTTTAGAAAGAAATATTACTACCACCAAATGAAACAGTATCATAAGTAGAAAGCAATGAGAAAATTAACAGAATGAAAGAAATCCTTATATCAAATCCTGACTTAATACTATTTGCCTTTCAAAGCCTCTGGACCTTTGGTCTTT
>NW_012105853.1:999717-1001593 GCF_000951045.1 Mandrillus leucophaeus
TTCTCTACTAAAAATACAAAAATTAGCCGGGTGTGGTGGCACGCACCTGTAATCCCAGCTACTTGGGAGGCTGAGGCAGAAGAATCGCCTGAACCTGGGAGGTGGAGGTTGCAGTGAGCCGAAATCTCACCACTGCACTCCAGCTTGGGCAACAGAGCGAGACTCTGTCTCAAAAAAAAAAATAAAAGAAAAAAAGAAATTATCCAGGTGTGATGGCACGTGCCTGTAATTTCAGCTACTTGGGAGGCTGAAGCAGGAGAATCACTTGAACCCTGCAGGCAAAGGTTGCAGTGAGCCAAGACTGCACTAATGCACTCCAGCCTGGGTGACAGAGCAAGACTATGCTTCCAAAACAAACCAAAACAAACAAACAAACAAAAACACACAATAAGAGACCACCTCACACCCACTAGGATGGATATTACAAAACAACAACAAAACGGACAATAGCAAGTGATGGTGAGGATGTGGAGAAATTATAACCCTTTGACATTCCTACCACTGCTGGTGGGAACGTAAAATAGTGCAGCTTCTATGGGAAGCAATATGGCAGTTTCTCAAAAAATGAAAAATAGGGTTGGGCGCGGTGGCTCTGCCTGTAATCCCAGCACTTTGGGAGGCCGAGGCGGGCAGATCACGAGTTCAGGAGATCGAAACCATCCTGGCTAACACTGTGAAACCCCAACTCTACTAAAAATAAAAATAAAAAAATCAGCCAGGTGTGGTGGCGGGTGCCTGTAGTCCCAGCTACTCGGGAGGCTGAGGTGGGAGAATGGTGTGAACCTGGGAGGCGAAGCTCGTGGTGAGTGGAGATCGCGCCACTGCACTCCAGCCTGGGCGACAGAGCAAGACACCGTCTCAAAATAAAAATAAAAAAAAAATTAAAAATAGAGCTACCATATGATCCAGCAATTGTACTTCCAAGTATATACCCAAAAGAACCAAAAGTAGCATCTGGAAGAGAGATTTGTATACTCAAACTCGTAGCAGCATTATTCACAATAGCCAAAAGGTAGAAGCAACCCTAGTGTCAATCAGTGGATGAACGGATCAATAAAATGTGGCATATGCACACAACGGAATATTATTCAACCTTAAAAAGGATGGAAATTCTGACACATTGTACAACATGGATGGATCTTGAGGGCATTACGCTAGGGGAAAAGCTAGTCACAAAGAACAAATACTGTGTGATTCCACTAGCCTGCAGGAATGTAGTCAAATTCATAGAGACAGAAAGTAGAAGGGGTTTGCCAGGGACTAGGAGGAAAGGGGAGCTATTTCCTCTTCTTTTTTTTCTTTTCTTTTTTTTTTTTTTTTTTGAGACGGAGTCCCTCTCTATCGCCCAGGCTGGAGTGCAGTGGTGCGATCTCAGCTCACTGCGACCTCTGCCTCCCGGGTTCAAGCAAGTCTCCTGCCTCAGCCTCCCAAGTAGCTGGGATTATAGGCACACACCACCACGCCCAGTTAATTTTTTTGTTCTAGTAGAGACGAGATTTCTCCATGTTGGCCTCCCAAGGGGAGCTATTTTCTAATGAGTACAGTTTCAGTGTGGGAAGATGAAAAAAGTTCAGGTGATGGACAGTAGTGATGGGTGTATTACAAAGTGAATATATTTAATGTCTCCAAACTGTGCATTTAAAAAATAGTTGGCTGGGCGCGGTGGCTCACACCTGTAATCCCAGCAATTTGGGAGGCTGCGGTCCGTGGGTCACCTGAGGTCTGGGGTTCAGGACCAGCCTGGCCAACATAGTGAAACCTGTCTCTACTAAAAATACAAAAATTAGCTGGGTGTGGTGGCATGTGCCTGTAATCCCAGCTACTCAGGAGGCTGAGGCAGGAGAATCGCTTGAACCCTGGAGGCAGTGGTTGCAAT
>NW_012105853.1:1001899-1006054 GCF_000951045.1 Mandrillus leucophaeus
GATACCCACTATCTAAGATACAGAAATTCTATCTCTACATGTTACCTAGCGAAACTCTCATCCACAGGTGTAAGAATGTTCTTTGGAGCATCGTTTGAGATAGTGAGCCAAGATCGTGCAACTGCACACCAGCCTGAGTAACAGAGTGAGACTCCATCTCAAAACAAACGAACAAACAAACAAAAGAGAATAAATATATGCGGGATATTTATAGATACTTCTATTTTATTTTTTGTTATTTCAACTTTTTTTTTTTTACCTGCCTCCCAGGTTTAAGCGATTCTCATGCCTCAGCCTCCCAAGTAGATGGGATTACAGGTGCCTGTAACCACATCTGGCTAATTTTTGTATTTTCAGTAGAGATAGGTTTTCACCATGTTGGCCAGGCTGGTCTCGAACTCCTGATCTCAAGTGATCCACCCGCTTCGGCCTCCCAAAGTGCTTGGATTACAGGCATGAGCCACCGCGCCCAGCTGCCTATGTTTTTAAACATTGCCCGGCCTGTTATTTCAACGTTTATTTTCGAATCAGGAGGTACACGTATAGGTTTGTTACAAAGGTATATTGCATGATGCTGAGGTTTCCAGTATGAATTAATTAAACACCCAGGTAATGAGCACGGTACCCAATAGGTAGTTTTTCAGTGTTTTCCTCCTCCCTCCCTAACCCCTTTGGATTCCCCAGTGCCCATTGTTCCCATCTTTGTGTCCATGTGTACCCAATGTTTAGCCCCCATGTATAGGTGAGAACATACGTTATTTGGTTTTCTGTTTCTGCATTAGTTTGCTTAGGATAATGGTTTCCAGCCATATCCATGTTACTGCAGAGGACATGATTTCATTCTTTTTTATGACTGCATAGTACTTTATGGATACACAGCATTTATTTATTTTATTTATTTTTTATTTTACTGTTTGATAGAGACAGGGTTTCACCATGTTGCCCAAGCTGGTCTTGAACTCCTGGACTCAAGTGATCCACTCGCTTTGGCCTCCCAAAGTGCTGGAATTATAGTCGTGAGCCACTGCACTCGGCCTACACGGCATTTTAAATGAGTGATCTGGTGCAACTTTTATCATCATGAAAAGATCCAGAAACCTATCATGAGGAGTAATAAAAGGAAGTTGCTGTGGGATATGTACAGTATATCATTTAAATAAATTTTCCAGATAAGCAAAATATTTTACTTTGCTTATATAGCCAGGTATGGTAGAACTGTGAAAATGTGTCTGGTAATGACACATTACCACATAAATACCAAATACGCATGATAAATTCCAAATGGTGACCATGATCACCACTGAAAAGGGTGGCAGGGTGATGGGTCAGGAAGACAAAGGGCTTCAACTCTAAGTGTAATGTTTAATTTGTCATTAAAACAAACAAACAACAGCCAAAGAAAGCATGGTCATTTAGTAAGATCTGACAAAATTGAGTGGTGGATACATCAATGTTCATAATATTATTCTCTATACTTTTCTGTACATATGTAATATTTCTTACTTTTAAAAAAAAGGACAAATGAGATTATAAAAAAAAGTCAACTGTCTTCCTACATAACAGCTACAGATAATTTGGTAGTATAATTTAAAAAATCATATAATTTGCACAATGATAACAATTTGCACAATGACAAGCAACTGTGGGAAAAAATCTAGAAACATATATATATATGTTGTTTTTTTTTTTTCTTTGAGACAGAGTCTTGCTCTGTTGCCCAGGCTGGAGTGCACTGGCATGATCTTGGCTCACTGCAACCTCCACCTCCTGGGTTGAAGCAATTCTCCTGCCTCAGCCTCCTGAGTAGCTAGGATTACAGGGGCACACAACCACGCCCGGCAAATTTTTTTTTTTGTATTTTTAGTAGAGATGGGGTTTCACCATGTTGATCAGGCTGGTCTCAAACTCCTGACCTCATGATCCGCCTGCCTCAACCTCCCAAAGTGCTGGGATTACAGGCATGAGCCACCACACCAGGCCCTAGAAACCTGTTTTTAAAAAGCAACTGGGAGTATATCTAAGATATAGCATTTCTCTGTCTGAGAGCAGGGAGAGCTTGCATAGGTGGTAATGTCCTTCGAGGGACTCTTGAAACTAATTCAGGGCCCTACACATTGAAGGCATTTCTTGGAGTGGCCAAGGCATTGTCATGTGTTAAGAACTCTGAGAAATTCTCTGACAATGAAATTTGTGCAGCTTTCTTTAATTCAGCACTTTTCAGACATCTAACAACAGAATCCTTCTTGTCTAAGGGGCCTCGCCTTAGGAAAGGCTACCCTAACAACCTCAAAGTTCCCTTCCAACTCCCACGGTCCACCATTCTAGTCTTGGCTCTGCCACTAACTTACTGTATGACTTTGGCCGAATCACCTGTCCTCTTGGGGACTCAGTTTGCTAAGTTATTAACAGCTTGTGTGACAGAGCAAGACCCTGTCTCTTATACACATCTAGATGTGTATAAGAGACAGGTGTGGTGGCGGGTGCCTGTAGTCCCAGCTACTTGGGAGGCTGAGGCAGGAGAATGGTGTGAACCCGGGAGGCGGAGCTTGCAGTGAGCTGAGATCCAGCCACTGCGCTCCAGCCTGGGCGACAGAGTGAGACTCCAGCTCAAACAAAACAAAACAATAGAAAGACAGGGAATCAGCCTGAGTGCCCATCGACAGTGGAATGGATAATGAAAATGTGGTACATATACACTATGGAATACTATGCAGCCATAAAAGAGAACAAAACCTCAACCAAGTTCAAGGATAGTGTCAAAAAGATAAAAACTAAAAAAGCGAACAAAATCGTGTCCTTTGCCACACCGTGAATGGAGCTGGAGGACATCATCCTAAGTGAATTAACACAGAAACAAAAAAACAAATACTGCATGTTCTCACTTGTAAGAGGAAGCTAATCATTGGGTACACATGGACATCAAGAGAGGAACAACAGACACTGTAGACTTCTAGAGGAAGGGCAAGGGCTAAAAAACTGCCCGTTGGGTACTATGCTCACTACTTGGGTGATGAGCTCAATCATAGCCTAAACTTCAGTGTCACACACTATACCCACGTAACAAACCTGTACATGTACCCCCTGAATCTAAATTAAAAGTTTAATTAAGGCCTGGCGCAGTGGCTCACACCTGTAATTCCAGCACTTTGGGAGGCTGAGGTGGGTGGATCACCAGAGGTCAGGAGTTTGAGACCAGCCTGGCCAACATGGTGAAACCCCACCTCTACTAAAAATACAAAAATCAGCCAGGCATGGTGGTACGTGCCTGTAGTCCCAGCTACTTGTGAGGCTTAGGTGAGAGGATGGCTTGAGCCCAGGAATTTGAGGCTGTAGTGGGTTTTGACTATGCCACTGCACTCCCGCCTGGGTGACACAGCAAACCCTATATCTTAAAAACAAATCAAATTTACTCCAAATGCCACTTTGGGCTCTTTATGATGATAGCTGACATTTATAGAGCCTTTATGTGCAAAGCACAGTGCTAGGATATCACGTTTAACTTCTTGTTGAGGTGGAAATCAAGTCTATTCTTATCCTTATTTTACAGATGAGGAGACTGAAGATCAGAGAGGTAAAGTCACCTGTTCAAGGTCATACTGTGGATGTAGCTCTAACCCAAACCCTCCTGACTGCAGCACAAATTCTCAGCCACTACCATATTAGCCCCTTCATTTGAAGGTGTCTTTGTCATTGCCAAGATTCCTTTTCCTCCTGGCCCCCTAAGTCTTCAGGATTCTCTCATCTCATCTCCCCAGAGGAGCCACCACACTATCTCCTCCAAAAACAAAGTCAGAGCCTTCACTGTAGACGGACCTGTGTTCTTCCCCTAAACTCAGTCCACCTTATCTCCAGAAAAACGATATGACTCGCCCTGGAGAAGGCGGGGAAAAAAAAAATCCTCTCCCCACCAACTCCACCCCACAAATTACTGGATTTGGGGTAAATTTACAGGCTGGAGACAGAAGAATGGATGTGTATTTAGCTTTCAAATTGACTATTGTTTTATGTGAATGTCTGATTAAAACAACACAATGGCTGCCAGATGGGGGCTGGGAGTGAGATTTCCCATGTGGAGAATTCTAGAAGACATGCCCGGAGTTCTGGAGCCTGGATCCTCTGGACAGACAGGTGGCCAGGCAACCAGGGTGGAGACAC
>NW_012105853.1:1010829-1012615 GCF_000951045.1 Mandrillus leucophaeus
TAATCCCAGCTACTCGGGAGGCTGAGGCAGGAGGAATTACTTGAACCCGGGAGGCGGAGTCTGCAGTGAGCCGAGATCGAACCATTTCACTCCAGCCTGGGCAACAAGATTGAGACTATGTCTCAAAAACAAAAAAACCAAAACAACAACAACAACAACAAAAACTGTTTGAAAGCTACCAATCTGCCCATGGCCTCTTAATTTACAAGTGAGAAAGCTAAGGCCTACAAATGGCAAGTACCTGAGATCCTGTGTGTGTCAAGACTAAAGCTGGGACCACAGCCTGGGTCTCCTTGCTCCCAGCGCTGAGCCCTGCAGGCAGCTGAATCCTACAGACAGCTGAGTTTGCCTGGGAAGCTGCCCAGGAGAGTGCCCAGAACTCCCTCCAGCTCTGGCTCTGCCCAGGGCAGGGCCGCCTGCTCTCTCCCTCTCTCCCTCCTCCTCCGCCCTTCCTCATGCCTGTTTGAACAACTTTCTGACCTGCTCCTTCACAAACTCTCCTGGAGGTATGGCTGCCTCCACTGCTTGTCCCAGAGAATACGGAGGCGTTGGCAGCTTGGCGGCCCAGGTTCAGCCAGGCCCACGGCAGACAGTCGTCAAACAGTGGCTGTCTGGGGAGAGGGAGGCCTGTTTACCCAGGGCAAGGCCCAGGCAGAGGCTGCCGTTTTCTCCCTCCACCCCTGGCCCATCCAGCTGCTCACCCTACTGACTCAGCTGTCCCCATCTGTATTTGCTCAATCCGCAAATATTTATGGAGTGCCTACTGTGTGCCAAGCACTGTTCTCCGTGCTGGGGATACAGCGGGAGACAAGACAGCCTAACTCCCTGCTGTCATGGAACTTCTGTGAAGGAGACAGATGATAAACAGATCAAGGAATGCTTAATTTCAGTGCTGTAGAGGATAATGGTATTGCTAGCGAGGGATGGAGGTGGGGCAGGCTTCGATTTGGGCGTTCAAGGGAGGCTGCTCGTAGAGGGAACAGCAAGAACAAAGGCCCAATGGCAGGAATGTGCTTGGTGTGACTGAAAGATTGTTAAAAGGCCAGTGTGGCTGACTGCAATGAGCAAAGGGAGAAAGATGAGAGACTATCAGACAAAAGCCAGAGCCTGTGGGGGCCTTTTGGTCAAAGAAAAGAGCTCAGGGACGGGCGCGGTGGCTCACGGGAGGCCAAGGTGCACAAATCACTTGAAGTCAGGAGTTCGAGACCAGCCTGGCAACATGGTGAAACCCCGACTGTACGAAAAATACAAAACTTGCCAGGCATGGTGACACGTGCCTGTAATCCCAGCTTCTTGGGAGGCGGAGGTTGCAGTGAGCCAAGATCGTGCCACTGCACTCTAGCCTGGGCGACAGAGTGAGACTCTGTCTCAGAAAAAAGAAAGAAAGAAAGAAAAAGAGCTCGGGTTGTATTTGAAGGGTGACACAAAGCTGTTGGAGGAGTTTAAGTTGGGATGTGAAACATGGCTGCACTCTGACCTTCTCTAACTCTGCCCATTCCCTTCATGACTTCCCGTCCCAACTGTTTCCAGGTACATTTGAGGTTGTTTGAAATCGTGTTTAATTATTCCCTTTTCCTTTGAAATTTTCCTTTATTTCTTTTCCTTCGACCTCCTGGGTTCAAACAATCCCCCCACTCAGCCTCCCAAAATGCTGGGATTACAGGCATGAGCCACTGTGGCCAGCCCAATTTTTTTTTTTTTTTTTTGAGATGGAGTTTTGCTCTTGTTGCCCAGGCTGGAATGCAATGGCGCAATCTCGGCTCACTGCAACCTCCGCCTCCCAAAT
>NW_012105853.1:1016650-1019290 GCF_000951045.1 Mandrillus leucophaeus
TTTCACTCTTGTTGCCCAGGCTGGAGTGCAATGGCGCGATCGTGGCTCACCGCAACCTCCGCCTCCCGGGTTCAAGCAATTCTCCTGCCTCAGTCTCCCGAGTAGCTGGGATTACAGGCATATGCCACCATGCCTGGCTAATTTTGTATTTTTGGTAGAGATGGGGTTTCTCCATGTTGGTCAGGCTGGTCTTGAACGCCTGACCTCAGGTGATCCGCCCACATTGGCCTCCCAAAGTGCTGGGATTACAGGCGTGAGCCACAATGCCCGGCCAGGAGTTAATTTTTATAAAGTGTTTAGAATAGTGCCTGGGCCATGGTATTATACAAGGATTTAGCAGCCTAGCGCTAGAAAACAAATGAGCCGGGTCCCAGATCTGGGCCTTCTGATGCCAAGTTTAGTGTGTGACCCCCAAGCCCTAGACACTTGTATTCCTCTTCATACAATTGTTACCACTTCTGCCTATTACCTGTACTTTATTTATCTATAGTTGTTTACTTGATATTTTCCTGTCTTTTGAAGACATAGATTACTTTTTAAAAGATATTTTATATTAATGCTTTAATATGCTATGTATAAATTTTTCTAACATACAGTAAATGCACAAAGATTTAAAACTGTTTGTCTGTGGACTACCTAAAATCGGCCCCTGAACTTTGTGGGTTCACCTAATACAAAGTATGCTGTTTGGTTTTTTTTTTCTCTTTTTGAGACAGGGTCTCACTCTGTTGCCCAGGCTGGAGTACAGTGGCATGATCTTGGCTCACTGCAACCTCCACCTCCTGGGTTTAAGAGATTCTCCTGCCTCAGCCTCCGGAGTAGCTGGGATCACAGGTGCACACCACCATGCCCAGCTAATTTTTGAATTTTTAGTAGAGACAGGATTTCACCATGTTGGCCAGGCTGATCTTGAACTCCTGACCTCAAGTGGTCCACCCATCTCAGGCTCCCAAAGTGCTGGGATTACAGGCATGTGCCACTGCGCCCGACCCATAGGGACATTTTGAGAATTAGGAGTTAATATGTATAAAACCCCAGTTAGTACTCCATAAATTTTTGCTATTATCACAACCACAAGCACAAATCCATAACTATATGTAAATAAAACAAAAATTTCAAAAACATAGGTATCTTACTCTTACTACATGAAATGCTCTATGATATTTTCTATTTTATTTCATTCTTTTGTTAAAATGTGAAATTTCATAAAGTGATACATTGATGATTTGCACCTTTTTCTGTGTTGAGTGTTATAGTTCAGTAAAAATATTTTTTAAGGTCAGGTGTGGTGACGATTTTTCTGCCTTGGCCTCCCAAAGCACTAGGATTATGTTCTGTCACCCAGGCTGGAGTGTGGTGGTGTAATCTCAGCTCACTGCAACCTTCACCTCTCGGGCTCAAGCATCCTCTTGTCTCAGCCTCCCGAGTAGGTGGGACTACAGGTGTGTACCACCATGCCCAGATAATTTTTGTGTCTTTTGTAGAGGTGGGTTTTTGCCATATTGCCCAGCCGGGTCTTGAATTCCTGGGGTCAAGTGATTCACCCACCTCAGCCTCCCAAAGTGCTGGGATTACAGGCATGAGCCACTGTGTCTGGCCAAATCTTACTTTTGTTATATCTTACTGTTTTATTCTATTTATAGGTCTAGCAAATTTTGAGAATTTCATTTTCTCCAATATTTTACTTTGAAAAATTTCAAACTTTAACTAAAGTTTGAAAGACTAGTATAGTGAGCACTGATGTATCCTTTCACCTAAATTCACCAACTGGTTGCATTCTGTCACAGTTGCTTTATTGCTATCTCTGTGTCTGTCTATGCACTTTTTTATGGAAACATTTTATCTAAAAAAAAACTGTAAAGGCCAGGTGCGGTGGCTCACACCTGTAATCCCGGCATTTTGGGAGGCTGCTGCAGGAAGATCGCTTGAGGACAAGAGTAGGAGACCAGCCTGTGCAACACAGCAAGACCTGTCACTACAAAAAAATAAAATAAAAAAATTAGCTGGGCATGGTGGCAAGCACCTGTGGTCCCAGCTACTTGGGAGGCTTAGGTGGAAGGATTGCTTGAGCTTGGAAGGTCGAGGCTGCAGTGAACCATGGTTGTGGCTCACTCTAGCCCACGTGACAGAGCAAGACCCTGTTTCAAAACAACAACAAAACAAAAACAAACCGAAAAAAAAAAAGATAATTTTTTAAATAGTATATTTACACTTGTTATACATATTTAACGTGTGTGTGGAGGGATGTATGAGCATGACCCTATTGCAGAGACAATCAACTGTGTACCAACGAATTCATGCTCCCCTTTCCGAACTTTAGAGCTAGTCCCGCCCAGCTATGGACCACATCTTCCAGACCCCTTTGCATTTGGCAAGGGCCATGTGACTAGTTCTCACCAATGGAATGTGAGTAGAAGTGAAAGTGTCTCCCTGGGCTAGGGTGACTTTAGGGGTCCCTGGATGACTATGCCACAGAGGTCAAAAAACTTCTAACCTAAAGTTTGTGTTTGCTTGTTACATAAACTAGATTGCTTGAACTAATACAACCCCAACAAATTGAATGACCAGCCGGGCATGGTGGCTCACGCCTGTAATCCCAGCACTTTGGGAGGTCGAGGCAGGTGGATCACGAGGTCAGGT
>NW_012105853.1:1020230-1032765 GCF_000951045.1 Mandrillus leucophaeus
CACCACCATGCCCAGCTAATTTTTGAATTTTTAGTAGAGACAGGATTTCACCATGTTGGCCAGGCTGATCTTGAACTCCTGACCTCAAGTGGTCCACCCATCTCAGGCTCCCAAAGTGCTGGGATTACAGGCATGTGCCACTGCGCCCGACCCATAGGGACATTTTGAGAATTAGGAGTTAATATGTATAAAACCCCAGTTAGTACTCCATAAATTTTTGCTATTATCACAACCACAAGCACAAATCCATAACTATATGTAAATAAAACAAAAATTTCAAAAACATAGGTATCTTACTCTTACTACATGAAATGCTCTATGATATTTTCTATTTTATTTCATTCTTTTGTTAAAATGTGAAATTTCATAAAGTGATACATTGATGATTTGCACCTTTTTCTGTGTTGAGTGTTATAGTTCAGTAAAAATATTTTTTAAGGTCAGGTGTGGTGACGATTTTTCTGCCTTGGCCTCCCAAAGCACTAGGATTATGTTCTGTCACCCAGGCTGGAGTGTGGTGGTGTAATCTCAGCTCACTGCAACCTTCACCTCTCGGGCTCAAGCATCCTCTTGTCTCAGCCTCCCGAGTAGGTGGGACTACAGGTGTGTACCACCATGCCCAGATAATTTTTGTGTCTTTTGTAGAGGTGGGTTTTTGCCATATTGCCCAGCCGGGTCTTGAATTCCTGGGGTCAAGTGATTCACCCACCTCAGCCTCCCAAAGTGCTGGGATTACAGGCATGAGCCACTGTGTCTGGCCAAATCTTACTTTTGTTATATCTTACTGTTTTATTCTATTTATAGGTCTAGCAAATTTTGAGAATTTCATTTTCTCCAATATTTTACTTTGAAAAATTTCAAACTTTAACTAAAGTTTGAAAGACTAGTATAGTGAGCACTGATGTATCCTTTCACCTAAATTCACCAACTGGTTGCATTCTGTCACAGTTGCTTTATTGCTATCTCTGTGTCTGTCTATGCACTTTTTTATGGAAACATTTTATCTAAAAAAAAACTGTAAAGGCCAGGTGCGGTGGCTCACACCTGTAATCCCGGCATTTTGGGAGGCTGCTGCAGGAAGATCGCTTGAGGACAAGAGTAGGAGACCAGCCTGTGCAACACAGCAAGACCTGTCACTACAAAAAAATAAAATAAAAAAATTAGCTGGGCATGGTGGCAAGCACCTGTGGTCCCAGCTACTTGGGAGGCTTAGGTGGAAGGATTGCTTGAGCTTGGAAGGTCGAGGCTGCAGTGAACCATGGTTGTGGCTCACTCTAGCCCACGTGACAGAGCAAGACCCTGTTTCAAAACAACAACAAAACAAAAACAAACCGAAAAAAAAAAAGATAATTTTTTAAATAGTATATTTACACTTGTTATACATATTTAACGTGTGTGTGGAGGGATGTATGAGCATGACCCTATTGCAGAGACAATCAACTGTGTACCAACGAATTCATGCTCCCCTTTCCGAACTTTAGAGCTAGTCCCGCCCAGCTATGGACCACATCTTCCAGACCCCTTTGCATTTGGCAAGGGCCATGTGACTAGTTCTCACCAATGGAATGTGAGTAGAAGTGAAAGTGTCTCCCTGGGCTAGGGTGACTTTAGGGGTCCCTGGATGACTATGCCACAGAGGTCAAAAAACTTCTAACCTAAAGTTTGCGTTTGCTTGTTACATAAACTAGATTGCCTGAACTAATACAACCCCAACAAATTGAATGACCAGCCGGGCACGGTGGCTCACGCCTGTAATCCCAGCACTTTGGGAGGTCAAGGCAGGTGGATCACGAGGTCAGGTGTTCAAGACCTGCCTGGCCAAGATGGTGAAAGCCCGTCTCTAGTAAAAATACAAAAAGTAGCTGGGCATAGTGGCGGACACCTGTAATCCCAGCTACTCAGCAAGCTGAGACACAGAATTGCTTGAATCCAGGAGGCGGAGGTTGCAGTGAGCCAAGATCGTGCCACTGCACTCCAGCCTGGGTGACAGAGCAAGACTCCATCTAGAAAAAAAAAAAGAAAAAAAAATTGCATGACCTATTCCTGGGTTAAGATTGCAGTTTGAAACACACTGGTGTGGTCTTCTGATTTTCCAAGTAGTTTTGAACTGTGGAGACCCTCCAATAAATATTTCATTTAAAAGTCAAAACAGAGTGCCGGGTGCAGTGGCATGAGCACGTAATCCCAGGGGCTGGGAGGCTGAGGTGGGAGGATTGCTTGAGCCCAGGAATTTGAGGCTAGCCTTGGCAACATAGTGAGACCCCTGTCTCTAAAATAAAATAAAATAAAAAGAAATATACAAAAGTCAAAAAGAAGTGTCTGTGATGGAGCCAGAGGTTAAAGGGTGGGGGGAGGCTAAGCCCTAGTCCATTTGAACACGTCCCTACCCACATTACCCTCAAAGTGAACCCTGCAGCATCTTTCCTGACTCTTAGGACCCAGGGAATACCGTGTGACGACCGCTGAACCAGGTGGTTGTCATACCTCCGTTTCTCAAAAGAGGAAACGGAGGCTGGGTGCTGTGGCTCACACCTGTAATCCCAGCACTTTAGGATGCCGAGATGGGAGGATCGCAAGAGGCCAGGAGTCCAGCCTGGCCAACATGGTGAAACCCCATCTCTACCAAAACTACAAAAATTCGTCAGGTGTGGTGGCGCGCACATGTAATCCCATCTACTTTGGAGGGTGAGGCATTAGAATTGCTTAAACCCGGGAGGTGGAGGTTGCAGTGAGCAGAGATAGAGCCACTGGGTGACATTGAGACTTTGTCTCAAAAAAAAAAAAAAAAAAAGAGGAGATGGAGAAACAGCAGGAGGACTTGAGTGAAGTCACAAACAGCCACGTAGGGTCAGGGCCAGAGCCATCGCCCAGGTCACTGATGAGGATAAATCTGTCCCCTCCCTTTCTATGCCTCTCATCTGCCTCTTCCTCTGTGAAGGAGCCACACAGTCCCCTTGTAACATCTATGAACCAGCACCCCCAAAAGGAGACCCTGGGAATCCCAGGGCCCCAGAAGGCTCTTAACAAAGCCTTGTCCTAACTCTCCAGCCAGAGACAGTTGCATCCTGGGACCAGTTATCTATTCCTTAGTCATCTCTGTTGTTTCTACAACGATGCTAGCACCTAGTAAGCATCCAATCCTTTGCATGTAGTAGGTGCACACTATATAGGTATAATAATAATAATAGTTCAAATTCACATAGCACTTTCTATGTACTAGACATTCAGCACTTTACAAATATTGACTTTGTTTATTTCTCACAACAACCCTATGAAGTAAATGGTATTATCATCAGCCCCATTTGACAGATGAAGAAACTGAGGCAAAAAAGATTGAGTCGGTCGGGCACAGTGGCTCAGGCCTGTAATCACTTGAATCATCAGGCAAGTAGATCACTTGAAGTCAGGAGCTCAAAACTAGCCTGGTGAACATGGTGAAACCCCATCTCTTCTAAAAATACAAAAAATTAGCCAGGCATGGTGGCAGGCACCTGTAATCTCAGCTACTCAGGAGGCTGAGGCAGGAGAATTGTTTGAACCCAGGAAGCAGAGGTTGCAGTGAGCCAGGATCATACCGTTGCACTCCAGCTTGGGCAACAGAGCAAGACTCCGTTTCAAAAAAAAAAAAAAAAAAAAAGATTGAGTCATTTACTCAAGGTCACACAGCTAGTAGGTGGTAGTTTGAACCCAGGCAGCCTGACTTGAGCTGCTAACCACTATGGTACCCAGCCCCCTTGGATGTTATTATGACGTGATAACTGAAAGAATGAAGATTTGGTGTCACAGTAGATTTAAATCACCTATTTGCTGGGTGATGCAGGGAAACGCAACTTAACAACTCTGAATCTCAATTTCTTTGTTTACAAAATGGAGATAATACTTCCTACTTGGATGGGCTATTGTGAAAAAGGCTTAAATGGGAGAAAACATATCAAATAGCTAGCATCTTGCCCATTACATAAAAGGAACTTAAATGAAAACAAATTTCCTTCCTTCCTTATGCTACAGGCATATGAGTCAGGAAAAACGGAAGGTGCAATTCCTTCACTTAAGCATCTCAGCAGGCTTTTTTTTTTTTTTTTTTTTAAAGACGAGTTTCCCTCTGTTGCCCAGATTGGAGTGCAGTGGTGTGACCTCGGCTCACTGCAACCTCCACCAACTGGGTTCAAGTGATTCTCCTGCCTTAGCCTCCTGAGTAGCTGGGATTACAGGCACCTGGTACCATGTCCGGCTAATTTTTGGGTTTCACCATGTTGGCCAGGCTGGTCTTGAACTCCTGACCTCAAGTGATCCACCCGCCTCAGCCTCCCAAAGTGCTGGGATTACAGGCGTGTAATCCACCATGAGCCACTGTGCCCAGCCTCAGCATGCTTTTAGGAACAAGATTAATCAATCATGAAACAACCAGACAAGTCTCGAGATACTTTCAGTAAAGGACGGAATTAATTGCAGTCAAATACAAGTAAAATCAGAGCGGTGTGTGGCCAGGCTCCAGGCCTTTTCATATGCTGTTCCCTCAGCTGGGAACACTCTTCTCCACCATCTCTTCTCCCAGCTGACTCCTGCTAAACCTAGGTTCCAGCTTAGATATCAGTCTACTCCTCCAGGGTCAAGAAGTCGGTGACCCCTTCCCCTTCTCCTAAGTCCCTCTGTATCCCATGGTGCCTTCTCTGTCCTTATCATGGCACTCTGTCTTTGGTTGCTGCTGGCTTGTCTGTCTACCCGCCAAACTGGGTACTGTTGAAGATCTGAGGCAAAGTTGTTTTTTTTGGTTTCATTTGTTTGTTTGCTTGTTTTGTTTTGTTTTGTTGAGACAGAGTCTGACTCTTGTCGCCCAGGCTAGAGTGCAGTGGCATGATCTTGGCTCACTGCAACCTCAGCCTCCTGGGTTCAAGTGATTCTCTTGCCTCAGCCTCCCAAGTAGCTGGGATTACAGAGGCCCACGAACATGTCTGGCTAATTTTTGTATTTTTAATAGAGCCAGGGTTTCACCAGGTTGACCAGGCTGGTCTTTGACCTCAGGTGATCCACCCACCTCGGCCTCCCAAAGTGCTGGGATTACAGGCATGAGCCACCACATGAAACAGAGTTTTATCCTCCTGTGTTCCCCCAGTGCCTTACAAAATGCCTTAAATACCATAAGCCTCCAGTGGAAGTTTGTTGAACAAATGAACAAATGAACAATGAATTAATGAATACGGGAGGCTTCTGGGTGGAGGCAAAATGCACTCTGGGTATCTAGTTCCTCTGTTTACTAAATGGGACAAAGTGAGGCAGTGGTTTCCATACCTCAACTGAACTGCATACCCTAAATCACATAAGGAGCTCAAAAAATTACAGATTCTTGGAACTCACCCCAGGAGACTCTGATTCACTGGGTCTGGAGTGGAGTCCCAAAATTTGTTTTAAAAAGTTTCCTATGTGCAACCAGGGTTGTGAATCATAGGGGCTGAAGACTGAATTGAGGTAGGATGGGAAGGTGATGTGGGAGGGAGATTGGGGAAGGGCTGGAGAGGGGCCATATTTTGAGAATGAAGGGTGGGAACTGCCATAGCCTGATATTGAACACAGTCCCATAGCCAGCCAGCATCTGGGGTCCTACTCGACTTTGGGCCTATCCACCCTTCACAAGGACACAGCATATTTGTTATAGCTTCTATTACCTTTTCTCTTTCATTAGCTCATGGAATCTTCACAACAACCAAGGTTCATTTGATGGGTGAAGAAACTGAGGAACAGAGAACTGAAGCAAAGCACCATCATCACAGAGCTTCAAGGGGCAGAGCCACATCACCAAACTGTCTCCGACAATGGCCTCGGATTGGTCCTCAAGCTGATGCTATTGGTCAAAGGGACTAGGCCTACATAGCTGGAAAAATTAGGCTCACCCGGCACTGAAAAACAGATATGCAGTATTGCCCCGATGGAAGATTGTTGACATCCCCTATCTCTTCACTTGTCCTGTCTAGAGCACTTGAAGGTGCTGCTATTCCAGACCACCTCAGCCCACCGCTTCTTATCCATCCATCCATCCATCCATCCATCCATCCACCCACCCACCATCTTTTCATCTCCCCACTCATCACATCATTTGTCCATCCATCCTTCCCCTAACCACCTACCCTTCCTACAAGGAGATTTGAGGTACTTACAGAAATGGGCAACTACCAAAGAAGCAAAATAAACAACCAAGGGAAACTTGTTGAAAGGAAAATAAGGGTAGAAAAGTCATAAGGCCAGGAGTCAGGTTAGCACACAGATATGTATGCTTAGCATCTCATCCTCACAGTTACTCAGGGTAGTCCCAGATTGGCACTGAGCAAGGTCCTGGCACTCAATGCAGAACACCACAAGAGTCACAGTCTACTCTACTCCACTGTGGTAGACACTCCCTAGAACTACCTTGTTCTCCTATAACACCCTGGGGTTATATGTGCTCCAGGGTACATTTGGCTTTCTGGAGACATTTTTCATTGGCATAACTGATGGGGAGAGATGTTACTGGCACCTAGGGAGTAGAGTAGAGGCCAGGGATGCTGCTTAACATCCTACAATGCACAGGACAGCCCCCCCCACCACAGAGAATCTTCCAGGCCAAAATTTCAACAGTGCTAAGGCTGAGAAACTCACTCATACCAGAGCCTCAGTTCTGTTTGAAGCAGGAGTGTGCCACACCCCAAGAGAAACATCACTGGTCTAGGCCTGTCTTGGCTTTCCCATCTCTTCCCACTACATACTTGTCTTCCCAGTTTTCCTTGAACCAGGGGGTTTCTGGGGAAGTTTTGCTTTTGGATAAAAGAAACAAGGGCACTGAGGAAAACCTCTTCTCCTCCTGCCTGTAGCTTCAGGCACATAAGTCCAGACATAACAACTGATGCTGGGACAGCCAGCTTGGGTTATAATGGGGCAAATACAAGGACCAAAGCCAATGCAGTGAGGAGGGCAGACAGGAAGGAAGGGAAGAGAGTGGGATCTGGCTGACACTGATGATCATCGCTGTAGCGCTGTTTTCAGCCCATCATTTCACTCATCCAACAAATGCTGATTGAGCATTTCTTCTGTGCCAGTCACCATGTGAGACATTGTGAGACAAACAAGGCTGAACCAACTACTCAGGTCCCAGAGCTCACGGAGTTTATAGTCTGGTGGGAGAGCCAGACACCACAATTCACACCAGCAACTATCTGATCAGAGTGATGACGAGAACGGCAAAGCCAAATCCAGTGTGCCGTGGAATCACCGGTCCACAATTCACACCAGCAACTATCTGATCAGAGCCATGAGGAGAACCGCAAAGCCAAATCCAGTGTGCCGTGGAAGCACCGGTCCACAATTCACACCAGCAACTATCTGATCAGAGCCACGAGGAGAACCGCAAAGCCAAATCCAGTGTGCCGTGGAAGCACCGGTCCACAATTCACACCAGCAACTATCTGATCAGAGCCACGAGGAGAACCGCAAAGCCAAATCCAGTGTGCCGTGGAAGCACCGGTCCACAATTCACACCAGCAACTATCTGATCAGAGCCATGAGGAGAACCGCAAAGCCAAATCCAGTGTGCCGTGGAAGCACCGGCAGTCCAGGGAGGGCCAAGTCCGCCCAGCATCACCACACCAAAGAGCAGCTCTTTAGCGTCCTGCTAAAGCTCAAAAACATGAAACCACAACGATGATTTCTTGCGTGCTTACTCTGGACCCAGCACTGTTCTAAGCACTCATGTGTTCTTCCATTTGATCCTCATAACAGCCATGTCTCCCTCTGTCTCTAACTGAGGCTGTGCTATGTGCCATGTCCCTGACTCACCAATGCACCTCTACTATAGTCATCTTAGAAGATGATTCACGTTATCCCCATTAGGGAACCCCAGAAGAAGGTTTTTTATTTTTTTGTTTGTTTGTTTTTTGTTTTGTTGTTTTGTTTTTTTGAGACAGAGTTTTGCTCTCTTGCCCAAGCTGGAGTGGCAATGGCAGTGGCATGATCTTGGCTTAATGCAAACTCCACCTCCCAGGTTCAAGTGAGTCTCATGCCGCAGCCTCCCGCGTAGCTCGAATTACAGGCGCGTACCATCATGCCTGGCTAATTTTTGTATTTTTAGTAGAGACGGGGTTTTGCCATGTTGGCCAGGCTGGTCTCAAACTTCTAACCTCAAGTTATCTGCCCGCCTCAGCCTCCCAAAGTGCTGGGATTACAGGCGTCAGCCACCGCGCCCGGCCTGGGAGAGGGGTTTTGTTTCCTCGGAGCACTTGTTTCTTTTCTCAGAAAGTGAATTTTTCTTTTTTCTTTCTTTTCTTTCTTTTTTTTTTTTTTTTGTGGAGCCTCCCGGCAGACTTCACTAGCTCATTTTACAGATAAAGCATGTGAGGCTCAGAGAGGAGTAATGATTTGACTCATAAGACCACACAGCTTTTTTTTTTTTTTCTTTTTTTTTTTTAAGAAAGGTGGATCTAGGATGCTAGGATGCTAACCCAGATGTATTTTATCAAAAATATCAAATCAGGGTCTTTCAGCCACTCTCACACACATACACACAGTTACATATACACTGCAGCGAATGTTCCACTGCCCCAGGACAAAGGTGCTCATTTTTTATGGATGTGCTGCAAGGTCATTGGAGTTCTCCTTTCTCTATCCAGCTATATCTGTGGCCTAGAGCAGAGGGCCAGCAACAGTTGGATTGTGTCAGGTCTCGAGTCATGATATTTTTTGTTTGTGTGTGTGTGTGTGGTTTTTTTTTTAATCTTGAACCTTAGTTTTCTCTTCTGTCCTTGGAGATTACAATATTATTTATCTCAGACAGCTGTTTGGAAAATGAAACAGCTGTCTGAGAGATAATAGTAGAATATCCACTAACCCATTCATCCATCCATTCACCCACCTACCCATCGATACATGCAACCATTCTAATAATTGCTGAATGCTTGCTATATAATGAGTACGACACAGGGGCAGAGATGAAGAGATATGAGGACACCCTACAAGGTACAGAAACTTGGGAGACAGTGAAAGGCTGTCAGGTTATATTATTGTATCATCCTTTAAGAGACACTGTGGGGCCTTCTGTTCACCCCTAGCTTAGCCTTATGACCTGGGCTGTCCTTCTCCAGAAGCTGTCTGGCCCCTTTGAGAGACCATGTCTTCCTCTAGCCACAGGTTCAACCAAGTCATCCATTGGCATCTTTACTCTAGGTCTTAAAACTGTGGATTAAGGGTGGCCTCACCCTTTAGTTATGCTATCTCCTCTAATCTCCCCACCCTCTGGGAGATAGGTCCTGTTGTTATCTTCATTTTACAGATGAGGAAATAGGTTCAGAGAGGGGAAGTGTCTTGCCCAAGGTCACACAGCTGGTATGTGGGATGGGTTCCCAGGCTGCTGGTTTCTTCAGCCTCTGCCATTTCCAGTGCATCACATATTCCTGTTTGATGGGGGTCAAAGCAGATTCTGCCTGACTAGAGTCAGGAGATCAGGCCCTGATTCTGTCATTCACTGGCCCTCTGTCTTCAGCAAATGATGACATAAATGTTGATTACATCTTTGCAACGCGCGTGGTATCACCCTTTCTCCCCACGGCATCCACCGTGATCTTAAGACACCTCCTAGTCCTGTCTCCACTTCAGAAAGAAAGCAAGAGGCACATGAATGTTGAGTCGTGCGACAGAGTCACAACTAGACCCGAAGTCTACTGGATTCCAGAGGCCAAGTTCTGTGCGGGTGTGTGATTTGAACAGGTTTATAAAATGCACCCAACTTTTAAAAATCCAAAATGCGTCCCCAAAAGATAAAAGATTCTCTTGAATTTCCTTCCTCAGAAACAAACCTGTCAACAATTTCATCGTGTCATTCCATGAATTTTATATGCATGGAATGTACATGTATACGTGTGTGTACATATATACATCTATGACGTGTATGTACATGTATACATCTATATCCGTTTCACTATCAGCAACTATACAGTTCTTCAGTGTACCGTTTTCACTTAATGTAACTGAGAGGTTCTTCCTTGTCACACACAGATATGCGTTTTTTCCTTGAACAATGGGATAGCATTCCATTGTAAAGACGCCTCAAGCTTTATTTACCTGTCTTCCCTCTGCTGAGGGACATTGGGTTACTTCCAATGTGGGGGTCACCCTAAGGAGTGAGCCTGAGCCTTTCACTCCCAGTAACACATGCTTTCTTGCCCTGCATCTGAGTTTCACGTGTCCGCACAAGATACTCCCATTTTCCAGCGCTCCACGCTGCGCGGCGCTTTCTACCTCCTTCCCATTATCCAGAGCCAAAGGAGGTGTGGAGGGACCCAGGCGCCCAGGTCCCACGCCCAGCTTGACAATGCACCAGCAACGTGACCTAGGCCCAGCAAGGCTCTCCCGGTGGACCTCAATTTGCCCCGCAGCGAAGCAGGACGGTGCTTCCAAGCCCCACCCTCTGTGGGGTTTTGAAAAGACCACCGAGATGCATTCCCAGGAAGGCCTCTGGACAGACAAAATGATCCAAGCTCCTGCCTCAGGGCTTCTGGGCCCCTCCCAGCACTTCTCGCACCAAACAGGCCATGCCCCGGCTTGAGAGCTTAGGGAAGCAGTCACGTTGCCTCCGTGGGGCTTCCTGCCCTTCCAGTGGAGTTCTAGGAGGGGCTTTGGGCCCATAAGAAACACACGGGGAGGTGTCCCACGGCCTCCCAAAGCTGACCGCAGCCCCACCCTGTCCCGTCTCCCCCCAGCCCCACTTACCATAAGAACTCTCCACTGGAGCCCCGAGGGGCGCGTTCACACTGACCATGGCCAAGCCCACCCAGCCGGAGACCCGGGGGCATGGAGGAGCAGGGGCCCGCTCACAGCAGCAGCAGAGCCACCAGGAGCCAGTCCACCAGGAAGGCGGTGAGTGCGACCAGCTGCCACCACCCGGTTATCTTATTGATTCTTCTAATCACCCAAGGTGGGTGGATACGTTAAAGAGTAACCAGTCACTTAGGGAACCTGCGGCTGGGGACTGTTGCTGTCTCCATGGCAATGGCGACCTGGCCAGACCTGAGGTCCACTCGGGTCCCAGTCCTGCACTCTGGGGTTAGGGGAACCCAGAGCCAGGTGTATGGGGGCATCAGCCCCCCAATTTGAGGACAGGGCCTGAGCAGAAGGGGCTGGAGAGGTGAGAGTCCAACCTGGGTTGGGTTTTATGGCTCCAAACTATGGGTGTGTCACCATGCAGGAAGTAGTGGGAAAACCAAGGGAGGGGCAGGTGGAGAACTGTGTTTAGTGAGTGCCTACTGGATGCTGGGAGCTGCATACAGGCGTTATCACATTTAAATTAAACCTTGAGATGAAGAGACTGAAGGACAGAAATTGCAGGCCTGGAGTGTCACCGCTAGTACATAGAGGTGTTATCTTGCTTTCATCTAACATATTTATTGAGCACCTACTATGTGCCAGGCCTTGTGCTAGATTCTGGTGATATGGAAATGAGCAAAGTAGATGTACCCCAAAAACTTGTGGACTAATGGAGGAGACCGACCTTAATCAGATCATCATTCAAAGATACTGTTACAAACTGGAGGGTGATATGAGGGGTGGAGAAACATGGGTCTGCCTCCAGGCCAATGGGACAAAGTCATCCTGTCTGGCGCCTCCTCTGGTCTCCTTCCCCATTCTAAATTCAACCTGCTGCTGAAACCTGCACACCCTGTTTTAGCTCCCTGACATGTTAGACACCTACCACCTAGGTTTTTTTTTGGAACAGCCCCATTTCTTTTGTCTCAATTTTGGATCTCACCACCTGCTTGGGGATTCTGAAATCAAGGTCATTCATCCTGTTAGAGAGAACTGAAATGAGAACAGTGAAACAAATTCTGGACTCAGAAAAATCAGAAAACTCCAGCTCTACTGTTTCCTTGCTGTATGTTTTTTGGTAAATTATTTCATTTCCTTATAGAAACACCTAGCTCATAGTTTGCTCTGCCTCTAAAATAGCTAATTGATACATTCCTATTTTCTCCTCATAGTCTCTTTTTTCAGCTTTATCAACCACTTGAGAGGGACCTTCAGCCACTATGGATGGACATGGGTTGCACTAAAATGCCCTTTCTTTTGTAAAACAACAGTGATAACAAACGTTAGATTTTGGGGCTGGGCGTGGTGGCTCATGCCTGTAATCCCAGCATTTTAGGAGGCCGAGGCGGGCAGATCACGAGGTCAGGAGTTTGAGGCCAGCCTGACCAACATGGTGAAACTTGGTCTCTACTAAAAATAAAAAAATTAGCTGGGCATAGTGGCACACGGAAGGCTGAGGCAGGAGAATCGCTTGAACCTGGGAGACAGAGGTCGCAGTGAGCCAAGATTGCGCCACTGCACTCCAGCCTGGGCGACAGAGCGAGACTCCATCTCAAAATAAATAAATAAATAAATAAATAAATAAATAAATAAATAAATAAATGTATGTTCGATTTTTTTTTAAAAAAGTATTAATATTCTTGGTCAGGCGCAGTGGCTCATGCCTGTAATCCCAGCACTTTGGGAGGCCGAGGCAGGTGGATCACTTGAGGTC
>NW_012105853.1:1033923-1037613 GCF_000951045.1 Mandrillus leucophaeus
GGTTCAAGCAATTCTGGTGTCTCAGCCTCCTGAGTAGCTGGGATTACAGGCGTGCCCCACCATGCTTGGCTAATTTTTGTAATTTTAGTAGAGACAGGGTTTCACTGTGTTGCCCAGACTGGTCTCGAACTCCTGGCCTCGAACTCCTGGCCTCAACTATCTGACTGCCTTGGCCTCCCAAAATGCTGGGATTACAGGCATGAGCCACGACGCCTGACCTCTTAATTATCTTATTTCACTCATTTCCAGCATTTAGAAATTAGTACTCACTCCACGCCTCGTTTATCTCATCTGTAAAATGGAGCAATAGTGTATGTGCCTGCACTTGTGCATTGATCTAGCCTTCTGCAGAGCAGGGCCCAAAGCGTTGTTAGTTCCTTCCCCTGGTCTTCCAGTTGAGCTGGTTTTCCTCTCACCCATCTTCCCCCACCCAGTTCCCATTCCTTGTCTTTTGACCCTCTTGGGAGCTGAGAGAAGGAGGGACCAGAAAGAGCCACTACACGGGATCTCAAAAGACTTTATTGGGGGGTGGGATGGGAGGGGGTGACATGCACAGGATGAGAAAACTCATTCCATCCAGGACAATGTAGGGACTCCACGGAAAAGGGCCTGTTTTCCATCCCAGGTCTTCAAAGGAGAAGCTCTCCAGACAGGCAGGGAGTGGGCCCCAGCTGCAGGGCAAGGTCTGAGGGAGGAGATTTTACTATCTCTGGAGACAAAAGGACTTTTGTGTGCTATGATCCCTGGGTGGGATGGCGGAGAGAGGAGAAATGGTTTATTGGAATGAGAGTAAGATGATATGGAAGAAAAAGAATCAGAGACACAGACAGAAACAAAAACAGGCAGAGATAGAACGGACAGTAGACAAAAGAGAGAGACCGAGGCAGAGACAGAAAGAGAAAAAAAGGCCCAGAGAGAGTCCCCTCAGGCCAACTTTGGTTTTCACTTCTCAGTTCTGAGAGCCCAGGAAGTGGGAAGGGGCTGTCAGAGACTGAGCTCCCACCTTGGCCATCAAAGACAAGCTGTGCAGCTCTGGGTAAGTTACACCCTGCTCTGAGCCTCAGTGTACCCATCTGTAAAAAGGGGGGCCTAGACTCTGTGGTGGCTCCAATACCATGCAGTGGGGGGGTGGGGGATGTCCACAAGCCAATTTCAATGTTTTTTGAAATCATGGATCTGAAATGCGCCCAACTCAGGGAGGGAATCACAAGTCCTCAAAGGCTGCCCAGAAACTGGTTGACTGTTATGGAATGAATGAAAGCAGGTTTCCTTCCTTCCTTCCTTCCCTCCCTCTCTCCTTCCTTCCTTCCTTCCTTCCTTCCTTCCTTCCTTCCTTCCTTTTTTTAGACAGAGTCTCGCTGTGTCCCCAGGCTGCAGTGCAGTGGCTCGATCTCTGCTCACTGCAACCTCCGCCTCCCAGGTTCAAGCGATTCTCCTGCCTCAGCCTCCCGAGTAGCTGGGATTATAGGTGAGAGCCACCACTCCTGGCTAATTGTTGTCTTTTTAGTAGAGATGGAGTTTCACCGTGTTGACCAGGCTGGTCTCAAACTGTTGACCTCAGATGATCCACCCACCTCAGCCTCCCAAAATGCTGGGGTTACAGGTGTGAACAGCCACACCTGGTGGAATTCCTTTCATTGGATGGACAAAGTCATTTGGTTTTGGCAAAGCCTGAGAGTTACAAAACTGGGGTGCCAGGTTTTTTGTTTGTTTGTTTGTTTGTTTTGAAATAGAGATGGGGTATTGCATGCTTTCCAGGCTGTTCTCCAACTCCAGGACTCAAGTGATTCTCCCACCTCAGCCTCCCAAAATGCTGGGATTATAGGTGTGAGCCATTATGCCTGATCCTAAGGTGCCAGTTCTATGCCTTCCAGCCTTGGTTCTCTGAGAACTGAATTAATGAAAGATGCAGGACTCTTTCCCGGAGACCCAAGAAAAGAAAGATGCAACTAGGAAAGAAGGCAGGCAAGGAGGTCATTTTCTTTTGACCCATGTTGGACATTTAAGAAAGGGAATCTAGGAGGGAAAATTAAATAGGGGGTAATTCTAACTCATCTCCTTTAAAGAAGAAATTATTTCTCCACCCAGTTTTTTGAGGGCAGGACATGGAGGGTCAGGCCCAGCTGGCGGCACACCAAAGCCCGGAGAAAATTCAGAATCACGGGAGCTTGTTGGATTTCAGCCCATTGAAGCACATGTTGCTATTGCAGCTGCCTTGGTAACTGGGGGGACAGGCGGAGCACGGCCTTCCCATCTTGTACGGGGCCTCACCAATCCAGTTGCCCCTGGAAGAGAAAAGGTCCCAGGGAGACAGAGGAGCATTAGGTGAGCAACCTTCACACAGATGTCCAGATCTCAGCGCTGCCACTGACCAGCCCTGGGACCTGGGGCAAGTCACATCTGCAAGCCTTGGTTTCTTTTTTTCTTTCCTTTTTTTTTTAAATTTTTGTTTTGTTTTTTGTTTTTGAGACAGGGTGTTGCTGTCACCCATAGCTTGACGTGCAGCCTTGACATCCTGGGCTCAAGCAATCCTCTCAACTCAATCTTCTGAGTAGCTAAGACTACAGGCACATGCCACCATGCCCAGCTAATTTTTTAATTATTTGCAGAGATGGGGGTCTCGCTATACTGCTCAGGCTGGTCTGGAACTTCCGGACTCAAGCAGTCCTCCTGCCTCAGCCTCCCAAAGTGCTGAGATTACAGGCATGAGCCACTGTGCCCAATCTGTAAACCTTGGTTTCTCTTGTAAACCAAGAGAAGACCTCCTCTTTCTCTCGAAGGGATTCCACAAAGATCACATGTATGTATGCACCTAGCACTGTGCCTGGCCAGTTAGTGCCTTACCAATTAGTGCCTCCCCTGTAAGGGTTGCTTTTCTTATTCTTTTTCTTTGTTTTGTTTTGAGAGGGAGTCCCACTCTGACACCCAGTCTGGAATGCAGTGGTGCGATCTCAGCTCACTGCAGCCTCCACCTCCTGGGTTCAAGCGATTCTCATGCCTCAGCCTCCTGAGTAGCTGGGATTATAGACACGTGCTACCACACCTGGCTAATTTTTGTATTTTTAGTAGAGACGGGGTTTCACCATATGGCCAGGCTGGTCTCGAACTCCTGACCTCAAGTGATCTGCCCACCTTGGTCTCCCAAAGTGTTAGGATTACAGGCGTGAGCCACCGTGCCCAGTCTTTTTCTCCCTCTTTCTCCTTTCAGAGCCTAAAGTTGCTCCTCTGGCCCTTGCTCGTGGCTGCCTGATAATCTCACCATGGGCCTGAGACATTCATTATCTTTGCCAAGCCCCAATGCCTTGTTTTCTCACACCTTAAATGAACACACCTTTGAGCAGAAATAGAATCTTTTTTCTCCAAACGTGATTGTTGAGTGACCGTGAGTGAAATCAGCTGAAGCGCTCAGAAAAACACTCACTTCTGGTTTCCTAACAGGACTCATTCGATCATTTAGTCATTCAACAAACACTTCCAGAGCACCTATTGAACATCAGGATTTGTGCCAGCTGCTGTCAGTTCAGTTTTCAAAAGGTGCTCTCAGAAGTTTGGGGGCAGGGAGAGTGGGTGGTGGTGATACCTGGGATGACATGGAGTTCTTTTTTTGTTTAATTTAACCACTTAGAAAAAAGTTCTGCTTAAAAAAAAAAGGGTTGCAATCGCTGTAGTAGAAGGATATAGAAATGAAAA
>NW_012105853.1:1039978-1040622 GCF_000951045.1 Mandrillus leucophaeus
AAAAAAAAAAAAAAAGTATTAATATTTTTATATGGGGGTGGGGGAAGTTTGCTAACCCTATGTCAATTTCCCAAAATGTTCTAGAGATTTAAGTGTATGTGACCCCCTGCATGAAGTGGCATCATGGGGTCACATAACTAGGAAGGAGCCGACACAGAACTGGAATTCAGCATCATCTGACCCCAAAGTCCATGCTGTTTCAACAGGTCTCACATCGCCTTCTTGAGCACCAGGATAATGAGAATGACAACCACTGGCATTTATGAACTGGTTAGTTTTGTCAGCATTGTATGTTCTTAATGTCATTGAATTGTCCCAGTCAATATTCCCATTTTACAGATACAAAAACAGGCTCAAGAAGCTTCATTGAATCTGTTCTTTTTTTTTTTTTTTTTGAGACAGAGTTTTGTTGTCTTGTTGCCCAGACTGGAGTGCAATGGCACAATCTCAGCTCACTTTAACCTCTGCCTCCTGGGTTCAAGCGATTCTCCTGCCTCAGCCTCCCAAGTAGCTGAGATTACAGGTGCGCACCACCATGCCCAACTAATTTTGTATTTTTAGTAAAGACGGGGTTTCACCATGTTGGTCAGGCTGGTCTGGAACTCCTGACTTCAGGTGATCCACCTTCCTCAGCCTCCCAAAGT
>NW_012105853.1:1041599-1047778 GCF_000951045.1 Mandrillus leucophaeus
TCTCAAAAAACAAAAAAAAAGAAAGAAATGAAAACTGTCAATTTCCCACGCCCAAGAGTTTATAACTTAGTTCTAGTCATGGCCACCATTTATTTAGCAGGTACTATGGGCAAGGCACCACAGAGGCTTATTTTATTTTATTTTAATTTGAGACAGAGTCTTGCATTGTCATCCAGGCTAGAGTGCAGTGGCATGATCTCGGGTCACTGCAGCCTCCGCCTCCCGGGTTCAAGCAATTCTCCTGCCTCAGCCTCCCGAGTAGCTGGAACTACAGGCACGCACCGCCATGCCTGGCTAATTTTTGTACGTTTAGTAGAGATGGGGTTTCACCATGTTGACCAGGCTGGTCACTGACCTCAGGTGATCCACTTGCCTTGGCCTCCCAAAGTGCTGGGATTACAGGCGTGAGCCACCACGCCTGGCCTCACATTATATTTTAATCCTTAAATTCTGTGGGCCAGGTATTATTAACCCCTAAAGGGGCTGGGCTTGGTGGCTCATGCCTGTAGTCCCAGCACGTTGGGAGACTGAGGTGGGCAGATCGCTTGAGCCCAGGAGTTCCAGACTAGCCTGGGCAACATGGCGAGACCCCGTCTCTACAAAAAACAAAAACAAAAAACAAAACATAGCCAAGCATGGTTGTGAACACCTGTAGTCCCAACTGCAGGGGAGGTTGAGGTGTGAGGATTGCTCGAACCGGGAAGGTGGGGGTAGCAGAGCTGAGATTCTGCCACTGCACTCCAGCCTGGGTGACAGGGCCAGACAGAAGAAAAGAAAGGAAAGGAAAGGAGAAAGGAGAAAGGGGAAATGGGAAAGGGAAAAGGAAAGGGGAAGGAAAGAAGGGAAGGGGAAGGCCGAGGCCTGCGATAAAATGATGTATTCAAATGCTTCGTACATGCATTGCAGAGGGGAATCAAGCCTAGGTCTATTGTAATAACAATAGGAATCAGTCTTATTCCCCATTTATTATCAGCCTGGGGGTATTACCTGGGTTATCTCACTCAGTTCCAAGATTGATATTATTTTATTCCCATTTTGCAGATGAAGAAACAGGAATGGAGAAGTTAAGATCACAAATTTGAACCCTGGCAGTCTTGGCCCCAGGGGCTAAAAATCTTAACAACTATACTGATGACACTCAATGCTTCAAACATTTGATATGTCAACAAACAAACTAGAAAACTTGAGCCTGGGAGGTCGAAGCCGCAGTGAGCTGTGGCCTCGCCACTGTAACAAAAAAAAAAAAAATTAGAAGCTATTTGTAATGGAATTTGGTTTTGTATTCTTCTGTGTCTGATAAAGCTGGGCTATAATGTGACACTTTGTCAATAGATGCCATATTTAACAAACAACAAGTATCTTATTTTGATAATTTTTTTCAGGCTACTAGTGACTTCAAGAACATCAGAATAATGCAATAGAAGGAATTTGGAATCAAAAAGTGATTATTTTGAACCAGCTCTACTACTTATTGGCTTTGTGACATTTGGTAAATTACTCAACTTCCCTGAGCCTCAATTTTTTTTTTTTTTTTTTTTTTTTTTTTTTGTGAGACGGAGTCTCGCTCTGTCACCCAGGCTGGTGTGCAGTGGCGCGATTCGGCTCACTGCAAGCTCTGCCTCTCGGGTTCACGCCATTCTCCGGCCTCAGCCTCCTGAGTAGCTGGGACTACAGGCGCCCGCCACCTCGCCCAGCTAATTTTTTGTATTTTTAGTAGAGACAGGGTTTCACCGGGTTAGCCAGGATGGTCTCGATCTCCTGACCTCGTGATCCGCCCGCCTCGGCCTCCCAAAGTGCTGGGATTACAGGCGTGAGCCACCGCACCCGGCCTGCCTCAATTTTTTAATTTGTAAAAAGAAATAATGTTTTACTAGTGTTCCCCCCTTTTTCCTTCTTTCATGTCTTCAGTGAGATAATGTGAAAGTAGTTTGCAAATGATCAAAGGCTATGTGACAGTAAAATGTGGTTATTATGTAATTTTGGAATTCTGGGGCAGGCACGGTAGGTGGCTCACACCTATAATCCCAGCACTTTGGGAAGCCAAGTAGGGAGATTGCTTGAGGCCAGGAGTTCAAGACCAGCCTAGGCAACATAATGAGACCCCCATCTCTACAAAAATGTTAAAAATTAGCCAGGTGTGGTGATGCATGCCTGTACTCCCAGCTACTCAGGAGGATGAGGTGGGAGGATTGCTTGAACCCAGGAGTTTGAGGCTGCAGTGAGCTATGATCTGGTTATTGCATTCCAGCCTGGGCGACAGAGCAAGACCTTGTCTCAGAAAAAAAAAAAAAAAAAAGAAAAAAAGGAATTCTAAATATCATGTTTACTTAAAATTTGTTCTTGTTTTACCAGGCGTGGTGGCTCACGCCTGTAATCCCAGCACTTTGGGAGGCCGAGGCGGGCGGATCACAAGGTCAGAAGATGGAGATCATCCTGGCTAAGACAGTGAAACCCCGTCTCTACTAAAAATACAAAAAATCAGCCAGTTGTGGTGGTAGGCACCTGTAGTCCCAGCTACTTGGGAGGCTGAGGCAGGAGAATGGCATGAACTCGGGAGGTGGAGCTTGCAGTGAGCCAAGATCGCGCCACTGCACTCCAACCCGGGTGACAGAGCAAGACTCCATCTCAAAATAAATAAATAAATAAATAAATAAATAAATAAATAAATAATTTGTTCTCGTTTTTGTTGTTGTTGTTGTTGTCGTTTGACACATGGAGTCTTTCTCTGTTGCACAGGCTGGAGTGCAGTGGTGTGATCTTAGCTCACTACAATCTCCACTTCTGAGGCTCGAGCAATTCTCCTGCCTCAGCCTCCCAAGTAGCTGGGATTACAGGCACGCGCCACCACGCTCGGCTAATTTTGGTATTTTTGGTAGACACGAGGTTTCGCTATGTTGGCCAGGCTGGTCTCAAATTCCTAACCTGAGGTGACTCACCCACCTCGGCCTCCCAAAGTGCTGGGATTGCAGGCGTAAGACACCGCACCTGGCCTGTTCTTGTTTTTCTTTGAGAATCTGTAATGTCTGCAAGTTTCATTACGCTTGCTCCCTGTTTCCAAGAGGCTTGTATGAAGGCATCTCCTAAACTCTCTCCCACCCAGCAAACTGGAAGAGCTAAGCACACTCATTCCTCCTTCCTTTTCTTTGGGATCTGCCTCCCTGCAGGGAGCATGTGTTCTTGGCTGTATTTTTCTTGTCGTAAGCTTAGAGGGCTGGCCCTGTACTTGTAAGAAGGGGCCTTTGGCTGTCCAGTGTTACCTGCCACTGGATGTGTAGGTCTAATTCAGTAGTGAGATATTTGTAAGCCTACTTGGCTGCCGTATCGGCAGATCTAAACCACATTCTCCACTACTGACTTCAGCAACACCGTCTTTCCACCTGTGTCAGTCCTGTCTCTCTCCGTGATTCTCAAACTTGGGTAAAGGAAAAGGATTATTGGGCTGGGCAGGGTGGCTTATGCCTGTAATCCCAGGACTTTGGGAGACCTTGACAGGAGGACTGCTTGAGCCTAGGAGTTCAAGACCAGCCTGGGCAACATAGTGAGACCCCTGTCTCTACAAAAAACAAAAAAATTAGCCAGGCATGGTGGCCTGCACCTATAGTCCCAGCTACTTGAGAGGCTGAAGTGAGGAGGGTTACTTGAGTCCAGCCAGTCGAGGCTGTAGTGAGCTGTGACTGTGCCACTGTCCTCCAGCCTGGGTGACAGAGTGAGACCTTGTCTCAAAAAGAGAAGGGAAAATAGGCTGGGCGCAGTGGCTCACTCCTGTAATCCCAGCACTTTGGGAGACCAATGCAGGCAGATCACCTGAGGTTAGGAGTTTGAGATCAGTCTGGCCAACATGGTGAAACCCTGTCTCTAGTAAAAATACAGCAATTAGCTGGGCATGGTGGCAGACGCCTGTAATCCCAGCTACTCAGGAGGCTGAGGCAGAAGAATTGCTTGAACCTGGGAAGTGGAGGCTGCAGCGAGCTGAGATCACGCCACTGCACTCCAGCCTGGCCAACAGAGCAAGGCCTCTAAAGAAAGAAAGAGAAAGGAAGGAAGGAATGAAGGAAGGAAGGAAGGACTATTAATTGACTTTTATTTTTTTGGAGACAGTTTCTCACTCTTCCACAGTTTCTAACTCTTGCATAGGCTGGAGTGCAGTAGCATGATGATGGCTCACTGCAGCCTCTACCCCCATGTGACCCTCCTGTCTCACTCCTCCCCCAGTAGCTGGGACTACAGATGAGCACCACAACACTCAGCTAATTTTTTTTTAAGAGACAGGATCTTGCCGTGTTCCCCAGGCTGATCTTGAACTCCTGGGCTCAAGGGATCTGCCCACCTTGGCTTCCCAAAGTTCTGGGATTTCAGGCATGAACCACCGTGCTCGGCCTTAATAAAAAAAAACTACCCAAATTATATGGTATTGAGGGCACTTAGAATGAAGAAGGGATAGGGACTGTATCTTTTTTTTTTTTTTTTTTGAGACGGAGTCTCGCTCTGTCGCCCAGGCTGGAGTGCAGTGGCCGGATCTCAGCTCACTGCAAGCTCCGCCTCCTGGGTTCACGCCATTCTCCTGCCTCAGCCTCCCACGTAGCTGGGACTACAGGCGCCCGTCACCTCGCCCGGCTAGTTTTTTGTATTTTTTTAGTAGAGATGGGGTTTCACTGTGTTAGCCAGGATGGTCTCGATCTCCTGACCTCGTGATCCACCCGTCTCGGCCTCCCAAAGTGCTGGGATTACAGGCTTGAGCCACCGCGCCCGGCCGGGACTGTATCTTTCTTTGACTTCTCAGGACCCACCCTCCTGCCCCAGGGCCCCCTTTGCCTTAGATGCGGGCACTTACTTAATGGCGTAGTTGCAGACCAGGTATGCCGCCCGATGCCAGGTGTTGCCCCAGACGCTGATGCTGCTACAGGTGTGGATGGCGCAGCCCAGCCGATTGGAGGATGCCCACACCATCTGATGAAGGACAGAGACAGTGGAGGCTATGAGAAGGGCTCAGTGGGACCTGGGCTCCCTGGGGTTGTACAGTTGCATTGGGTGACGTCTTCCTGGGAGAGACAGTCTGCCTGTTCCAAGGTGTTGGGGGAGGAAACGGAGGCATTTGTATTGTAACATAATGTTTCTCAATCTTTTTTTTTTTTTCTTTTTACTACAACAGTAGGGAATAATTTTTATATTGTTACAGGTGTACAAATAGACACACATATACACACAATTTGAACAAGAATTTTATGAATCACTAGCCTTGTCATGTTACCATGTGTGATATGTTTTCTTTCATTTCATACTGAACTCAGTCAAGGGCAGCTGTGAGAAGGGAGTTGGATCTGTAACTGACTGTAAACAATCAATTGAGAGAACGCACTACCTTCAGACTAGTCAATATATTTTCTTTTTTCTGACAGTCACTAATGCTTTTATTTATTTATTTATTTGGAGACAGTCTCGCGGTCACCCAGGCTGGAGTACAGTGGTGATATCTCAGCTCACTGCAACCTCTGCCTCCCAGGTTCAAGTGATTCTCCTGCCTCAGCCTCCCAAGTAGCTGGGGCTACAGGCGTGCACCACCATGCCCAGCTAATTTTTTGTATTTATAGTAGAGATGGGGTTTTGCCATGTTGTCCAGGCTGGTCTCGAACTCCTGACCTCAGGAGATCCACTCGCCTCAGCCTCCCAAAGTACTGGGATTACAGGTGCGGGCCACTGCGCCCAGCCATCTAATGTTTTTAATAATTTGAAATAAAGTATCTGCGTTTCTTTTTTTTTTTCTTTTTTGGATTGTTTACCTTTTGTTTTAAGTTCAGGGGGACATGTTCAGTTTGTTACATAGGTAAACTCTTGTGATGGGGGTTTGTAAAGATTGTTTCATCACCAGGAATTAGGCCTAGTACTCGTTAGTTATTTTTTCTGATGCTTTCTCTCCTCCTGCCCTCCACCCTCTGACAGGCCCCAGTGTGTGTTGTTCCCCATTCCCATGTCCATGTGTTCTCACCATTTAGCTCCCACTTATAAATGAGAACATGTGGTATTTGGTTTTCTGTTCCTGCATTAGTTTGCTAAGGATAATGGCCTCCAGCTCCATCCATGTTCCTGCAAAAATACATGATTTTGTTCTTTTTTTATTAGCCAACATATTTTCTTTCTTTCTTTTTCTTTCCTTTCTTTCTTTCTTTTTTTTTTTTTTTTTT
>NW_012105853.1:1047828-1056958 GCF_000951045.1 Mandrillus leucophaeus
TTTTTTTTGAGAAAGAATCTTGCTCTGTTGCCCAGACTGGAGTGCAGTGGCTCACTGCAAACTCTGCCTCCTGGCTTCAAGTGATTCTCCTGCCTCAGCCTCCCGAGTAGCTGGGATTATAGGTGCCCACCAGCACACCTAGTTAATTTTTTGGATTTTTAGTAGAGATGGGGTTTCATCATGTTGGCCAGGCTGGTCTTCAACTCCTGACCTCAGGTGATCTGCCCACCTCGTCCTCCCAAAGTGCTACGATTGCAGGTGTCAGCCACCACACCCGGACAGCCAATATATTTTCTATACTCTTCTATTCATTTCCTTTTTAAATTATTATTTTTAGAGAGGTGGGTCTCACTGTCACCCAGGCTAGATTGCAGTGATAGGATCATAGCTCACCGCAACCTCAACCTCCTGGGTTCAAGCGATCCTCCTGTCTCAGCTTCCCAAGTAGTTTGGACTAAAGGTGTGCACCATCAAGCCTATTTTTTTTTTTTTTTTGAGACAGAGTCTCGCTCTGTTGGCCAGGCTGGAGTGCAGTAGTGTGATCTTGGCTCACTGCAACCTCTGCCTCCTGGGTTCAAGTGATTATCCTGCCTCAGCCTCCCAAGTAGCTGAGATTACAGGCACATGCCACCACGCCTGGCTAATTGTTTGTATTTTCAGTAGAGATGGAGTTTCACCGTGTTAGCCAGGATGGTCTCGATCTCCTGACCTCGTGATCCACCCCCTTGGCCTCCCAAAGTGCTGGGATTACAGGCATGAGCCACGTCGCCTGGCCAAGCCTCACCATTTTTAAAAAGGTTTTTAGAAATGAGGTCTTGCTGTGTTGCCTAGGCTGGTCTCAAACTCCTGCATTCAGGAAATCCTGCCATCTCAGCCTCTCAAGTTACTGGGATTATAAGCGTGAGCCACTGCACCCAGTCGCTTTCTTTCTTTATATATATATAACTATTTTAATTTTGGGGGTGGGGACGGAGTTTCGCTTGAACCTAGGAGGTGGAGGTTGCAGTGAGCCGAGCTCTCACCACTACACCCCAGCCTCAGCAACAGAGTGAGACTCTGTCTCAAAAAACAAACAAACAAACAAAAAACAAAAATGATTCGCCTCAGTTCAGTGTGCACACAACTTTCCAGGAATACGCTTCTTTGGTGAAAAGAAGCTCATAAAGGTCTTTGTTTGCATTCTCATATCTGCTCCACACATTCCTTTTCTTCTAAGGCAGCAGGATGTGCTATCCCAGGGCCCCCAGCCCTGACGGAGGAGTACCTGGGTATAGTGGGAGCAGGTGGGGCCATCGCAGTGCCAGGGGCAGTGTGGGTTACAGTCCCTCGGGGCGGGAAACAAGTAATGCCGCTTCTCCTCAGACCAGGACTTCATGAGATCCACCACGGACCTGTACCTGGGGAGGCGGGGAACACGGAAGAAGCTGGGTGAGAGGATGGAAAAGTGGCTCGGCCGCCAACTTGCTGGTGACCTTGGGTGAGTCACTTTGCTTCCTTTCCTTCATCTCAGTTTCCTATCTGGGAGCAGGAGGGTGGTGGCTCCTGCCTCACAGGCATGTTCGGAACTCTTGTGAAGTGCCTCCCTGTACCTAGCACATGGTAAGTCCTCAACAAAGCATATGTGTTACTGTCATACAGAGGGCCAGGCAGGAGGTGCATCTCAGATAGGGGAGCTTGCATTTTAGGGAAGGAAGGGCTCCTTGGACCATCTCCTAGGCCTCCGAGATGTGAGGAGAAGGCAGATACTAGTGTGACACCCTGAGATACCCTCTGCAGTCTGAAAAGCCATCTGGGGAGACCTGAGGGCCTTTTCTCTTTTTTTTGAGACGGAGTCTTGCTCTGTTGCCCAGGCTGGAGTGCAGTGGTGTGATCTCAGCTCACTACAACCTCTGCCTTCTGGGTTCAAGCAATTCTTGTGCCTCAGCCTCCCAGGTAGCTGGGACTGCAGGTGTGCACCACCACGCCTGGCTAATTCTTGTATTTTTAGTACAGACGGGGTTTCACCATGTTGGCCAGGCTGGTCTCGAACTCCTGACCGCAGGTGATCCGCTCGCTTCGGCCTCCCAAAGTGCTGGGGTTACAGGCATGAGCCACCGCCCCTGGCCTTTGAGGGCTTTTTCTATCACACATATTTGACAGAGGCACAAATACATAAAAATATACATAAATGACTAGTGAGGGAGAAAATCTGGAAGAATGCACATCCGTAATTTATGACAGCACAGCTTCGTCTCTAACACCGCTTTCTTTCTCTCTGTGAGCCTCTCAAATGATGGCCATGGGTAGGGGTGGAGTCTGGCAGGAAGAGTTCACTGGCAGGGGAGAGGAGAAGTGAAATGGAGGCATCACCCGACGTCTGCTCTGTAGGGCTCTGAGCGACCATTCACGGCTCTCAGAGGCTGGTGCTGGTCGTGACCAGTCAAGGACATGAAAAAAACGCAAACAGGGCCTTGAATTTCCACTGAGCTCACTTGAAAAGACTGGTCTAAATTCTTTCCCACTCTCCCCGGGGTGACGGCAGAATGGCGAAGATGGGAAGGTAGTTGTTTTTCTAACGTCCTTATTTGGCAAAATAAAAATCTGACAATTTTGTAGCAGTTTCACAGGCGTCTTTTTGCAGTTTTATAGGCCTGTGAAATCCACAAGTCTGGAAAGAACTGAGCTAGGATAACACTTTTGTTTTAGAAACAGGGACACCAAGGTTTAGAAGTTTAGAAAGTGGAAATAACTTCCCAAGGCCACCCAGATCAGAAAATCCCCAGAGTCTGACTTGGGAGTCAGAATGGCGGTGAGAAAGTCAGGCCAGAAGGGTGGGCTTGCCATTCTCAGACTTACCTTTATTTTATTTTATCCCCTTATTTTTATTTTACTTTATTGATTTATTATTATTTTTGAGACACAGTCTCACTCTGTCACTCAGGCTGGAGTGCAGTGGTGCAATCTCAGCTCACTGTAACCTCCACCTCCTGGGTTCAAGTGATTCTCCTGCCTCAGCCTCCCGAGTAGCTGGGATTACAGGCATGCGCCACCATGCTGGGCTAATTTTTGCATTTTCAGTAGAGGTGGGGTTTCACCATGCTGGCCAGACTGGTCTTGAACTACTGACCTGAAGTGATCTGCCCACCTCAGTCTCCCAACGTGCTGGGATTAGAGGTGTGAGCCACTGTGCCCGGCCCCCTTATCCTATTTTCTGAGTCTTCCAATCCCTCCTCACTTTCCATAACGATCTGTGCACTTGTTTGTTCTCAAAACAAGACTTGCCTCAATTCAATGTATACACAACTTTGTTAGGGTTTTGCCTGCCCCTCCTAACTAGAATGCAGGCTCCCTGCAGGTGGAGAGCTTGTCTGCCTTGCTCACCACTGTATCCCAGTGTCAAGTGCAGCACCTGGTACAGAGTAAGTGTTCAATGAGCGTTTGTTGAATGACTGAGTGAAGGAAGGGCAGAGGGTCACTCACTGGCCAGAATGGATGGAGAGGTTCTGGCCCACGTATCTCATCAGCTGTGAAGGCCCATGTGCCCAGATGCACTGGGTGGCCCAGGCCTCGGCAGCCCTGGCCAGCCGCTTGTCCCAGACCTGGGGAAAGAAAGGCAATGAAATTCCCCAGGGGAATAGCCACCATCATCACAACCGTGTCCAGAGATGCACATTTACCTGGTGCCGGTTCTCCCCCATCTCCCTGGAACCCTACAACAAACCCCCGTGACAAAGTAGAAGACTGAGGCTCAGCTTGCTGATGACTTGAAGGGCAACCGTGAGTCCATACCAGAGCTGGGGTCCACACCCAGATCTCTTGACTCTGAGCTTGGGCTCTGCTCTGAGCAGGGTCAAGGGTGTTCATACAGGAGTTCTCAGCAGTCCCTGGAAGTGACTGAACCCAGAAGGATGAGAAAATCACTAATTCTTAAATTGTATTTATAGTATTTTCTTTTTCTTTCTTTCTTGTTTTCTTTTCTTTTCTTTTTTGAGACAGGATCTCACTCTGTCACCCAAGCTGGAGTGCAGTGGCGCCATCTCAGCTCGCTGCAACCTCTGCCTTCTGGTTCCAGCCATCCTCCCACCTCAGCCTCCTGAGTAGCTGGGACTGCAGGCGCGTGCCACCACACCTGGCTAATTTTTGTAGACACAGGGTTTTGCCATGTTGCCCAGGCTGGTCTCCAACTCCTGGCCTCAAACAATTCACCTGCCGCAGCCTCCCAAAGTGCTGGGATTACAGGGCACTTCGGGAGGCTGAAGCAGATGGATCGCACCCGGCCTTGCAGTATCTTCTAAATGTGTTTATTTTAACACTAAAAATGTTTAATTCAAAGGCTTTTTTAAATTGTGAAAATATGCATAATTTTAATATGTAAGATATCCATCTGGGCATGATGGCTCACGCCTGTAATCTCAGCACTTTTGGGAGGCTGAGGCAGGCAGATCACTTGAGGTCAGGAGTTTGAGACCATCCTGGCCAACATGGAGAAACCCCCTCTCTACTAAAAATACAAAAATTAGGCCAGGCATGGTGACTCACACCTGTAATCCCAGCACTTTGGAGGGCCGAGGTGGGCGAATCACCTGAGGTCAGGCGTTCGAGACCAGCCTGGCCAACATAGTGAAACCCTAGCTCTACTAAAAATATAAAAATTAGCCGGGTGTGGTGGTGGGCACTTATAATCCCAGCTACTTGGGAGGCTGAGGCAGGAGAATCGCTTGAACCTGGGAGATGGAGGTTGCAGTGAGCCGAGACCGTACCATTGTACTGCAGCCTGGGCAACAAGAGTGAAACTTTGTCTTAAAAAAAAAAATACAAAAATTAGTCAGGCGTGGTGGCGTGTGCCAGTGGTCCCAGCTAGTTGGGAGGCTGAGGCACAAGAATTGCTTGAACCCAGGAGGCAGAGGTTACAGTGAGCTGAGATCGTGCCACTGCACTCCAGCTTGGGCAACAGCGAGATTCTGTGTCAACAACAACAACAACAAAAATAGATATCCAAGGAGGAACAGTAGAAAGTCTCATCTCTCTCCTATCCTTGTCCCCCAACCCCACCACCCTGCATGCCATCCCAAGAGGCAGTCACCACTGCTTCTTGTGTCCTCTGTATACAGGTATATATTCTGTACCTGTACAAGCAGCTCTCACTATATAGACACACACACACACACACACACACACACACATATGCAAATGGCAGCATTCTATTCTGCACCTTGCTCTTTCGTCTTAGGGATTATTCCCCATCAGTACATAGTAAATGCCCTCCTCATCTTCCTTAACAGTTTTATAACCTTCCAATGTATGAACTCCCCAAGTTTTATCACCGGAAAATATGTCAATAAAATACGAGTTCCCTTCCAGCTCTGACTTCCTGGGATTCTCTGAGATAGGATTTGTTCACTCATCAAATATCAAACACAACATCTCTAGGCACTGAGGACTCAGGGTAGCAAGGCAACAAGGCCTTCAACAAGTCGCTGATCATTATAGTCCTGGTCGGTGTGAGAATGAGAAATGGGAGCCAAACTTTCTTGGGGCAGTGAGAGAAGGGCTGCTGGGACAAAGGCTGTTGAGTTGGACAGCCTGTTCTGTGAGTAGAAGTCAGCTAGGGAGGGAGAAATGGGGCATCGAAAGAGGGGTCCAGGTACCTTCCCGGGGTTGTCTGGCCCAATCTTTTTTTTTTTTTTTTTTTTTTTTAGATAGAGTTTCACCCAGGCTGGCAGGATCTCGGCTCGCTGCAACCTCTGCCTCCCAGGTTCAAGCGATTCTCCTGCCTCCACCTCTCAAGTAGCTTGGGATTACAGGCGCCCATCACCACACCAGCTAATTTTTGTATTTTTAGTAGAGACTGGGTTTCACCATGTTGGCCAGGCTGGTCTGGAACTCGTGATCTCAGGTGATCCACCCGCCTTGGCCTCCCAAAGTGCTGGGATTACTGGCGTGAGCCACCGCACCCAGCCGTCTGGCCTAGTCTTTTAGGGAGAGCAGAGGAATGCTTCCCTCATGCTACATTGGGGTAAACTGAGGGGAGGAGCAGGCTAAACATGAAACCTACATGTTCATGCCCTCCCTGGAGTCCCTGGTGAAACATCTAACCCTTTCTGCTCCATGACGCCTGCAGTCATTAAACAGCTGTTGGGGCAGGTGCCACACACACACAACAGGTGCTCAATCAATGTGCCATTTGTTTGAAAAATGGAGGGCGTTCTAGGTGCTAACAAATGAATGAACAAGTCAATGGCTCCCCTGTGTTCTAGCTGCCTACCGTCCCAGCTCCTATTCCCCCCACCCCTCCCAACACCGTATTGCCACCTCACGTTACCTTATATATATTACTATCTTGTTGTTGATGCTTGTTTTCTTACTCCCACTAAAGTGTCAGCTCCATGAAGGAAGGAGCCTTGCCCATTCTGCTCCCAGCAGTGTCCATAAGGCTTAGCACGGTGCCTGGTTCCAAGTGTACTCCAAGGATAAGTCAATGGATACGATGAAAAAGTTAAGTTTTCAGGCTATCGAGTGGCATGTGTTGGTCTTTCAGGGAGCAGACTGGCAAACTCCCTAAAGACATCTCTGGGTGGGCTGGAAACCCATCCCTCTAGGCTGATTTTGGACAATGGCCCTAGGGGAGGAGCTATAAGAAAGAGGTTGGTGCCCTCCTCTGACTTCTTGGGGGCTGGAGTGAGAGCCACCAGCCCTGCCTCTTTGAGGGGAGACATCCCAGCTTCCTCTGCTGGTCAGCTGCTGGTTTTCCTCAGCCTGAGATTCCCCAGTACCTGTCCCCACTGCTCCAAGCCTGCCTCCAGGGGCTTGTGGAGGATGGTGTGGGTGTGTCAGTCAAATCCTTAGGGCAAAGAGACAATAGCATGGAAAGTACCAGCCACACACCCCCGTGCAGGTCCCCAGTGTGGGGAGCCAAAATTCTTGGGTAGGGGATTATGATGGTTAACTGTTGTGGTGATGCCAGGTGGCAGCAGGCAGACCTGGTTTGAAATCCTGGCTGGGTGACCTTGGGCAAATTAATTCTCTGAGTCTCAGTTTCTTCCTCTGGAAAATGGAGATGATACTCACGTACAGTGCCTGGTGCACAAAGGCGTCCCTTACATAGTAGTCCCATGCCCCTGACTCACGGGAAGAGCTGTGTAACTTCCTTAGTTTCCTCATCTGTAAAATGGGCAGATTAACTCCTGCCCTTTCCACAGGTCGACACCCAGATACTGGCTAGTGGGGCCAGGCAGACAAGTGGTCCAGCTCTTAAAAGCCAGTCATTCTAGGCCAAGATGAGTTGGCTGCATTTGCCAGAAGGGGCACTGCAGGGGGTGGGGGGGCGGGCACGGGAACTCACCATGTATTCCATGTTGGCAGCAGGTGGGTACACGCTGGCCCGGATGTGGTTGTGATAATCCAGTAAGGCATTCATGTCTCTCACAGAGATGTGGCGCCTCCGGCGGTACCTGGGCACCCCCAGGCCACTCGGGAGCCGCACAGCTGTGCTCTCAGGCCGGGCTGGGGCCGGGGTAGCATTAGGCATCATCAAGGCGTTCACTGCCTGGCCAGCCCAGAAGAGCAGGCCTGCCAGGCCCACGGTGCTAGGCAGCAGGGGCATAGCTGGATGGAGGGGTCACAGGTCTGTCTGCCTCGTGCAATCAGAGCCAGCTGCCTGGAAGGGGTAGGCACGAAGCAGGGTAGGTTTGTCCCCGCTTTGCTGCAATTTAGGAATTGAGAATGAGACACAGAGAAAACCCAATGGCAGAGAATGAAAGAGGCAGAGAAAAAAGAGAGACCAAAAAGGGGACAGAAAGAAAGAGTTACAGAGAAAAAAGAACGAGAAATAGAAAGGTAGAGAGATACGGGAGCACCAGACCCTGGGCGTTCTCCAGCAGTGCTAACCCAGAGGATGCTGCCTCCTGGGAACCTGGCAAAGACCTCTGGATGCAGCTCTGGTCCAGATGCCCAGCACCCCTTCCTTTCCACCCCAGGGGACTGAGTGGGTTGGGCAAGGGGAAAAAATGCCCAGACAGTGGCTAATCCAGACATGGCCCTGGAGTGAGATGATGCCACCACTTCAAAGCCAGGGCTCTGTCCCTCCAGCCGAGGAGACAGACAGTAGCCCTCTCCAGCCTAGACATCGTCTTCACCAATCCTGCTTGAGTGGGCTCAGTCAATGCCCTTGGAGGGCAGGGCCCACCTTACCCCAAGGCGTTTTGCAGGGTCCTTTTGTCCCTTGTTTGCTGCAATTTAGGAATTGAGAATGAGACACAGAGAAAACCCAATGGCAGGGAATGAAAGAGGCAGAGAAAAAAGAGAGACTAAAAAGGGGATAGAAAAAAAGTTACAGAGAAAAAAGAATGAGAAATAGAAAGGTAAAGAGATAAGACAGAATGAGAGAAGGCAATGATGTGGCCTGGGGAGGACAGAAATAGATAGAGAGAGAGGCAGAAACAGAAGAAGGAGCAAGAAATTGGCTTAGAGAAGAGACAAAGAAGCATGAGAAACCAGGCAGGAGGCTCCAACGGTGCGTACCCAGGACGGGCAGCCCAGGCGGCTTCAGGAGGCAGCCGAGGAGGCAGGGGACCTCTGCCGACACCCTTGCCCACCTGGCAGCGCAGCGACTTTAAGGGTCCCCTGGGCGCTGTTAGCATCTGACGTCCCTGGCCCCACAGCCCCCTCCCCTTCCAGCCAGGCCAGACTCCTGCAGGGAGGCTCCGCCTGCTGCTTGATGGGCTTTTCTCTCCCGCCCCCTCTCTCTCTGCTTTCACCTGAAGCGTGTAGGGCTGGGCTGGGCAAATGGTCAGGGTAGTGATGTAGCAACAGGGCAGGGATTCCAGGAAAAAATACTCATCCCCTACGGAAGATCCCAGACCCCGAGGCTTCTCTCTGCCTTCCACATCCTGACATATTAAAGCCACCTTGCATCTGGAGAGTATTTTCTGACTATTTTCCCTACAACACCCTCCAGCCTTGGAGTAGGCAGTTAATATGGCCCATCTAGTGAGCCCTGCTATGTGCCAGGCCCAGGGTTGAGTGCTTTACACACAAGCTCAGCCAACCCTCAGAAGCAGGCACTATAGTTCCTCATTTCACAGATGAAGAAACTGAGCCCCAGAGAGGAGAAAGAACAAGCCCAAAGTCAAGCGAGCTAGTCTGCAATCAC
>NW_012105853.1:1057723-1064026 GCF_000951045.1 Mandrillus leucophaeus
CTATTCATCAGCAAATTAATTAAGCCCACAAATCTGGGTTCAAATCTCCATTATCCCACCCCCTCACTAACTAGGTGTTGGGAAAGTTACTCAACCTTTGTGTGCCTCATCTGTAAAATGGGAGAAATAATGGTGCCTACATTGTAGCCTTGCTTCGAGGATGAAATGAGTGAACATTTGTGGAGCCTTAGTACAGTGGCTGGCACACAGTATGCAGTCTAGGAGTGTGTGTGTGAATGTGTTTGTGTGTACGTGTGTACTTATGAGAGTATGCACTTGTGTATGAATGTACAAGCATACTTACATGCGTGTGTGTTTGAGTGTTCTTGGATCACATGTGTCCCCAGGTGAATGTATGAGTATGTAGATAATGGACGTGTGTGTGTGTGTGTGTGTGTGTGTGTAAAGTCTCATTGGTCTCTGAGTTGCTGAAGTCCTAGGTTAAGAGTTCAATTTTCTTCTCTTTCATTACTTGTATTCCCCAAAAATAACAAGCATTACTTTTGAAATACAAGGGGATAGACTTACAACAGAAAGGTGTTATATCAAAAACACAGATGAAGAATTTGCAATCCTCAGACTACTCTTCTAGCAACCTCTGAGGATTCCCAGGCTGAACCTAGTCTCGGGGAAGCAGGCCAAACCCTGGACCAGTCGGTGAAGCAGGGCTGGGGGCTGGGACTGGACTACTGCAGACGGGTCCTCTCCAGACATGTGGAATTCCCACCACAGGCAGCCCAGACAGTGCGGCTGCCAAAACACACACCTTCCTGCTGGAGCAGTGACGGCTGGATGCTGGGGAAGGCGGGGAGGGCAGAGCAGTGAGGGGTGAGGCTGCAACCCCTGACCCCTATGGGGGTTCTCCCACTATGCCAGAAGGACAAGAGAGACTGGTTCGATCTAACCCCATCTCTGCCTCCAGCGTGCTGGGTGTCTTGAGGCAAGTTCTTACCCTTCTTTGGGCCTTGGATGCCCCAGTGAAGAAACTGAACTGAAACTGCTGCCCCCAGTGAAGAAGGCTGTTCCCAGTTTCGCTTTGGTAGGTTTCCAATTCTGGCTCTTCTGACTACAACAGGCTGGGATCTTTGGTACACCAGGGCGAACTCTGCAGCCCACACAAACAGCCTTGGCACTTAGGAACCCAGGAGTGTCAATAAGTAAGCTCGGCTCTCTCAGAACACATAGCACAAGCCACTACTATATAACTGGCACTTTGCAATGGCTCAGAACTTCACATCCTCAATTCACTTGGGCCTCACAGCTCCCTTTGGGGTAGTGGCTCCACCCATTGTACAGATGAAGGCACACGTGAGCCTCAATGACTTATCCTAGGGATGGAGACTGTCTGAGTGGTAACCTGGGTCCTGGCAGTGAACGTCCTCACACATGTGCAGAAGGCGCATGCATCTGCTGTACACACAACACACACGTATGTGTACACAAGCACACACACGTTTGTGCACATACTTATATAAGTGCATCTCCTCCACAAATCACAGAGAGCTCGTCCCCGCCAGGCCCTCATATCCTCTCCATTGTACACCACAGGTGTCCTGTGTAAATATACAGAAACCCACAGGTTACACACTTAAGCATGTCTACTACATATAAGCTGATGGTATTAGCTACTTTCTCATAAGTGGCCAGCAGTGTTTTAAGCACATTACATGGGCAATCTCATTTAATCTTCAGAATAACCCTATTATTATCATCATCCAATTTTTATATACATGAAGAAACTAAGGCACAAAGAGGTGAGTCATTTGCCCCAGGTCACACATCCTGTGGGTGGGAGAGGTGGGACAGGCACCCCCACACTGCCTCTCTACAGTGTTGAGCAACAGACATCGAGGAAGACCTTGCAGTCCAGCCACGCAGACAAGACCACCGTCTCCTACTCCACATATTCATGCGTCCACAGAAACCCAGAAACTTACACTGGTAGCAAACACACAGCAACATCCCAGTCAGGCCCTCTCTGCTGCCCCCGTTAAAGAAAGCTGGTCCCAGTTGCACTTTGGCAGGTTTTCAATGGATAAAATATTAGGCGTGGGGCCAGGAAATAATCAGCGTGGCCCAACTTATTTTTATTTATTTTATTTTGAGATAGAGTTTCACTCTTGTTGCCTAGGCTGGAGTGCAGTGGCACAATCTCGGCTCACTGAAACCTCTGCCTCCCAGGTTCAAGCAATTCTCCTGCTTCAGCTTCCCGAGTAGCTGGGATTACAGGCGCCCACCACCACCCCTGGCTAATTTTTGTATTTTTAGTAGAGATGAGGTTTCACCTTGTTGGCCAGGCTGGTTTCAAACTCCCTCCCAAAGTGTTGGGATTTTACCGGTGTGAGCCACTGCGCCTGGCCTATTTTTATTTTTATTTTAGTTTTGAGACAGGGTCTTGCTCTGTCGGCCAGGCTGGGGTGCAGTGGCACAATTATGACTCAACGCAGTCTCGATCTCCCAGGTTCAAATGATCCTTTCATCTCAGCTTCCCCGAGCAGCTGGGACCATAGGCACGTGCTACCACGTGGCTGATTTGTAAAATGTTTAGTGGAGACAAGATCTCGCTATGTTGACTAGGCTGGTCTGGAACTCCTAAGCCCAAGCAATCCTCTCACCTTGGCCTCCCAAAGTGCTGCGATTACCTGTGTGGGCCACTGCACTTGGGCCAGCCCAAGTTAATGCCCTGGACATTCATCTCGCATTAGGGTAAGAACATCTTTCTCACCCCTGGATTTGAGCAACTGGATTCAGCTACTGCTCCATCCTCACCTCTGCTGGAATTCTCTCTGGGCTTGGACAAGCAAAGAGAACATTCTTCCAGAAAGTAGTAGTATTTGAGACAGTGCAGCTTGGTGGGTAATAGGGCAGGCTTTGCATCCAGACAGCCTGGGTTTATGGATCAATTCCATGGCTTTTTAGCTGTGTGACCATCAGCAATTTACTTAACCCTTCTGTGCCTCAGTTTCCTCATCTATAAGATGGGGCTATCTCATAGCATGGCTGTGAGGATTAAATGAGTTAGTACATCTTAAAACACTTGACACAATGCCTGGCACAGAGCAAGCAGTCAGTAAATTATAAATAATAATAGCTAATAACAATAACAGTCAACATTTCTGTAGCACACACCAGATGCCGGACGCTAAATGTCTTAGGGACATGACTTCAGGTAAGCCTCATTCCAGTTTCATGGGTTGGGTGTCAGGATCCCCATTCTATAGACGAGGAAGTGGAAACTCAGAGAGGTTAAGTAACTTGCTCAAGTTCACACAGCTAGTTCCAGTAGAAACTACATTCCAAGACCAGGTCTCTCTGACTCTTACCCAGTGTTCTTTTCACCCAGTAAAGTTGTTTTTGGCCGGGTATGGTAGCTCACGCCTATAATCTCAGCATTTTGGGAGGCTGAGGCTGGTGGATCACTTGAGGCCAGGAGTTCGAGACCAGCCTGACCAACATGGCGAAACCCCATCTCTACCAAAAAATACAAGAAATTTGCTGGGCATGGTGGCACACGTCTGTAGTCCCAGCTACTTGGGAGGCTGAGGCACGATAATTGCTTGAACCCAGGAGGCGGAGATTGCAGTGAGCCGAGATTGTGCCACTGCACACCAGCCTGGGTGACAGAGCAAGACGCTGTCTCAAAACAAAAAAAAAAGTTGTTTTTGAGAAAAGACTGTGGGGCAAGATCCTGGCGCTTGAGAGAGGAGACTGAGAAAGCGGGAAGGCCCTTAGAGATGACCTAGGTCATCTCCCCATTTGTCAGTTGAGGAAAGAGGTTCAGAGAGGTTAAGTGATTTGTCCAAAGTCACACAGGAATGAGTAGACTCAGGACTGCAACCCACATCTGTGTTACTCCAAATCCAAACAGGAGGAGGGAGGAAGCTGGAGAGAAGGGTGTGTGGGTGAAAAGAGCAGCGAGGATCCAGGCTCTGAGGAAACTTTTTTTTTTTTTTTTTTTTTGAGATGGAGTTTCACTCTTGCTGCCCAGGCTGGAGTGCAATGGTGCGATCTCGGCTCACCACAACCTCCCCTCCTGGGTTCAAACGATTCTCCTGCCTCAGTCTCCCGAGTACTGAGATTACAGGCATGTGCCACCACTCCCGGCTAATTTTTTGTATTTTTTAGTAGAGACGGGGTTTCTCCATGCTGGTCAGCTTGGTCTCCAACTCCCGACCTCAGGTGATCCACCTGCCTCAGGTTCCCAAAGTGCTGGGATTATAGGCATGAGACTGGGTTTTGCCAAGTTGGCCAGGCTGGTCTCAAACTCCTGACTTCAAGACATCTGCGTACCTCAGCCTCCCAAAGCGTTGGGATTACAGGCATGAACCACTGCACCCGGCTGAGCCCAGCTAATTAAAAAAAATGTTTTTGTAGAGATAGGGTCTCTCTGTTGCCCAGGCTGGTCTGGAACTCCTGGACTCAAGTGATCCTCCCACCTCAGCCTCCCCAAGTGCTGGGTTATAAGCATAAGTCACCTTGCCTGACCTACCATTGGTCTTTCAGGCCTCTCCTCCCAGGCCATGACCTGCCTAAGATAGGAGGTACTGAATGGTATTGCCTAGGTTTTCTTCTAGGGTTTTTATGTTTTTAGGTCTAACATTTAAGTCTTTAATCCACTTTGAATTGAATTAATTTTTTGTATAAGGTGTAAGGAAGGGATCCAGTTTCAGCTTTCTACATATGGCTAGCCAGTTTTCCCAGCACCATTCATTAAATAGGGAGTCCTTTCCCTATTTCTTGCTTTTGTCAGGTTTGTCAAAGATCAGATGGTTGTAGATGTGTGGTATTATTTCTGAGGGCTCTGTTCTGTTCCATTGGTCTATAAGTCTCTGTTTTGGTACTAGTACCATGCTGTTTGGTACCAGTACCATGCTGTTTTGGTTACTGTAGCATCGTAGTATAGTTGGTAGTGAAGTCAGGTAGTGTGATGCCTCCAGCTTTGTTCTTTTGGCTTAGGATTGTCTTGGCAATGCAGGCTCTTTCTTGGTTCCATATGAACTTTGAACTTTTTTGGTTCCATATGAACTCCTGGAGTCTGCAGGAGACAGTGACCAGTGGAGGAAGCTGGAGGGTCTTCAAGGCTGCCAGGGATGTGTAGGGTCCCAGGAATCCCCCTGCCACTCAGCCTGCAGCTGAGTAAAGCCGCCAGCCCTGCTGACCCTGTGCCCTAGATGGGGCCAGGTGATTGGTAGGCCTGGACTTGTGTGTGTTTCAGGGAACAGCCGGTGGAGACAAGCCCTTCCCAGTTGGGCAGTCAGGCAGCCTGGCCTCTGGCCGACACCAGCTTTGCTCAGCTGCCTCACCCCAGGGAGTGGCTAGTCTTCCCTTCCTGGCAGAAGGAGAGGTGGCTGGGGGGGAGGCATTGCAGAGGAGAGCTCAGAAGGAAGGAGCTGGTGCTGGAGATGAATCCTCCTGCTCACTGGCCAGTAGCTGTGGACAAAGAGGGCCTCCCACTGGGAGAATTACTGGACTGCTGCCCCTGACTCCCAACCTGGAGTGAATTATTTCATGTGCACCAGCCAACAAAAGGGCACCTGCTGGTTGCTTTTCCTGGAATGACTGCTTCCCACTGTTCCTCTCGCCAATCCTTCAGATCTCGACTTAGACAGAAATCATCCCTTCCAAGAACTCTTCCCTGACCCCAAGCACCCTCTACTTAAACTACTGTCATTTTATCACAGCGTCTTTCAGACTTGATAGACCAGAAAACCCCTTTCACAGAGATGTATAATTTTGGGAACTTCTTAAGATTAAAACAATGATAATGTCTTTTTTTTTTTTGGCATCACTCTAAAATAATAATTTCATAATTTTTATTATTTTCCATTGTTTCTCTTCTGGTTGTAAAGAAGCAATTTAAATTTGAAAATGATTTCCTTCAGATCACTGTGTTAATAATGATTGTTTTAATTTATTCAACCACAAAATAACATTGTTTTGAGTGCTTAGTGGTTGCCAGACACAGTTCTAGACACTTGGGATGCATCAGTGAGCAAGACAGATAAAGTGACCTACCCTCTGGAGCTGACATTCCAGGAGAGACAGAACAGAAACACACAAATAAGTAAATTATAAAGTATATTTTAAATGGAATCTTTGATGGATACTCCTAACCCATAAAGACCTCCTACATTTTGCCATTTAACCAAGTGACGCAAGCCTATTTATTTATTTATTTATGTGTTTTAGAGACAGGGTCTTGCCCTGTTGCCCAGGCAGGAGTGCAGTGGTGAAACCATAGCTCCCTGTAACCAATTTACTTGATTTTTTTAATTTTTGAGACAAGAGTCTCACTCTGTCGCC
>NW_012105853.1:1064801-1066672 GCF_000951045.1 Mandrillus leucophaeus
AAAAAAAAAAAAAAAAGCTTTAAAAATTAGCCAAGCATGGTGGCACACGGTGGTGGGAGGATCATTTGAGCCCAGGAGGTTGGGGTTTCAGTAAGCCAAGATCTTGCCACTGCACTCCAGCCTGGGTGACAGAGCAAGACCCTGTCTCGAAACAAAAACAAAAACAAAAACAAAAAATCAAAAACAAATAAACAAAGACTTTTCTGTTTATGAATATCTGCAACTCACTCTTCTTTAATGAATGTGACTCACCACTGTCGCAAACTTAAATTTTTACTTGCATGTTGCATATGGTGATATTCTAATTCTATCATTCCTTCTTCATTTATTGAAATATTTGTTTTCTTTTTTTTTTTTTTTTCCGATGCATACTTGCTGTGTCACCCAGGCTGGAGTACAGTGGCGCTATCTTGGCTTACTGCAACCTCCACCTCCTAGGTTCAAGTGATTCTCCTACCTCAGCCTCCCGAGTAGCAGGGATTACAGGCACGCACCACCACGCCCAGTTAATTTTTGTTTTCTTAGAGATAGGGTTTCACTATGTTGGCCAGGGGTTTCACCATGTTGGCCAGGCTGATCTTGAACTCTCGACCTTGTGATCCGCCCACCTCGTCCTCCCAAAGTGCTGGGATTACAGGAGTGAGCCACCACACCCAGCCATTTATTGAGATATTTCTATAAAAAGAAACTCACCTACTGTTGGGCTGCTCAGTGGTTCAGTTCACATAGGAAAGACAGAAAAAAAATTGCTTGATTCTTTACTTTTGTTTACCAGTTTTCAAAATAATGAGTTGGTTCCTCTGAAAGTTGGTATTAGTTTTTCAAGTACCATTATGAACCAGTGGATTTAAACATATTTGTATGTTTCCATTCATTGCAGTTATTATTTATGCTCAAGTTGCCCATCTTTGGCCTGTGGGAGGGTTTTCTATTGATTCCTGTGTTCTCCTGACCACAGCAGTCTTAGAGAGCTTATAGCAACTGTTAAAAGAAAAACTTCAGACAGAATAAATTTGACAGAGTTTCTTTGAGCAAAGAACACTTCATGAAACGGGCAGCACTCAAAACTGGAAGAGGTTCAGAGAGCTTCACTCTACTAGCTGTGTGAGCAGCAAGCTTTTATAGGCTGACTACAGAAGCAAAGAACAGAAATTGCCTAATTGGCTACAATTAGGCATTTGTCTTATGTGGGTATGGTGTAATGGGAAGACCCTAGTTACACAACCAATTGGCTGGTTGACTGTGATCGACTGAGCCTGTTTTGTTTTATTTTGGTTTTGTCATTTACAAGAAATGCCTCCTAGTTAAGTTTTGGTCTGTTTACATAAGAGCTCTAGACACAGGAGACAACCTCAGCCTAATGATCTCCTTATTTGCTTTAACATTTCCTTGCTTTTGGTTGACAAGCTGATCCAGCCTCATCTTGAATATTCTGCCTCAAACCTGGGAAACTGTGTTCTTAAAAGGTGATAAATCTGCAGTTGTTAAAGAAACTCACCTATCTAAGATATTAGAAGTACCAACGTCTAGCCCAATGCTTGGTGCAGAGTAAGTAGCTAATAAATGGTAGTTGACTGAATAATTTAATGATTATCACTTTCACTAGATTTTAAGTTCCTTGAGGTCAGAGACCATATACTTCTTTTTTTAAAAAAAAGTTTATTGTAAATTGGCAAATTATGTTATGATTTATGAATACGATGTGGAATAATTAAATCAAGCTAATTTACATATTCATTATCTCAAATACTTATCATCTTTCATGGCAAGAACATCTGAAATTTACTTTTAATGATTTCAAAATGTACAGTACACTATTATGCACTATATTCACCATGCCATGCAATAGCCCTCAAAAAGAAAAAAAAAAA
>NW_012105853.1:1066722-1070123 GCF_000951045.1 Mandrillus leucophaeus
TAAAAGATAAAACTGCTCCCTTGATGTGAACCTAAGTGTTTTCCAGAATAAGTGTCTCCGGCGTGTCCTGAAAGTCAGCCCAACTTTGGTTATCTGCTTAAAACCCTGGTTCCTTTCACAGGCAGCTTCCTCAAATGCCTGACGGGTCTTGGCTCTGGCAAGATCTTCCTTATCAGTCCCAGTGAAGATTTTAGTGACAGGCCTGGGGGTGGTGCCTGAGAAGCCATTGGAACCTAGAAAAGAGTCCTTCTGTCCTTGGCCCACCTTCCTTCCTCACCCACCCTGAGAGGCTGGGCTAAGAATAGAGCAGGAGAGTGGTAGTGGCCGCAAGTCTCTGTCCTGGGTTTAGGTCAGCCGCCCTTTGTGAGCACCGGGAGGCGGACAATGCAGCTGCTGCTTCCTCTGGCCTAGGTGAGCTGGGAGCCAAGTGGCCTGGCTGACAACACACCCCTGTTGTTTGGAGGCAGTCATGGATCCTGGAGTTTTGTTCCAAGCCTCTATGCTGATTAATGAGAGGGAACTAGTGAATCCTGGGATATAGAAGGGATCTTAAAAATCATTTGTTCCTCCCAGCTGTTTAATAGCTGAAGAAACTGAGGGTTGGAGAGGTAGGAGGTATAATAAGTGAGTGTCAAAATCTGAACCCGTGTCTTTGGCTTAAAGTAAAGCTCATTGTTTTAAGACTGTTTCTGCCATTAGGAAAGAACCAGGCTGGGTGTAGTGGCTCATACCTGTAATCCCAGCACTTTGGGAGGTTGAGGCAGGATAATTGCTTGAGGCCTAGAGTTCAAGACCAGTATGGACAACATAGCAAGGCCCCAGCTCCACAAAAATAATAATTTAAAAAAAATTAGCCAGGCCGTTGGCACACACCTGTAGTCCCAGCTATTTGTGAGGCCGAGGCAGGAGGATTGCTTGGGCCCAGGAGTTTGAGGCTACAGTGAGGTGTGATTGTGCCACTGCATGCAAGCCTGGGCGACAGAGTGAGACCCTGTCTAAAAAATAGAAATAAAAAATAAAAAAACACATATGGTATGGGAGAAATAGCATGAGCTTGGGGGCTGTCTAAACCGTGGTTTAATCTGTGCATGCTGGTTCTGTGAGTGTGACCCTGGCAAGGTACTGAACTTTCCTGAGCCTTAGATTTCTTGTCTATAAAATGGAACAATGGCACCTTCCTCCCAGGGTAAATGTGAGTGCTCTATGGGAAAGTGAATGTGTGTGAAAGCTCCTGGCATTAGATGCTCAATTATTATTATATATTTTTATTATTTTCCTAAGTAAATAATATAGTGCTTGACACCGCAGATCCTGGATTTGAATCCGGCTCCTCCACTTTTGGCCTCCACTTTGGGTGGAGCACTTCCCTCTGTCTCAGTTTTCTTCTCTGTTAAAGGCAGATAATAACAGTACTTAACTCATAGAGTTGTGAATGGATTACCTGGTTAATACATTTAAAGTACTTACACAGGGGTAGGGTAGGGGAGGAGGGGAGGGCTGGGCATGGTGGCTCATGCCTGTAATCCCAGCACTTTGGGAGGCCAAGGTGGCCGGATCATTTGAGGCCAGGAGTTCGAGACCAGCCTGGCCAACATGGTGAAACCCCATCTCTACTAAAAATACAAAAATTAGCCAGGCGGGGTGATACGCACCTGTAATCCCAGCTACTCGGGAGGCTGAGGCAGGAGGATTGCTTGAACCTGGGAGGCAGAGGTTGCAGTGAGCTGAGATTGCGCCATTGCACTCCAGCCTGAGTGACAGAGCGAGACTCTGTCTCAAAAAATAAATAAATAAATAAATAAATAAATGAAGTACTTAGTAAGTGAAGTATATGGTAAGTACTTAAAGCATGATAGTTGCTATGATCTGTAGCTTTGATCAGTTTTCTCATCTTCCCTCCCCTGGCAGTCTAGAGGCCTGAGTCCTGACATGGTGTCCTCTCCGCCGTGTTCCCTCTCTTCACTTCCACTTTCCTCCTCTGTCAGGTATTTTGTCAAAATGGCCTGGGCCTGGACGTTCTGTCTCCTCCTACCTTTCATTGCCCTCACCAACTACCATCTGACCGGCAAGGCTGGCCTGGTCCTGCGGCGGCTGAGCACCCTGCTTGTGGGCACGGCCATCTGGTACATCTGCACCTCCATCTTCTCCAACATCGAACACTACACGGGCAGCTGCTACCAGTCCCCGGCCCTGGAGGGGGTCAGAAAGGAACACCAGAGCAAGCAGCAGTGCCACCAGGAAGGGGGCTTTTGGCATGGCTTTGACATCTCAGGTCACTCCTTCCTGCTGACCTTCTGCGCCCTCATGATTGTTGAAGAGATGTCCGTGCTGCATGAGGTGAAGACGGACCGAAGCCACTGCCTCCACACCGCCATCACCACCCTGGTTGTGGCCCTGGGCATTCTGACTTTCATCTGGGTGTTGATGTTTCTGTGCACAGCTGTTTATTTCCACAACTTGTCCCAGAAGGTGTTTGGCACCTTGTTCGGTTTGCTGGGCTGGTACGGGACATACGGGTTTTGGTATCCGAAAGCCTTTTCCCCAGGACTTCCTCCCCAGAGCTGTAGTTTGAATTTGAAGCAAGATAGTTACAAGAAATAAAAGAGTAACAGGGTGGGGACAGAAGGACAATGGCTAATCGATTTTTCAAATATATATTTTGCTTAGTTATTTGGCTAAATTATTGATCCTACTTCAGAGGGAAAGTGTACCAGGCAGTTTTGGTGGGTAGTGCTGAAGTCTGGGGAGTGAGTTTAGTCCTCAGACTATTCTTGGCAACGTCACCAGTGTTGCAAGCACCACCATTCCCAGTTAGGCACTTTTTGTCCCTGGTAACACTCTTTATCTGGAACACTCCTTTTGTCCTTGGAGTGGGGAGCTAAGGCTCAGCAACACGGCAGAATCAGGAAAACCTCTATGGTGTGGCTCAAGGGGAGCCCAGAGCCTTGGGACTCCTTTGCTGCCTTCTCCCTGGTTCTGGTAGTCTTTAGATTTTCATGGCTCTTACTGCTGTTACTTAACAGTATTTTCCGGCCGGGCATGGTGGCTCACACCTGTAATCCCTGCACTTTGGGAGGCTGAGGCAGGTGGATCACCTGAGATCAGGAGTTCGAGACCAGCCTGGCCAACATGGCGAACCTCATTTCTTCTAAAAATACAAAAATTAGCTGGGTGTGGTGGCAGGCGCTGGTAGTCCCAGCTACTCAGGAGGCTGAGATAGGAGAATTGCTTGGACCTAGAAGATGGAGGTTGCAGTGAGCCGAGATTACACCACTGCATTCCAGCCTGGGTGACAGAGCAAGACTCCATCTCAAAAAAGAAAAAACAAAACAAAACAGTATTTCCCACTGGTCAATTTTGCATAGGCATCTGTTTAAGGCAGGGTTCTTTTTTTTTTTTTT
>NW_012105853.1:1070173-1072150 GCF_000951045.1 Mandrillus leucophaeus
CCTTTGTTGTGCACAATCTATTTATTTATTTACATAGAGTTTCACTCTGTCACCCAGGCTGGAGTGCAGTGGCACAATCTCAGCTCACTGCAATCTCTACCTCGCAGGTTCAAGTGATTTTCCTGCCTAGGCCTCCTGAGTAACTGGGATTACAGGTGCCCGCCACCATGCCTACCTAATTTTTGTATTTTTAGTAGAGACAGAGTTTCACCATGTTGGCCTGGCTGGTCTCAAACTCCTGACCTCAGGTGATCCACCTTCCTTGGCCTCCCAAACTGCTGGGATTACAGGCGTGAGCCACCGCGCCCGACCTGCTTTTTATTTTTATGCAATCGCCTTTGTCTGTTTTTGCTTCTCTTGCCTGTACTTTCAGGGTCAAATTATATTTGCCTAAACCAATGTTGTGTAGCTTTTCCCATATGTTTTCTTCTAGTAGTTTTATAACTTCTTGTTTTATATTAAGTCTCTATTCCATTTTCAGTTGATTTTTGTCCGTAGTGTGAGATAAGGGTCTAGTTTCATTCTTCTGCATGTGGATATCCAGTTTTCCCCAACATCATTTATTGAAGAGACTGTCCTTTTCCTGTTGTATATCCGTGGCATCTTTGTCAAAAGTCAATTGACCATATATGCATGGGTTCATTCCTGGGCTCTCTACTCTGTTCCACTGGTTGATATGTCTATTTTTATGACATTACTATGCTGTTTTAATTACTGTTGCTTTGTGGTATAGTTTTAAATCAAGTAGTAAGATGTCTCCAGCTTTGTTTTTTTACTCATGATTGCCTTGGCTATTTGGGTTTTTTTGTGGTTCCATATGAATTTTAGGAAGGTATTTTTCTATTTCTATGAAAAAGGACATTGGAATTTTGGTAGGAATTGCATTGAATCTATAGCTCGCTTTGGGCAATATGGGCACTTTAACAATATTAAATCTTCCAGTCCATGAATGGATATCTTTTCATTTATTTGTGCAGATACCATATACTTCTAATAAGTATTTGTAGAATAGACAAATGAAAAGTGAAAACCAACAATTAGGTGGTCCCACTGAAGTCTCAGGCAGGGCAGAACCCTGATACTTGTGGTCTTCTATTACCCTCTGGTGGGAAGTGTAGCAGCATTGTTCTCTAATGCCTCAAAATCTCCTAATGCAGTGTTTTCCAAACTACAGGTTCTTACCCATTAGTGAGTTATAAAATCATTTCAGTGGGTCATGACCAGCATTTTAAAAAATTGAATTAAATTTCTGAGTAGAAATCATCAGAGTGCTTCACACATGGTAGAGGCAAATTCTGCCATAAATTGTCATAAAACTATTTCTTTTTTTCTTTTTTCTTTTCTTTTCTTTTTTTTTTTTTGAGATGGAATCTCACCCTGTCACCCAGGCTGGAGTGCAGTGGCGCAATCTCAGCTCACTGCAACCTCCACCTCCCGGGTTCAAACAATTCTCCTGCCTCAGTCTCCTGAATAGCTGGGACTACAGGCGTGTGCCACCACACCCAGCTCATTTTTGTATTTTTAGTAGAGTTAGGGTTTTACCATGTTGGCCAGGCTGGTCTCCAACTCCTGACCTCAGGTGATCCACTCGCCTCCGCCTCTCAAAGTGCTGGGATTACAGGCGTGAGCCACCTTGCCCAGCCATAAAATTATTTCTATATTCCTATTAGCATATATATTTGCTCATACACTATATAAATTTTTATGTGTGTACTAGACCACAACCAGTGATTTGTTGATAAAAGTTTAACTATTAAGGCCAGGTGTGGTGGCTCACACCTGCCAACATGGTAAAACCCCATCCGTACTAAAAATACAAAAATTAGCCGGGTATAGTGGTGCACATCTGTAATCCCAGCTACTCAGGAGGCTGAGGCAGGAGAATCCCTTGAACCCAGGAGGTAGAGGTTGCAGTGAGCCGAGATTGTGCCACTGTACTCCAGTCTGGGAGACAAAGCAAGACTCTGTCTCAAAAAA
>NW_012105853.1:1072330-1075964 GCF_000951045.1 Mandrillus leucophaeus
GTGAGAACTTGAAAAAAAAGGAAGGAAGGAAGGGAGGAAGGAAGGAAGGAAGGGAGGGAGGGAGGGAGGGAGAGGAGCGAGGGAGGGAGGGAGGAAATATATAAATACCCTTTGTTATAACTATAGCTAATTGATTCTCACAGAATGCTTTTATTGATTTTTGTTGGATTCTTGTAACCATAGGCAAACTATGGTTTCAATTCAACCATATTTTGACAAATGGAGTTGACTCTCAGTGTAGACAAACCAAATAGATCCCTGATTTGTAGCACTTGCCAATTTCCGTAGTGTAAATACTCCCCCCAGTGGCTGATTTCAAGCTCCCAATGTGACATCACTGAATAGAATTGGGAAGAGTTGTGCAGGAGCTTACTATACAGGAACAATAGATGTAAGTTACCCCAAGAGCACAGATAATAATAAAACATAGTAAAATAATTAGTAACTAATGAGTTTTGAGTATTTTCAGTTTTTTTTAACATATATAACTTTTTTTTTTTTTTTTTTGAGAGAGGATTTTGCTCTGTTACCCAGGCTAGAGAACAGTGGCATGATCACAGCTCACTGTAGCCTCAGTCTCCTGGGCTCAAGTCATCCTCTTACCTCAGCCTCCTGAGTAGCTGGAACTGCAGGCACAGACCACCATGCTTGGCTAAGTTTTGTATTTTTTGTAGAGATGGGATCTCCCTATGTTACCTAGGCTGGTCTGGAACTCCTGGGCTCAAGCGATTCACCCGTCTTGGCCTCCCAAAGTGCTGGGATTAGAAGGGTGAGCCAACAGGCCCAGGCCCTATAATGCAGTTCTTAATACGGCTGTGTTTGACAATCGGCCCGCAAAAATTCTGAAAATTTAATCATCAGCTCTTGCAGGCTGGTATGAGTTGGCTATAGCCCATCATTGCACTCACAACATAAATATGTATTTCCCAATATTGGTTCAATTTTTTTTTTTTTAATACAAAAACTTCTCTAGAGACCTGCAACAATTTTTTCAGGCTGAGTTTAACCCAGTCTTCAAAAATCTTCAGCCATGGTGGCCAAGCGTGGTGGCTCATGCCTGTAATCCCAGCACTTAGGATGCTGAGGCAGGAGGATTGCTTGAGGCCAGGAGTTCAAGGCTACAGTGAGCTATGATCGCACCATTGTACTCCAGCCTGGGAGTGCAGAGCAAGATCCTGTCTCAAAAAAACAAAAAAACCCAACAACAAGAAAAAAAAGGGGGGAAAGAAAGAAGGAAGGAAGGAAGGAAGGAAGGAAGGGAGGAAGGAAAAAGAAAGAAAGAGAAAGAAGAAAAAGGAAGGAAGGGAGGGAGGGAAGGAGGGAGGAAGAAAGGAAGGTAGGGAGGAAGGAAGGAAGGTAGGAAGGAAGGAATGAATGAAGGAAGGAAGGAAGGAAGAAGGAAAGAAAGAAAGAAGGACTCTCTAGGAATGAAACTGCAGTTTCAAATGAAACAAACCCATTTCCTTTCTCAAAAACACAAATCCTGAACCTTTCAGAAGGCACTCTTTGGACAGTCCCTCGGGGTGATATTTAGTGTTTGTATTCACCGAGCAGTCTTTCCCTTCTTCTTGGGTTGGGGGATGTATCTGGATTTTCTTTGGGGTAACCACACAGCTAATAAGGAGGAGAACCGGCACTGAAACCCAGCCTCCCTGCTCTAAATTCTTATGCTGTTTGCTAAGGAAAGCCACAGTAATTGAGCACCTGACAAACCTAAGGAGACAGAGACGGTATCAAATACTATTTACAAGCTGCCTTCATAAATAACACCTTTCTGGCTGTGTAGTTTTTATTCCCAATCATGAAATGCCAAATTGGTATAATTATCACTGTATTTTATTTTTTAAACCAAACATTCTGAAGGCCTGGAAACATCTTGCTATATAAGAACTCTAATCAGATAAATGCAATTTACAGATATGAAGGTCATCTTAAGATGGTTTTAAGGAATTATTATTTTCTTTAATTTGTTGATTCTCTGCATGAGACTATAAACATTAGTCCATTGTAGGCATAAATCAGGCTAACATTTCCTAGTGTGGCAGCTGTCCTTGGTATAGAGATATGAAATTATTTTGGGCAGCTAGTCAGATGAATATTTTGATAGAAATGTTTTCTTTGGGCCAGGTGTAGTGGCTCATACCTGTAATCCCAGCACTTTGGGAGGTAGAGGCAGGAAGATCACTTGAGGCCAGAAGTTCGAGACCAGCGCGATCAACATGGGGAAACCCCGTTTCTACTAAAAATACAAAAAATTAGCCAGGTGTGGTGGCACATGCCTGTAGTCCCAGCTGCTTGGGAGGGTGAGGCAGGAGAATTGCTTGAACCTGGGAGGCAGAGGTTGCAGTGAACCAAGATCGAAATATCTCGGCCTCCCAAAGTGCTAGGACTATAGGCGTGAGCCACCACGCCTGGCCTAAAATGCCCATCTCTTGATATGACTCTATATGTGTGTATTGGCTGGGTTTGTGACTTTGGAATAAATTTCTGTTGTTTAAAATTGAGTTTAGGGTTGGGCATGGTGGCTCACGCCTATAATCCTAGCACTTTGGGAGGCTGAGGCAGGAGGATCACTGGAGCCCAGGAGTTCCAGATCAGCCCGGGCAACATAGTGAGACCCTATCTCTATTTAAAACTAAAGAAAAAAAGGAATAAAAATAAACTGAGTTTATAGTAATTTATTAGAGCTGCCACAGGAAAGTAACATTGGGGTAAAGGAATGAGTCCAAGGTTGGGAAACTGAAATAGACACCCAGCCCTAACTAGGGGTGAGGGGTTAGCTTTGTGATAAACTGAGCGACTGAGTCTCCAACACCTTCGTGTGACCTCCCTTAACCCCCAGCATCCAGCATTTTCATTCAACATGCATAGATAGCTGTTTTGTGTTTCTTTGTATGGTTTTTGAGACAGGGTCTCGCTGTGTGGCCTAGGCTGGAGTGCAATGGCACCATCGCAGCTCACTGCATCCTCAAATTCCTGGGCTCAAGCAATCCTCCCACCTCAGACTCCTGAGTAGCTGGGACCACAGGCCTGAGCTACCACGTCAGCTAGTTTTTAAAATTAATTTTTGTAGATACCGAGTCTCACTGTATTGCCCAGGTGAAAATAAATTTAGAAATATAAACTTTAAATGTAACAATTGCACCAGGCGAGGTGGCTCACGCCTGTAATCTCAGCACTTTGGGAGGCCAAGGCTGGCAGATCACTTGAGGTCAGGATTTGGAGAGGTCAGATCACTTGAGGTCAGCAGTTGGTCAGCCTGGCCAACATGGTGAAACTCCATCTCTACTAAAAATAAAAAAAATTTAGCCAGGCGTGGTGGCGCATGCCTGTAATCCCAGCTACTCAGGAGGCTGAGGCAGGAGAATCGCTTGAACCGGGAGGCAGAGACCTGCAGTGAGATGAGATCGCGCCACTGCATCCCAGCCTGGGCAACAGAGCGACACTATGTCTCAAAATAAATCAATAAATAAATCAATAAATTTAATAATTGCAGAGCGTGGTGGCTCACACTTGTAACTGCAGCATTTTAGGAAGCCGAGGCAGGAGGATCGCTTGAGCCCAGGTGTTTGAGACAAGCCTGGACAACGAAGCAAAACCCTGTCTGTACTGAAATTAAAAAAAAAAAAAAAAA
>NW_012105853.1:1076014-1079866 GCF_000951045.1 Mandrillus leucophaeus
TGCTTGAACCTGGGAGGCAGAGGTTGCAGTGAGCTGAGATTGCGCCATTGCACTCCAGCCTGAGTGACAGAGCGAGACTCTGTCTCAAAAAATAAATAAATAAATAAATAAATAAATGAAGTACTTAGTAAGTGAAGTATATGGTAAGTACTTAAAGCATGATAGTTGCTATGATCTGTAGCTTTGATCAGTTTTCTCATCTTCCCTCCCCTGGCAGTCTAGAGACCTGAGTCCTGACATGGTGTCCTCTCCGCCGTGTTCCCTCTCTTCACTTCCACTTTCCTCCTCTGTCAGGTATTTTGTCAAAATGGCCTGGGCCTGGACGTTCTGTCTCCTCCTACCTTTCATTGCCCTCACCAACTACCATCTGACCGGCAAGGCTGGCCTGGTCCTGCGGCGGCTGAGCACCCTGCTTGTGGGCACGGCCATCTGGTACATCTGCACCTCCATCTTCTCCAACATCGAACACTACACGGGCAGCTGCTACCAGTCCCCGGCCCTGGAGGGGGTCAGAAAGGAACACCAGAGCAAGCAGCAGTGCCACCAGGAAGGGGGCTTTTGGCATGGCTTTGACATCTCAGGTCACTCCTTCCTGCTGACCTTCTGCGCCCTCATGATTGTTGAAGAGATGTCCGTGCTGCATGAGGTGAAGACGGACCGAAGCCACTGCCTCCACACCGCCATCACCACCCTGGTTGTGGCCCTGGGCATTCTGACTTTCATCTGGGTGTTGATGTTTCTGTGCACAGCTGTTTATTTCCACAACTTGTCCCAGAAGGTGTTTGGCACCTTGTTCGGTTTGCTGGGCTGGTACGGGACATACGGGTTTTGGTATCCGAAAGCCTTTTCCCCAGGACTTCCTCCCCAGAGCTGTAGTTTGAATTTGAAGCAAGATAGTTACAAGAAATAAAAGAGTAACAGGGTGGGGACAGAAGGACAATGGCTAATCGATTTTTCAAATATATATTTTGCTTAGTTATTTGGCTAAATTATTGATCCTACTTCAGAGGGAAAGTGTACCAGGCAGTTTTGGTGGGTAGTGCTGAAGTCTGGGGAGTGAGTTTAGTCCTCAGACTATTCTTGGCAACGTCACCAGTGTTGCAAGCACCACCATTCCCAGTTAGGCACTTTTTGTCCCTGGTAACACTCTTTATCTGGAACACTCCTTTTGTCCTTGGAGTGGGGAGCTAAGGCTCAGCAACACGGCAGAATCAGGAAAACCTCTATGGTGTGGCTCAAGGGGAGCCCAGAGCCTTGGGACTCCTTTGCTGCCTTCTCCCTGGTTCTGGTAGTCTTTAGATTTTCATGGCTCTTACTGCTGTTACTTAACAGTATTTTCCGGCCGGGCATGGTGGCTCACACCTGTAATCCCTGCACTTTGGGAGGCTGAGGCAGGTGGATCACCTGAGATCAGGAGTTCGAGACCAGCCTGGCCAACATGGCGAACCTCATTTCTTCTAAAAATACAAAAATTAGCTGGGTGTGGTGGCAGGCGCTGGTAGTCCCAGCTACTCAGGAGGCTGAGATAGGAGAATTGCTTGGACCTAGAAGATGGAGGTTGCAGTGAGCCGAGATTACACCACTGCATTCCAGCCTGGGTGACAGAGCAAGACTCCATCTCAAAAAAGAAAAAACAAAACAAAACAGTATTTCCCACTGGTCAATTTTGCATAGGCATCTGTTTAAGGCAGGGTTCTTTTTTTTTTTTTTTTGAGACAGAGTTTCACTCTTGTTGCCTAGGCTGGAGTGCAATGGCGCGATCTTGGCTCACCGCAACCTCTGCATCCCAGGTTCAAATGATTCTCCTGCCTCAGCCTCCCGAGTAGCTGGGATTACAGGCATGCGCCACCATGCCCGGCTAATTTTGTATTTTTCGTAGAGACAGGGTTTCTCCATGTTGGTCAGGCTGGTCTCAAACTCCTGACCTCAGGCGATCCACCCGCCTCGGCCTCCCAAAGTGCTGGGATTACAGGCATGAGCCACTGCGCCCAGCTCAGGCAGCGTTCTTTATAACAACACCCTGGTGCCTGAAGGACATTCTCTGGTTGTAATATTTGTTTCATCCATGAAATGTTTATGACTTGTGATTAGCCACCAAAACAGGCCCTTTTAGATGCAGTGCCTCTCCAACCAAGTATTGGATGATTTGTATGTAGTGGGTTATGATCATTTTCTGTCCATGTTTCAATTACTATATGCTGGTTTTTTGGAGCAATAAGATTACTTTTTTTCTGTTTTATTTTGAGCGAATCTTTTAGTTTTTGATAAGAACTATGGCATTTGTGCTCTGTTGATAAAACTCCTGAAAATAACTCACAACACCAGTGCTACACTCTGGCACATGTAGGTTGTTTTGAGGGTTGGTTGGTTTAGAACACTAATGTGGTTGTTATAAACTAAACGCTGGGATTATGATCTTAAATTCCACCTCATGGGGCTGTTTTCTCTGTTAGCAATGAAACCTGGGCCGGGTGTACTGGCTTACACCTGGAATCCTGGCACTTTGGGAGGCTGAGGTAGGAGGATTACTGGAGCCCAGGAGTTTGAGACCAGCCTGGGCAACATAGTGAGAACCCCGTTTCTGTAAATAAATAAGATAATCAAACCAGAAAGCAGGCATTTTAGTAACAACCTGATGAATTGTAAGGTGAATCAGGGTAATTTTGCAGAATGCGTTCTTTCACCGAAACTTCCCTGACCACGTATCAGTGGTATAGGCTGAACAGTGTGCTTCAGGGTCGTGTGCTGAGTGCATTGGTCACTCTGCTGTGGCCCAGGGCATCTGTACCTTTTGGACAAGATTATGATAATTCAGAAGTGAAGTAAAATGCCTCCCTCTGATGGCGGAAAGCCAACCTGTTTGCAAAATCACCCTTATTAAAGGGTGGCATGGCTGTGGCTCCTCCCTCCTGTTACCTGCATCACCAACTGAATTAAACCAAACCATGCCTGGGCCTGTTGAACTGGTCTTGAAATCAGTTTCCTTTTTCTCTCCCCTTTGCAGCACTTTTCAGTTTCCAGCTTTGTCATTCTGTGGCCTTTGCTGTGACAATGCTGGGAAGGGTTAGAAATCCTGTCATCTCCATCCACAAAGGCACAGTTCCACGCCCTGTGATAAGATGTCCCCTCTTCTCTCCCAGACTGTCTCCTTAAGCCTTTCAAACTGAGCCCCTTGCTGTTGGGGTAATCACCCTTAAAGCCGCCTTGATGCCCCTCTCTTCAGTCAAGCCTCATAGTAGCATTAACTGAGAAGCACTACACCTGACTGGCTTCACGCACGCTTAGGTGGTTGAGGGTGAATCTTCGGCGTAAAATCTTTTACTATAAAGATATATTTTAAATATTTCATATCCCATCAAGTTGCAGGTTAACTTTATCAGTCACAATGAGTCATGATTTGTTGCACCCAAAAGGAGCAGAAACACAGGTGATGAGCTATGGGAGGTGGCACCATGGTGCTTTGGAGGCGTTGGCAAGATGTGACCCTTGTTGCGTACACCCATAAGCCAGTGGTGGGAGTGGCCGTGGAGTAGATGGCAGGGGCTCGTTGAAGGGATTGAAAGCTCTCCTAGGCCGGGCACGGTGGCTCACACCTGTCATCCCAGCACTTTGGGAGGCCGAGATGGGAGGATCACTTGAGGCCAGGCCAGCCTGGCCAACATGGTGAAACCCTGTCTCGACTAAAAATACAAAAATTAGTCAGGTGTGGTGGTACATGCCTGTAATCCCAGCTCCTCGGGAGGCTGGGGCAGGAGTATTGCTTGAACCCAGGAGGCAGAGGTTGCAGTGAGCTAGGATCACACCACTGCACTCCAGTCTGAGTGACAGAGTGAGACTCCATCTCAAAAAAAA
>NW_012105853.1:1084071-1086650 GCF_000951045.1 Mandrillus leucophaeus
GGAAGCCGAGGCAGGAGGATCGCTTGAGCCCAGGTGTTTGAGACAAGCCTGGACAACGAAGCAAAACCCTGTCTGTACTGAAATTAAAAAAAAAAAAAAAAAATTAGCCAGGTGTGGTGGCGCCCACCTGTGGTCCCAGCTACTCGGGAGGCTGAGGTGGGAGGAGTGCTTGAGCCCAGAAATTTGAGGTTGCAGTGAGCTGTGACGGTGCCATTGCACTCCAGCCTGGGTGACAGAGAGGTACCCCCCTCTCTAATTAACTAAACAATAAATAAATAAATAAAGTAAATACAATAATTATTCCTAAGGAAACTTTATCTCATGTGCCTCTACCTGTACCAACGTAATGAACCCCTGAGTTCATAAACTAGCTTTTGGGAAAGGTTGATCTCTTGTCTCTGGCATTTTACAGATGAGAAAACTAAGGCTAAGACGGCAGAGGTGTCTCCGAGGCTCCAAGAAAGACCAATGATACTGTGACTACTGCTCCAATTCTCCAGGGCTACATTTATCCTCCTCCAGCCTCCAGCAAATACTTTCACAAGCGCTTTTTCCCCGACAAGAGCAAGACGCGGAGGCTCGGGGACTGGGAGCGGCTAGGAGGGCGCAGAGGAGAGGAGCGAGGAGCTCGGGGACCAGCACGGGCCTGAGACAGCAGCGGCCACCAGGGGGGGCGCGTGGGCTCCGGAGCCCAAGCACGCCTCAAGGGGTGGGACTCGCGGCGGTGCGCATGCGCTCGAAGGAAGGTGGAGGCGCAGGTCCGGGCGAAGGGCGATACGGTGGCCGAGAGGGCACGGAGCGGAGGACGGTGGCCGACGAGATCGGGCATGGAGCATCTGGAGCGCTGCGAGTGGTTGCTGCGGGGGACGCTGGTGCGAGCGGCTGTTCGGCGCTACCTGCCCTGGGCCCTGGTGGCCTCCATGCTGGCGGGCTCCCTCCTGAAGGAGTTGTCCCCGCTGCCCGAGAGCTACCTCAGCAACAAGCGCAACGTCCTCAACGTGTGAGTGCACCCCGATCCTCTGCTGTCCCCGCCAGAGCCGGCCCGCTGTCGCCTCGCCCAGAGAAGCCGGTGCTACCTGCCGTGGTGGACGAGTCATTGGAGGGAGGTCCTCCTCCTAGCCGTGACAGCAGCATCTGTACGCGTGTCACGCCTGGGAGGCCCCGGGGTAGCTGGTGTCACTAGCAGTTTGTGTTTGCAGACCCACTTTGGGCAGCCTGAGCTTGACTGGGCAGGTGGTGACGAGCGGGGTCGTGTGTGTCTCTGTGTGTAGGGATGTGGAATGGGGTGGGGACGAACCAGCCCATGTCGACACTCCCCCGCCTCCCCGTGGAGTCAGGAGCTGATCCCTGCCCTGTTTGGGAGATGCCACCTCACCTCTGCCCTGCCTGCCTGTGTCAGACCCTGCACAGACCCCACCCTGCGTCAGATCAGATCCCCCCAGCGTGTGGCAGAATCCCATTACGACCGGTGGAAGAGCCTCGCCTCAGCCTGTGACAGGCAGAGCCCCCGCTCCGAGATATTCACAGAGGAGTGGAACCCCCTAGCCTGTGCCCTTTCCCCTGGATCTCCTTGGATCATCTCAGCCACTCAGAATGCATGGCAGTGGTCCAGAAAAGCAATCCCAGCTGGGCGCTTTGAGACATCTCCTTAACTTCACCCATCCACTTCTTTGCTTGCTTGCTTGCTTGCTTGCTTTTTTCACAACTCCCGGTTAGAAAGTTTATTGCACAAAAACTCTGTTGCAGTCATAAAGGGAAATTCTAAAAGATAAAACTGCTCCCTTGATGTGAACCTAAGTGTTTTCCAGAATAAGTGTCTCCGGCGTGTCCTGAAAGTCAGCCCAACTTTGGTTATCTGCTTAAAACCCTGGTTCCTTTCACAGGCAGCTTCCTCAAATGCCTGACGGGTCTTGGCTCTGGCAAGATCTTCCTTATCAGTCCCAGTGAAGATTTTAGTGACAGGCCTGGGGGTGGTGCCTGAGAAGCCATTGGAACCTAGAAAAGAGTCCTTCTGTCCTTGGCCCACCTTCCTTCCTCACCCACCCTGAGAGGCTGGGCTAAGAATAGAGCAGGAGAGTGGTAGTGGCCGCAAGTCTCTGTCCTGGGTTTAGGTCAGCCGCCCTTTGTGAGCACCGGGAGGCGGACAATGCAGCTGCTGCTTCCTCTGGCCTAGGTGAGCTGGGAGCCAAGTGGCCTGGCTGACAACACACCCCTGTTGTTTGGAGGCAGTCATGGATCCTGGAGTTTTGTTCCAAGCCTCTATGCTGATTAATGAGAGGGAACTAGTGAATCCTGGGATATAGAAGGGATCTTAAAAATCATTTGTTCCTCCCAGCTGTTTAATAGCTGAAGAAACTGAGGGTTGGAGAGGTAGGAGGTATAATAAGTGAGTGTCAAAATCTGAACCCGTGTCTTTGGCTTAAAGTAAAGCTCATTGTTTTAAGACTGTTTCTGCCATTAGGAAAGAACCAGGCTGGGTGTAGTGGCTCATACCTGTAATCCCAGCACTTTGGGAGGTTGAGGCAGGATAATTGCTTGAGGCCTAGAGTTCAAGACCAGTATGGACAACATAGCAAGGC
>NW_012105853.1:1093225-1095074 GCF_000951045.1 Mandrillus leucophaeus
CCTGTAGTCCCAGCTACTCGGGAGGCTGAGGCAGCAGAATGGCGTAAACCCGGGAGGCGGAGCTCGCAGTGAGCCGAGATCGCACCACTGCACTCCAGCCTGGGCAACTGAGCGAGACTCCATCTCAAAAAAAAAAAAAGAAAATGCGTGTTCAGTCATGTATTTCTTAGCTTGACTTACTCCTTCCCTCTGTGCCACTTTCGTGTCTTACAGTCCTGAGGCCAGGATCAGCCAGACTTGGGAGCAGTCCTCTTGGTAAAAGGTGAAGTAGGCCTCACAGAAGCAACACTGAAGAGCACTTTCAAAGTTTACTCAGATGAGGTCACCTTAGCAAGTGCTTTGTAGCCCTGGAGGCCTGTTCACATGTGAGAGCTTCTTGTGCCTTTTAGTGCCCACTCGTTTGTCAGCCTGACCTGCTTGGCACGTCCAGGAAGTGTCTGTCGAAAGCTCCGTAGCTCCAGGATTAGAATCTCCTCCCGTTGCAGAACTTCCCTGTGCAGATTCCTTCGGCAGCAACAAACCCTCCTTGGGCTCCCACCGTGAGCTGGGAGCTGGGGTGGAATGATAAACTCCCCTCCTCATGGAGGTTATGGTTCAAAGTCCATCCTTTTGTAGCTTAAGCTGTGTGCTGGGGTTGCAAAGTTGAATTTGGTCCATCTCTGCCTTGGAAGAGTTTTCCCTCTCGTGGAGAAGAACCAGTCCCGCCGTAAAGTGTTCTGAGTGTCGGGGCAAGGTCAGGGCCAAGAACATAGAGCAGGGAACAACCAGAGGCCCTGGAGAGTTAGGGAATATTTTCACAGAAGGCCGCAATTCTTTGGGTTTTGATGGATGAGGAGGAGTTCTAGCAGTTAGGCAGAGAAAGGAATCCACGGCAGTGGGGACAGCACACACAAAGGCACATAGATATGTTACCATGATTTTTATGCGGACATCCATTTTCAAGAAGCCTCACTTTCCTGTCATTTTTAAAAGCAGCTGAGATTGGAAGAAAGGAAGCCTTAAAGGACTGTGAGTGGAGATCATAGATACTCCCTGCTATAACATAAAGAGCACTCAGTGCTGTGGTTTGAATGTATTTTCCAAAGTTCATGTCTTGGAAACTTAATCCCCAATGCAACAGCATTGAGAGGTGGAACCATTAAGAGGTAATCAGGTTATGAGGCCTCTGGCCTCATGAATGGATTAATGCCATTACTTGGAGAGTGGGTTTGTTACCATGAGAGGAGCATCCTTATAAAGGATGAGTTTGTCCCCCTAGCCCCCAAAATCTTTAACCCTTTTGCCTTCCACTATGGGATGATGTAGCAAGAAGGCCCTAGCCAGATGCCAGCCCTTTGATCTTGGACTTCCCAGCCTCCAGAACTGTAAGAAATAAGTCACTGTTCTTTATAAGTCACCCAGTCTATGGTCTTCTGCTATAGCAGCACAAAATGGACTAAGATGCTCAACTAGAAGTTAGAGCATCTGGCTTTGAGCTGGCTTTGAACTGGGTTCTGCTGCTGGTTTTTCCACTCATTTGTGTGACCTTGAACTAGTCACTCAATGTCTCTGGGTTTCAATTTCCTCCTATAATAAACGATGGGGGTGGACTGTATAATCTCACCAAGTCTTCGAATCTTTTCTACTCTGTTTCTCTGTTCTGCTTGATGAAAAGTTCTTCCCAAGCTGACTATGGCTTTTATTTTTGGAAACAACATAAAAAGAAACTCCCACTCACAGCTGATGTGGCAGCTGGTTTCCTGGTGAGTGATGGGGGAGCAGACCTCTGGGTGCACTTTGTTGCAGCCCTGCCTCCTTTTTTTCCACATCAACATACAAATGTAGTTCAGGCCTGGTTGCACGTGTTCAC
>NW_012105853.1:1097619-1098626 GCF_000951045.1 Mandrillus leucophaeus
TTCATTTGTGACACTTAAATCTCCAGATATTTATCCCACGTGGGTCTGATTCAGGCTCAGCACTAAATTAATTCTATGTGGAAAGTGTCCATTGCAGAGCGTTCTGTATCGATGAGGCTTCCGCCACTTGTCCATGCTTAGCCCCCTTGCCTTTTCCTTGGGAGCATGCTTTCTGTTCCTATGTGAGACATTTCAACTGTAAGTGAAATGATTTGGGCTCAAGCAAACATGAGATGTGGGTTCATATCTTGGCAGTATTCCTGATAGCTGTGTGATCATGGCAAACCTTGTTTCCATTGTCTGTCAGGTGGAGACGATGAAGGGAAATGGGGCATGTAAAGTGCACAGCGTCTGTGCTTAGCAGGCCATAGTCTCCCTGCCTCCTTTTTCTTGAGTAAGCCTTTAGAACTTTCTCACTCCTTTAGAGAAGGCAGAGAAACGAATATATTTTGGGTGCCATTTGGAGTCTGGGTCTTTTGTTTAAACTGTATTGTGTTGAAAAGTGTCTGTCACCCCCAGGCTCTGGGGGCATCTGTGATCATAGAATACTGCCACGCTTATTTTGCCTCTGTATGTTGAGATTAATTCACTGACGCCTCATTTTCCACGTGCATCTGTCATAGTCTGGGTACCAGACTGTATTTAGAGAATGACTTTTGCCACTGTTATATACACACAGATCGTGTGTGTAAACAAGCAAATGAAAGTAAACTGAGATAATGAAATCCCACATTTCAGCGTTGTGTGTGTTCTTTTCTAATATTCTTAAGGAAGTACAGAGCCCAGTAAACCTCAGCCCACTTGGTGAAAGTAGGTAATTCTTTCTCAATTTAACTTGTCATATACAGGTTATTTTATGGCTAGAGTTGCTCCTGTTTTCCCCCCAGGTCTTGTAACATAAATGCGTGTTCAGGCCGGGCGCGGTGGCTCAAGCCTGTAATCCCAGCACTTTGGGAGGCCGAGGCGGGCGGATCACGAGGTCAGGAGATCAAGACCATCCTGGCTAA
>NW_012105853.1:1102956-1123100 GCF_000951045.1 Mandrillus leucophaeus
CCTCAGTAGGTCTACAGTCTAACTGGGCATAGACAGTGAAAGGAGAGACCCCAAAGTGTGCTGAGGGTCAAAAGCAGGTGTTTCCCTAATCTACCCTGACACTGTTACCAGCTCAGGCAGAGATGGTTTATATAAAGCATTTAGACAAGCAAAGGAATGGCGAGATTAACATGGACTGCGTTCGTTTAAATCCTGACTCTGCCACACTCTGGCTGTTTCTTAACAAGTTCCTTGACCTCCCTGGGCCACAGTTTCCTCATCTGTAAAATGGGTGTTAGAACTTAAAGGGTTGTGAGAACTAAATGAATTAACACTTATACTCAGAACAGGAACTAGTGAGGCCAGGCATGGTGGCTCATGCCTGTAATCCCAGCACTTTGGGAGACCAAGGAGGGTGGATCGCTTGAGCTCAGGAGTTTGAGACCAACCTGAGCAACATGGCAAAACCCTGTCTCTACTAAAAATACAAAAAAAATTAGCCAGACATGGTTGTATGCACCTGTAGTCCCAGTTAACTTGGGAGACCGCGGTGGGAAGATGGCTTGAGCCCAGGGAGTGGAGGTTGCAAGGAGCCAAGACTGCGCCACTGCACTCCAGCCTGGGTGACAGAGCGAGACCCAGTCTCAAAAAATAAATAAATAAATAAATAAATAAAATAAAAAGAACAGGAACTAACGCATGGGAGGTACTAGATAAATGTCTTTCAAGTGCTCAGTAACTCTCTGATGTGCCACCAGAACCATAACTTACTTTAAAATCAGGGGGGAAAAACCCATGCATATGACTTTTAAATTTTAAAGACTCATGGGTAGTCAAAATGTACTGTCAGGGTCGGCTCAGTGGCTCATGCCTGTAATCCCAGCACTTTGGGAGACCAAGGAGGGTGGATCGCTTGAGCTCAGGAGTTTGAGACCAACCTGAGCAACATGGCAAAACCCTGTCTCTACTAAAAATACAAAAAAAATTAGCCAGACATGGTTGTATGCACCTGTAGTCCCAGTTAACTTGGGAGACCGCGGTGGGAAGATGGCTTGAGCCCAGGGAGTGGAGGTTGCAAGGAGCCAAGACTGCGCCACTGCACTCCAGCCTGGGTGACAGAGCGAGACCCTGTCTCAAAAAAAGAAAAAAGTGTAGTCAGTGAATGGCTGGATTCCAGTGCTCCAGCATGGGAATGGAGTTTCTGAGACTCTGCAGTCTGGTTTCGGGGTTCACTAGGGGATGAGGGAGAATAAGAACTGTTTTTCAGGAGAGCTGTAAAAGGAAAGAGCACATTGTGTCTGTGGTGTCCTTTTGGCTTAAGTAGGTCCCCATCTTGTTTGAGGTGCTATCTGCCCAAAGGTGAGCTAAGAGCTGCCTGGCATTGGTTCCTGGGCTGGTTAGTTTTGGGGACCAGGCTGGGGACCTTCTCACTGAGCCCTGCCACTTGCCATGTCTTCTCTGTCAGGGTGTGGCTGCCCAGGGCATGTGCATCTGGGGTGTGGGAGTGCCTAGGAGGTAGGTGGGTGGGAGCCTGGGAGCCACCTCTAGTTAGTCTCTTAATTTCTAAAGATATTGGGAGCTGAGTGCAGTGGCTCACACCTGTAATCCCAGCACTTGGGGAGGCCGAGGTGGGTAGATCACTTGAGGTCACGAGTTCGAGACCAGCCTGGCCAACATGGTGAAACCCCGTCTCTACTGAAAATACAAAAATTAGCCAGGCACAGTGGCACATGCTTGTAATCCCGGCTACTCAGGAGGCTGAGGCAGGAGAATCGCTTGAATCCTGGAGGTGGAGGTTGCAGTGGCCTGAGATGGCGCCATTGCACTGTAGCCTGGGCGACAGAAAAAAAAAAAAAAAAGAAAGAAAAACTTACTGGGGCCCTGCCCTAACAAGCTGCTGTTGCTAATTTCCCACCCTCCACTCCTCTCAACCCTTCCTGCCTTCTACTTGCGTTTCCTGATCATGCTCCATCTGTCAGGCACCCGCTGTGCTGCTGGGAGTGATGTGGAGTGAATGGATGGGGACATAAGTGGACTCTCATCTGGAGTTATTAGAAGCACTCGACCTGGAGCCAAGCGGACCACCTTCCAGTTCTGCCAATCAGCTCCTCAGCTGTGTGATCTTGGGCAAATCACTTAGTTTTTCTGAGCTGGTTACTCAACTACGAAGTGAGGACAATACTTTCTGCTGCACTAGGCTTTAATTGTCTTTTTTTTTTGACAGAGTATTTTTTTGTAAATTTCAGAGTGCAACAGTTAGTAGTCAATGAACGGAAGCTATTATCATCAGCTCCATTTCAGAGATGAGAAAACTAAGGCCTTTGGGTAATGTAGGTTGCTAGAAAGGAACCAAACAGGTCTTTGGAGATAGGCTGATGTGATCTGGGCAATTGAGTCTGTGACTTTGGCAGTGAGGAACCAACGAGCTAAAGAAAATATGCCCTTTAGAAGCCCCTACTGCCCTCCCCAACAGGAATCCTATAATAACGGAGAGACCTTTCTTAACAGTCTAAACTTTGGGGACACCTGCTACCACAGTCCTGGCAGTGTTGTCCATCTTCATGACTACTGAACTCTGATAGCCCCCATCCTCTTCATTTCTGAAGCACCTGATGGCAGCTCATAGAAGACTAGGCAGCTGACGGATTTCTGAGTAAATGCCTGTGTATTGACATTTCCTGTCTCCCACTCGATTTTCTCCATCACGTTCTGAGAGACAGAATGGGACCAGGAGCCAGGCATGGTGGTGCACGCCTGTAGTTCCAGCAACTCAGGAGGCTGAGGTGGGAGGATCACTTGAGCCCATGAGTTTGAGGCTGCAGTGAGCTATGATCTCACCACTGCACTGTAGCCTGGGTAACAACAGAGCCAGACTCTGTCTCTCAAAAATAAAAATAAAAATAATGGGACCAGGGAAAGGACTCCTGGAGCTCTATCCCTCTTACAGTGAGATCCTGACCAAACCAGACATCACCCCATGCAGGGCCTTGGTGTCCCATATGTAGAACAGGTGGGTGAGGGGTTTCTAATGTCTTCCAGCCCATACTGAGTCTGCCATTTTCTCTCTTTCTCTCTTTCTCTCTCTCTCTTTTTCTTTCTTTCTTTCGTTCTTTCTTTCTTTCTTCTCTTTCTTTCTCTCTTTTTATTTCTCTCTCTTTTTCTTTCTCTTTCTCTTTCTCTTTCTTTCTCTCCTTCTTTCCTTCCTCCCTCCCTCCTTCCTTCCTTCCTTCCTCCCCCTTCCCTCCTTCCTTCCTTCCTCCCTCCCTTCTGTCTCTCTCTGTTCCTTCCTTTCTCCCTTCCTTCATCTTTCTTTCTTTCTCTTTCTCTCTCTCTTTCTTTCCTTCCTTCCTTCCTTCCTTCCTTCCTTCCTTCCTTCCTTCCTTTCTTTCTTTCTTTCTTTCTTTCTTTCTTTCTTTCTTTCTTTCTTTCTTTCTTTCTTTCTCTTTCTTTCTTTCATTCTTTTTTTCTCTCTCTCTCTCTCTTTCTTTCTTGCTTTCTCTTTCTCTCTTTCTCTCTCTCTCTCTCTTTCTCTCTTTCTCTCTCTTTTAGACGGAATCTCGCTCTTGTTGCCCAGGCTGGAGTGCACTGGCGCAATCTCGGCTCACTGCAACCTCCGCCTCCTGGTTCAAGCAATTCTCCTGCCTCAGCCTCCCCCTAGTAGCTGGGATTACAGGCACGCACCACCATGCCTGGCTAACTTTTGCATTTTTAGTAGAGACAGGGTTTTACTATGTTGGCCAGGTTGGTCTCAAACTCCTGATCTCAGATGATCCATCCACCCACCTTGGCTTCCAAAAGTGTTGGGATTACAGGCATGAGCCACCACACCCAGCCAGAGTCTACCATTTTCTCCAGCAGTCTACCTGATCTTCTTCTCATTCACAGTTATTCCTTATGCTAGAGGCTGCTAGCTGTCCACGAAAATCTGTTCTCTTCTTCCTTAGCAATAGACTACCCAGTCAGAGAATACGTTTCCCAGCCTCCTTTGCAGCTGGGTGAGGCCCTCCATTCTTACCATTGGAATGTGAGCAGAAGTGATATGTTACTCTTTCTCCTCATGCAGATATCCTTAGAAAAGCTACAGTGTATTGGCTATTTAATGGAGAAAACTCAGTTGGGCAACAGTCTTTCCACAGGTTCTAGGAAGAGTTGCCAGCTCTTCTAACAACTGAAGACCCTCCCTGTCTCCAAACCGAGATGGGAGTTTCTCTGTCTTTGCTGTGGGCAGTCATCTCCAAATCTCAGCAGGACCAAACCAACCTCCCCCTCTTCCTGCTGATCAGTATTTCACTTATTGTTCTGGCCAAAATTGCTTTCCATCCTGCTTCCAGAGTTCCTCTTACCTTCAAGCAATATTGCTCTCTTCTTCAGCCCCAAAGCTGGAGGCTCCCTGGGGTTGGGGACTGGGTCCTATTTAATGACTCTGGCCCAGGGTAGGTGCTTCAGGAGTGTTTGTGAATGGATTCTCCTCCTCGTCCTCCTGCTAGGGATCCCAAGCCCAGGGCAAGGCTAATCTGCTTCTGCTCCAGCAGACAGAAGAAGCTGACTCGAAGCATCCTCCCAGCTGTAATCCTTGACCTCCCCCCAAATAGGCATCTCTGCTTTCTCCCTGGAAGTGAAATGGTCAAAACACCTGTCAGAGAGTCAAGAGAGCTGTACTCAGATCTGATTCTACCCTGACTTTGTGAGCAACCTTGGGTGAGCTATTTAATCTCTCTGAGCCTCAACTTCTTCATCTGAACGAGGAGTATGTGTAACACTCTGCGCCCTTTCCACACCATAGGGTGGTCTTCAGAGTCAAATGTTTGTGACGGTGCTTGAAAGCACCACGATAATCGCTTTAGGATGGTTTCCTCAGAAACAGACTCTGAGATGAGATTTACATTTAGAAGGTTTCTTGGGAAGTGCTCTTGGAAACGTCACCTGCAAGGGAGTGAGACACGCAGGGAAGGGCAGAGAGAGAAGTTGAACTATGACTCAGTTGTTCCACAACCTTAGCCGATCCTGTGGAGAGTCGTGGGTCTGGGATGGCCCTTCAGAGATGGCCTAAATTGAAGTAAGAAGGGTCAGACCTTTCTATCTCTGCACCTACCAGTCGTTGGATGTGAGCTACCCTTAGGGAAGTGGAGTAACCTTGAATGAGACAGCTCCCTTCAGCTGAAGCAGTGTCCCAAGAGGGACTCAGCTGTGAGCCATTAATAGCCAATCCTCCCAGTCACTGGGGAAACAAAGGTGGCAGTCCCAGTACCTATTACAACAACAATATTAATAACCCATGCAACTGTAATAATAACTGGAATAGTAACATTCCATTGCAAATGTATAGCACTTGATTAATTTATAAAGTAATGTCAGAATCATTGTCTTCGTTCCTCACCCTAATCTGCTGAGGTAAGTAGGGGATGAATTTTTAACCTTGTATTTAAAAGGTTAAATACAATATCTTGTATTTAACAAGAGGTGAGGGACCTGAAGTTCAGCAAGGTTAGTGTCTGTCTCTTATACACATCTAGATGTGTATAAGAGACAGCCCTGTCTCCAAACCGAGATGGGAGTTTCTCTGTCTTTGCTGTGGGCAGTCATCTCCAAATCTCAGCAGGACCAAACCAACCTCCCCCTCTTCCTGCTGATCAGTATTTCACTTATTGTTCTGGCCAAAATTGCTTTCCATCCTGCTTCCAGAGTTCCTCTTACCTTCAAGCAATATTGCTCTCTTCTTCAGCCCCAAAGCTGGAGGCTCCCTGGGGTTGGGGACTGGGTCCTATTTAATGACTCTGGCCCAGGGTAGGTGCTTCAGGAGTGTTTGTGAATGGATTCTCCTCCTCGTCCTCCTGCTAGGGATCCCAAGCCCAGGGCAAGGCTAATCTGCTTCTGCTCCAGCAGACAGAAGAAGCTGACTCGAAGCATCCTCCCAGCTCTAATCCTTGACCTCCCCCCAAATAGGCATCTCTGCTTTCTCCCTGGAAGTGAAATGGTCAAAACACCTGTCAGAGAGTCAAGAGAGCTGTACTCAGATCTGATTCTACCCTGACTTTGTGAGCAACCTTGGGTGAGCTATTTAATCTCTCTGAGCCTCAACTTCTTCATCTGAACGAGGAGTATGTGTAACACTCTGCGCCCTTTCCACACCATAGGGTGGTCTTCAGAGTCAAATGTTTGTGACGGTGCTTGAAAGCACCACGATAATCGCTTTAGGATGGTTTCCTCAGAAACAGACTCTGAGATGAGATTTACATTTAGAAGGTTTCTTGGGAAGTGCTCTTGGAAACGTCACCTGCAAGGGAGTGAGACACGCAGGGAAGGGCAGAGAGAGAAGTTGAACTATGACTCAGTTGTTCCACAACCTTAGCCGATCCTGTGGAGAGTCGTGGGTCTGGGATGGCCCTTCAGAGATGGCCTAAATTGAAGTAAGAAGGGTCAGACCTTTCTATCTCTGCACCTACCAGTCGTTGGATGTGAGCTACCCTTAGGGAAGTGGAGTAACCTTGAATGAGACAGCTCCCTTCAGCTGAAGCAGTGTCCCAAGAGGGACTCAGCTGTGAGCCATTAATAGCCAATCCTCCCAGTCACTGGGGAAACAAAGGTGGCAGTCCCAGTACCTATTACAACAACAATATTAATAACCCATGCAACTGTAATAATAACTGGAATAGTAACATTCCATTGCAAATGTATAGCACTTGATTAATTTATAAAGTAATGTCAGAATCATTGTCTTCGTTCCTCACCCTAATCTGCTGAGGTAAGTAGGGGATGAATTTTTAACCTTGTATTTAAAAGGTTAAATACAATATCTTGTATTTAACAAGAGGTGAGGGACCTGAAGTTCAGCAAGGTTAGTGTCCTGGGTGATGTCCATTGCCTCTGACCTCCACCCTTCCCCTCCGCATGCTCCTCTGTATCCCCAGGATGGGAAGCCTACCTTGTGCATTTCTCATCCTGCTTTCCTTTGGGCTCTGCCAGTGGAAGACACTGGTGAAGACTGGGAAGTAGAGGAAACAAGGACATTTTTAATTTTTTCTCTGATTCTAGAAATGGGCTCTGACAGTGGCAGTGGGTGACTGAAGGTGACTGTAGATGGTCCTGGGCTCTAACAATATGAAAAGCATTTTAGCAATCAACAGGAGTGGGGGTTTCCAGGTTTTCTTTCAGCAGCAGTGGTGAAGTTCCATGAGCTTCAGTAGCGACAGCAGTGCCCCCAGTCATGCAGTAGCAATGGCAGGCTCATGGGCTCCATTCCATTATTCAGATACAGTCTGGACCCCTGTGGGTGAACTCAGATGAATCTGCCAACCTTGAACCTCCAAATCAACCCGGGCCCTCTTTAACAGTGGAAGCAGCCCTCCCCCTCTTCTGAGAAGATCATTCTCTTGCTTGAAGACTTGTAATGACCTCATCCAAGACAGTTTCCTTGCAAGGGGGTGCCTCATCTCAAAGCCAACTCCAGCACCCTTCACTGCTTCCAGACCCACACATGCCCCAGGAGAGCAAGTTCAGAGTCTGACCCCGAAGACAGTCTATGACACCAAAGAATAAAAATGCTTTGTTGATGTATATTGACAGAGACCTGGGGGAGTATGTGTGGCAATGGAATATGAAGATGCTAGACCAAGAACAAACCATGTTAGGCTGGGTTAAATTTATGGATATTCATGCATTTTCTGGAGAGTCTAGATTTAATATGTTATCTCAGCATTTGCAAGTGATTCTAATGGTTTCCTGGATTGATTAACTGAAACCTGGACTTAGTGGTGGTCTACATTCATTGAAGTTGAGATGCCAGAATTTCCCTAAGATACTGTTAAGGGAGGAATTCAAAGTTTTAAGGAAATAGAAATGTTGGGATGGATTTACTATGTGTGGTTTTAAAAAATATCATGGGGTAACATCTTTCTTTTTTAATTTTAATTTTAATTTTTTTGAGACAAGGTCTCACTATGTTGCCCAGGCTGGTCTGAAACTCCTGGCCTCAGTTGGTCCTCTCATCTCAGCTTCCAGAGTAGCTAGGATTACAGGCAACCCACCACACCCAGTCGTTATGTATGACTTGACGCTGACCCTATCAGCTACTTTAAGTCCACCTGGAGGGCCCAGAGGACACTCCTTTCACTAAGGCATTGAGCAAGCACTGGCAGAGAAAGCGCTAGTACCATTCAAAAGCCTGGAGTACTTTCCTCTATAGCCAGGTGTGATAGTGGGAAGTGCTGCCACTGAAATGGGCTTCCTGGTTTTGATGAGGTGTGGCAGAGTCTAAGTGGCAGCACTTACTGCCAGAGATGAGTTGGGTGCAAATACTCCACCATGGCAGCAGAGCCATAGCAACCACTGGAATATTTTGACCCACAGGGACTTTTACTGGAGGTAAATTAATCATATTGTCCCTAGAAATCAAACATTTGAGCAGTTTACTAAAGTCTTACTTGCTCTGTATAGTCAGAAAAACTTTGGATCCAGTGAGCAGAGACCTAACTTTAAGTGGAGATACGGTTTGGCTGTGTCCCCACCAAAATCTCATTTTGAATTCCCACGTGTTGTGGGAGGGACCCAGTGGGAGGTAATTGAATCATGGAGGCAGGTCCTTCCCGTGCTGTTCTTGTGACAGTAAGTCTTACAAGATTTGATGGTTTTGAAAAACTGGAGTCTCCCTGCACAAAGCTCTCTGCCTGCTGCCATCCATGTAAGCATGCCATCCATGCTTCTCCTTGCCTTCCACCATGGTTGTGAGGTTTCTCCAGCCACGTGGAACTGTTAGTCCAATTAAACCTCTTTCCTTTGTAAATTGCCCATTTTGGTTATGTCTCTATCAATAGTGTGAAAACAGACTAATAAAGTGGTGAAACAGGCTCACCATGCACTGGCTACCAACTTGTCTGAATCCGATGGGACAGAACACTCATATTCACAAGTTACATGAAGCAGATTTATTAGTTACAGATAGGCAGCAAAGGACAACAGAAGCCTGGTCCCCCAAGCCTCAGGAATGCCACCCAAGGTGGATAATGTCTTGACTGTGTATGCCTCACTTGCACTGCAGCAGTGGGAACCCGGAAGTAGCTTGGCTTGGGTTTTATGCCCCAGGGCAATGTGATCACTGGGCTAAAGCACTGAAGGGCATCCTGTTCTGGGCGGGCTTTGGGGGGATTGGAACAGAGCCCAGGAAGTTCTGGCTAGTCCCTTCTTATGTGAAGATATTACATTCCAGCACATTCTACTGTTATTTTAGAGAATTGTAAACACGAAAGTGGGGAGAACTGAGTCAGTCCAAGGACACCCAGAGAACTGTCCTGCAGAAGTGACCTGCAGAAGTAATCTCTTACCCAGTTGAGTGTCCTGGGGTCCATGAAATGTAGGGAAGGCTAGATCTCCTTGAGAAAAGTTCCTGTGACTGTCACAAGTATAAACTATCTTCCTTTAAGCTCTTCGGAGAAGCCTGACACTTACCTGAGTGTATACCAGAGAAAAGGAAGAAATTTCAAGAAAGAGAGAAATACCCAGAGCTTTCAAGGTATATTCTACACTGGCTCTGAGTTGAAGCTACTCCCTGGGGACCTAAAATGCTACTGAAATCAAAAGCAGGGCTTATTTCCAAACTCATTCTATGAGATCAGTATTACCCTCATACCAAAACCAGACAAAGACACATTAAAAAAAAAAAAAAGAAAGAAAAGAAAACTACAGGTCAGTATCCCTGATGAACATTGATGTAAAAATCCTCAACAAAATACTAGCAAAAAGAATTCAACAACACATTAAAAAGATCATTAATCATGACCAAGTGGGAGTCATCCCAGGGATGCAAGGATGGTTCAGCATATGCAAATCAACCAGTGTGATACATTATATCAATAGAATGAAGGACAAAACCACATGACAATTTCAACTCATTCTGAAAAAGCTTTTGAAAAATTCAACAACCCTTCATGATAAAAAACCTCAAAAAACAGGATAGAAGGAACGAACATATCTCAACACAATAAAAGCCATGTATGGCAGATGCACAGCCAGTGTCATACTGAATGGGGAAAAACTGAAAGCCTTTAAGATCTAGAACAAGACAAGGGTGCCCACTTTCACCGCTGTTATACAACTAGTACTGGAAGTCCTAGCTAGAGCAATTAGACAAAAGAAAGACATAATGAGCATCCAAATTGGAAAGGAAGAAGTCAAATTATCCTTGTTGGCAGATAATATGAGCTTATATTTGGAAAAAACAAAAGACTCCACCAAAAAACTATCACAACTGATAAATTTAGAACTGATAAGTTGCAGGATGCAAAATCAACATACAAAAACCAGTGGCATTTCTGTATGCCAACAGCAAACAATCTGCAAAAGAAATCAAGAAAATAATCCCATTTACAATAGCTACAAGTAAAATAAAATACCTGAAAATTAATTTAACCAAAGAAGTGAAAGATCTCTATAATGAAAACTACAAAACATTGATGTAACAAGTTGAAGAGGACATACCAAAAAAAGGGAAAGATATTCCATGTTCATAGATTGGAAGAATTAATACTGTTTAAATGTCCATACTGCCCAAAGCAATATACAGATTCAATGCAATCCCTATCAAAATACCAATGACTTTCTTCACAGAAATAGAAAAAATAATCCTAAAATTTATATGGAACCACGAAAGATCCAGAATAGCCAAAGCTATCCTGAGCAAACAGAATAAAACTGGAGAAATCACATTACCTGACTTCAAATGATACTGTAACCAAAACAGCATGGTACTGGCACAAAAACAGACAGATAGACCAATGGGAAAGAATAGAGAACCCAGAATTAAATCAGTACATCTACACTGAATTAATTTTCAACAAGGGTGTCAGCACTAAAAGGCCGGGCATGGTAGCTCACGCCTGTAATCTCAAAATTTGGGGAAGCCAAGGCAGGAGGATTGCTTGAGTGTAGGAGTTTGAGACCAGCTGGGGCAACATAGTGAGACCTTGTTTCTACAAACAAAATTTTAAAATAAAAATACTAAAGAGGCCAGGCACAGTGGCTTATGCCTGTAATCCCAGCACTTTGGGAGGACGAGGTGGGGAGATCACTTGAGGTCAGAAGTTTGAGACCAGCCTGGCCAACGTGGTGAAACCTGTCTCTACTAAAAATACAAAAAATTAGCCAGGTGTGGTGGTACATGCCTGTAGTCCCAGCTACTCGGGAGGCTGAGGCAGGAGAATCACTTGAACCTGGGAGGCAGAGTGAGCTGAGATCGTATCACTGCACTCCAGCCTGGGTAACAAAGTGAGACTCCATCTCAAACAAAAAACTAAAGAATATAATTGGATTGTTTGTAAGACAAAGAAAGGATAAATTCTTGAGGTGATAGATACCCCATTTGCCCTGTTATAATTATTATGCATTGTATTCCTGTATCAAAGTGTCTCATGTACCCCATACATACCACAGAAATGTAAAAGTAAATAAATTAACAAATAATTTTTAATGAGGCTTATTGGGATTAAGTGATAAACGGAGTTTTGGTTTGAAACCATCTCATAGTGAGTAGACCAGTGGCTCTGTGAACCCACCTGTGATTTTTACCCCAGGTCCTGAATATGTTGTTGAAACAAAAATTTAACAACTAGCAGAGCCTACACAGGACTCCTTGACCCATGGAATGAGGACTACTTAGGGTAAAAGGGCCAAGAGAAAGCTCCTGGAACTTCACACCACCACCACCTCACACACTAGACTAGTAAACTAAAAGCAATACTGTAAAAGGGATGGGTCCAGAAGAAGGATAAGGTTTTACTGTGAACCCCCTCAGGTGGTAATTCAAACTGCAGTTTTTTCAGATGTGGTTTCTTTATTAATGCAAATCAACACAGTCTTCAGCACTTTGTATCCAGCTCTTGGTCTAGAAAACGTTTATTCTATATATCAAATTAATAAGAATCACCAAAAGTCTTTTTTTTTTTTTTTGAGATGGAGTTTTGCTCTGTCACTGAGGTTGGAGTGCAGTGGTGCAATCTCAGCTCACTGCAACCTCCGCCTCCTGGGTTCAAGCAATTTTCCTGTCTCAGCCTCTCGAGTAGCTGGTATTACAGGCACACGCCACCATGCCCAGCTAATTTTTGTATTTTTAGTAGAGATGGGGTTTTATCATATTTGTCAGGCTGGTCTCAAACTCCTGACCTCAGGTGGATCCACCTGCCTCGGCCTCCCAAAGTGCTGGGATGACAGGTGTGAGCCACCGTGCCCAACCTTATTTGCTTTTACTTGACAGGGCAGTAGCATATCACTTTCTTCCACGGGACTATATCAGCTTTTCTTTTTCTGTCATAATCTAGTATGTAGAGACCTTGATTATCTTGATTATCTATAACAAAGCATTGATCTGCTACATTGATGACTCATGCTGTAACTAATGAGCAGGACGCATCAAGTACACCAGATGATTCACTAAGATGCAGGCTCACCAGAGGGTGGTATGTAAACCCCATGAACATTCAGAGTCCTGGAAGCTTGGTAAAGTTTTTAGCAACCCAGGGATCTAAGAAATGTCAGGATATCTCCTCCAAGTGAAAGATAAGTTGCTGCACCTCCTACTAAGAAAAAGGCACAACTGGTGGCCCTCTTTGGATTTGGGAGGCAACATACACCCATTTGTTTTTATTTTTGTCTTTGTTTTTGGTGGGAGTGTTACTAAATTGACCAGTCTGGTCTCGAACTCCTGAGCTCGAGTGATCCTCCTGCCTCAGCCTCTCAAGTAGCTGGGATTACAGGCATGTGCCACTGTACCTGGCAGTACATCCATTTGTGTATACTGCTCCAAACCATTTACTGAATAACCCATAAGACCGCCAGTTTTGAATGGATCCCAAAGCAAATTCAGGCTGCCATATAAGATGTTCTGTGAGTTCAGCCTTATGACCCAGCAGATCCAGTGGTGTTTAAATCACCTGTGACATAGGCATCCGGTATGGAGCTTCCAGCAAGCACTAATAGGAAAATCTCAGTGCACATCCCTAGGACTTGGAACAAAGTCATGTCATCTTCTGCAAACAATAATGGTCCTCTTGAGAAATAACATCTGGCTTTCTACTGGGCCCTGGTAGAGACTGCACACCTGAACAGGAGACACCAGATGACTATGCAACCTGATCTCCCCATCATGAACTGGGTATCATCTGATCCATCAAGCCATAAAGCTAGGCATATACAGTAGCATCATTCTACCATCAAGTGAAAGTGACATAGCTCAGACGATGGCATCTATTTCACCACATTGCTGCCTCTTCCTCAGTCAACACCAGAGGCCTTATGGCAAATGCCCTATAATCAGTTGATGGAGGAAGAAAAAACTCAGGCCTGGCACCACCTGGAAGTGGATAGTTGCAGCACTACAGGAATGCTCCGAAAGACATTGCAGAAGGCAAATCCTCGCAGTGAACAGAATTTCAAGCAGTATGTCTGCTTGCCTGCTCTATCAAGCTAGAGACAGAAGTCCAGGAATACAAATCTGTACATATTCGTGGGACGGATGGTTTGGGTGGATGCTCATGAACATGGAAAGAAGATTGGAAGATTGATAATAAGGAGCTCTGTGGGAGGAGGAATGTGGATGGGCCCCTAACAATGGACACAGAATGGGAGGGTATTTGTGTCCTATGCACATGTTCCCCCAAACAGTACCCACTGCAGAGGAAACCATTGTTCAAGAAACCAATGGACAAGATGCCTTGTTCTGTAGCTGTCTGTCATTCTCCTTCCCCAGCCACTCTAGTGCTTGCTCAATAGGCTGATGTACAAAAGGGCCATGGTAATTGAGCTAGAGATTATAGATGGATACAACAACACGGACTTCCTCTGATTAAGACTGATTTAGTGAATACCACTGCAGAGTGCCCAGTGTGCACAATTCCTAATATGACACCGCTCGCCATAGGAACCAGCTATCTGAGAGCAGATAGGTCACATTGAACCCCTTCCATCACAGAGGAAGCAGCAGTTTGTACTCACTTATTCTCTGTATGCGTTTGACTTCTCCAACCACTATATCCATGGACTTATGAATGCCTTGGTTCCAGTGTTGGTATTGCAGATAACATTGCTTCTGACCAAAGAGTTGATATTACCACAAAAGAAATTCAGCAATGCAGTTATACCCATGGGATATTGTGGCCTTACCATGTACTCTCTTATCTAGAAGGAGCTGGTCTTATCGAATACTGAAATGACCTCTTGAAGACTGTTACGGTGACAGCCAGGAGACACTGCAATGTGGAGTGCTGTCCTACAGGATACAGTATGTACTTTGAACCAACCACAGTGCTGTTTCTCCCACTACCAGAGAACACGAGTCGAGTCTAGCAATGCTGAGGTGGAAGAGACTCTCACTATTATACAAATAACCCATTCCTAAAACTGTTGCTTCACATCCCTGAAGCTTTGGATTTTAATAGTTTAGAAATTATAGCTCCTAAGGGAGGAGTCCATCTATTGAGGAACAATTCAGTGGCTCAATTAAGTTAGAAGTTGAGACTGCCACTTGGCCATTTTGAGCTCCTCATACCCTTGAAACTGCAGGCAAAGTAGTGTGTTTCTCTATAGGCTGGGATGATTGAGCTGATTACCAGGGCTAAACTGGGTTACTCCTGCACAACGATAGCATGGAAGAATAGGGGATTGTCTGCAGTGCCACATAATACTTCCACATCCGATAGTAATGGAAGACTGTAGCAATCCAAGGACCACCAGAGTCTGAGTCATGTCACTAGGTAAAATACCCTAACTAACTGAGGTGCTGGCTGAGGGCAAAGAGAACCTAGAATAGCTAGTGAGAAAAGAGAAATTATAAATATCAACAGTGTCCTTGGAATCAATTACAGAAATGAGACCTATAGCGGTTCTGAGTATTTTCTTCTTTGCTTGGGGGTGGGGTGTGTGTGTGTGTGTGTGTGTGTGTGTAATTGACTGTAGGGAATGCTAGTGATGGTCAAATTTATGTTTTCATCTGTATATTATAGTAGATTGAGGTATGGGTGTGATCTCTAGAGCTAGAGGAGGAATGAGAAGAGAATCCACCATTATCTAGAGCGATGTTACTGACTGATAGGGCTTGTGAGTCTCATTTTTGGAGAGAGGGTTAGCACATCCTCACTGCAGGAGGGCAGTAGATCCTGTGAGGATTGAGTATGTTGTTGTTCTTGAGCAGAAATTGAATGAAGATGGGGAGGATCTGTGTGAATGCTTGATTTTTTTGTTTCTTTGGTTTTTGAGATGGAGTCTCGCTCTGTCACCAGGTTGGAGTGCAGTGGTGCGATCTCAGCTCACTGCAACCTCCGCCTCCTGGGTTCAAGCGATTCTCGTGCCTCAGCCTCCTGAGTAGCTGGGATTACAGGCACGCGCCACCACACCCAGCTAATTTTTGTATTTTTAGTGGAGACGAGGTTTCACCATGTTGGCCAGGCTGGTCTCGAACTGCTGACCTTGTGATCCGCCCGCCTTAGCCTCCCAAAGTGCTGGGATTACAGGTGTGAGCCACCACACCCGGCCTGTGTGAATGTTTGATTAGCCAAGGGGATGGATGGTGCCAGACAGTGTTCATGGTCTGTAAGTTCCACCTTTGCCCTGTCTTGGCCCTGGATGACTAAGCTTTCTTTTTACCTTGATGAAAAAGATGTGCAAATTCTTAATACTTTTTTTTTTTTTTGCAAAATAAAGTAAAACTATGCCTTATATTCTATACATTATACTCCTGATTTAATGTTGCTTGGGCATTTAAAATACATTTTTCCCTCTGGGAAATTGGGGTGGGGGGCATGTGCCCTGGGTGCCCCCTGAGGTCCATATGTAGGTTTATTTTATTTTATTTTCTAGAGATGGGGTCTTGCTATGTTGCCCAGTCTTGTCTTGAACTCCTGGCCTGAAGCAATTCTCCCACTTTGGTCTCCCAAAGCACTGGGATTATAGATGTGAGTCACTACACCTGGCCCTTGCACAGGTTAATGAGAGCAAAGGGTTGTAAACATGCCCTGTAACCTGTAAAATGCTGTGCCTAAATGAGCTGTGTTGATGTTAAGGTCAGAGCCCTGGAAAGTCAATCTGGAAGCCAGCCCTAGACCCAGCAACTTGAGACTGGGAGTCAACTCTTGCTTGCTCCTGTGAAGAACTGAGACTGAAACTTCACATCTCTCCCCTTCTGGCTCCAGCGCTTGGCAATGAGAACTAGATGGACAACACAGGTTTAGAAATGAAAAGCAACTGCTCCTCCTGGATGCTTTATTGGGGCTTTCGGTGGTTTCTGTGCATGAGCGGCAGTGACACCAAGACCCTTTCCCAACATGCAAAAGGCACAGGAAAGTGAGACCCAACTGGGGTGGGTGGCGTGGATGCAGAGACTTCCCCCCTCCCCCCGGCTCCATGGCACGGTGTAGCATGGGGGCAACCCTGGGAGGGGGGGTATTGAAGGAGGTGCCTTGGGCGGAGGCTGGAAGGGGGACCTAGGTTTGTCCACCTCCAGATCCGCCCCTGCACTTGAGCTGGACTGACCTTCTGAGAGAGGGTCAACATGGCTTTTACTGAAAGTCCCACCTCACAGGATAGAAAAACTCAAGGTAGGAAGAGGATGATGGCTGCTGCCTTCAGAGATTTCTATTAACGCCAAACCCAACACATGGGCCAAATCTGAAGGGCAATGAGAGGGTGTGCTCATGGTGTCCGTCCCCACTGCGGCCTGGTTTTGGAGTGCCACTGCCTTGGCTCAAGCCAGTCCATGTCCAGGAGAAGCGTGAAGCCCCTTCTGATCTTCAGGGACCTCCCATGGGGTCTCCAGTTATCCAGCCCCATTCAGAGGTACCGGTTAGAGGAGTTGAGTCTTGATGTTGGCTTTGTCCTGTGGAAGAGTTCCCTGGGCAAGAGGGAAGGGGAGGCGAGGGGTCAGGCCCTCTGAGTCCCCAGCACATCCCAGAATCTGGGCCCTGGTGGATGAAACATCCTGGGACTCATCTCAGATTCTAACCAGTCCCCACAGTTCCATCTTGAGACCTTGAATCGAAAGAAAAGGCATTCGTGTTTTGTTTCTGGTTTTTGTCTTTCTCTCTCTTGCTTCCTCTCTTTTAGTAGAGCCGTGGCCTTGAGTCACAGCATTGGCAATGTCTACTTCTAAACTATGGAATGTTTTCACACTGACGATATTATTACTCAGAACAAAGGGCGGGGAGGGCTGTCCAAGTGTTCATGAGACAGTGAGTTACTGAGAGCTCACGGGGAATCACACAGCACAGAGACACCGACAGTCAGACACCAAGCCCCAGGCCTGGCCCTAGATGTATTTTTTCTTGAGGTACCAGTAGGCAAAGTAGCCCATCCCGCCCAGGGAGCCCATGAGGAAGGACGCCCCAAAGAAGGATGGGGGTTTCCTCTTGACCAGCCGGAAAGCATTGGGGATGACGGCCGACAGCAGGGTGGTGTGGATGTCACCCAGGACTTTCCGGAAGGCAAAGCGTCTCTGGACCCTCTCAAAGAAGGACTGCAGGTTGGGCCGGCTGCCATCTTCCCAGTATTTCTTGGATAGTCCCAGGAACTTGAGGCGGTGCAGGGTGGCCCCCAGGAGGACATCAGCGAGGGTGAAGGCACAGCCACAGAGCCACAGCTCGCATTTCTGCCCTAGAGTGGAAGAGAGAGGAGGCAAGGGGATCAACCTCCCCTAACACGCACACTCACTTCTCTCCACGAGCTCCTCTGGCTTCTGCACCCCTGCCCCAGTATTTTCTGAGGGTTACTCATTCCTGTACAACTTCAGTGATTTTTGCCATATCCTTATGCTACTTCTATTATTATTTTTTTCTTTAAATTGAATTTTTTTTCTCTTTTCTTTTCTTATCCTCATTTTATAGCTGATACATCGGCTGACTTTTAAAGTGCAAATACGTGGCCAGGTGTGGTGGTTCACACCTGTAATCTCAGCACTTTGGGAGGCCAAGGTGAGCGGATCATTTGAGGTCAGGAGTTCAAGACCAGCCTGGCCACCATGGTGAAACCCCATCTCTACTAAAAATATAAAAATTATCTGGGTGTGGTGGTGCACACCTGTAATCCTAGCTACTCAGGAGGCTGAGGCAGGAGAATTGCTTCAACCTGGGAGATGGAGGTTGCAGTGAGTCAAGACTGTGCCACTGCACTCTAGCCTGGGCGACAGAGTGAGACTGTATCTCAAATAAATAAAGTACAAATATGTGTCATGAAAACTCCAGACACATATACAACTACCCCTTTGACAGCTCCATCTGGTGTACGCTCTGCATTTCAAACTCAAAATGGAATTCCTGATTGTCGCCCCCAGAGCCACTATGCTCATCCCAATCTCAGTAATGGAACCTCCACCCTTGCAATTGCTCTGCCCAAAATCCTCAGAGCCACCATGAATTCTCTTTTTTTCCTTCTTTTTTTTTTTTTTTGAAATAGAGTCTTGCTGTGTCACCCAGGCTGGAGTGCAGTGGCACGATCTCAGCTCACTGCAACCTCCACCTGCCAGGTTCAAGCAATTCTCCTGCTTCAGCCTCCCTAGTAGCTGGGATTACAGACATGTACCACCATGCCCGGCTAATTTTTGTATTTTTAGTAGAGACAGGGTTTCACCATGTTGGCCAGACTGGTTTTGAACTCCTGTCCTCAGGTGATCTGCCCACCTCAGCCTCCCAAAGTGCTGGGATTACAGGCATGAGCCACTGTGCCTGGCCCCACCATGAATTCTCTTTCACCCCCCACATACAATTTGTCAGCAATTTCCAACAGTGTTATCTTCAAAATACATCCAGAATCTGATACCGCCTCTACTTGTACCGTCCTTGTCCAAACAACCATTATCTTCTAAGTTATCATAATGTCCTTTTAAAAGTTCTCCGTTTCTGCCCTTGTCCCCTAGAATCTATTCTTGGCACAGCATCCAAAGGGGTCATGTTAAAATTTAAGTGTCGGATAACGTCACTTCTCCCTTCTCAAACCCCTCTAATGATGATGCACCTGTTGGGGCCAGAGTAAAAGCGGGAATCCTTCCAAGCCCTGTAAGGCCCTGTGTGATCTGGCCACCAGGTACCTTTCAGACCTCAGAGTCTGCTTCTCTCCCACTTCCTCACTCTTCTCCAGCCACATCAGACTCCTGCAGCTCCTCACATCTGGGACATTCCTACCACAGAGCCTTTGCCCTGGCTGTTCCCTCTGCCTCAGTCTTCTCCTGCACAGCCTCAGAGCTCATTTCTCTGCCTCCTTCACATCTTTACTCACATGCCATTTTCTCATGGGCTTCCCAGACCACCAATTTAAAATGGAAGTTTTGGCTGGGTGCCATGGCTCACACCTGTAATCCCAATCCCGACACTTTGGGAGGCCGAGATGTCTCTACTAAAAATACAAACATTAGCTGGGCATGGTGGCAGGTGCCTGTAATCCCAGCTTCTCGGGAGGCTGAGGCATGAGAATCACTTCAACCCAGGAGGCAGGGGTTGCAGTGAGCCAAGATTGTGCCACTGCACTCCAGCCTGGGCAACAAGAGCAAAACTCCGTCTCAAAATAAATAAAAATAAAAATAAAAATAAATAAAATGGAAGTTTTAAATGGAAATTATAAATTGGTGGTCTGTGAAGCCCAGGAGAAGCTGGCATGTGAGCAAAGATGTGAAGGAGGTGGAGGAAGACCTTACCCAGCAGTCACTCTCCCCTCCCCTGCTTTGTTTTCTTCCATAGAACGTAGCGCCACATTTCACCATCTACTTGACACTCTCATTTTGTTTATTGTCTGTTGTCCTCTTCTAGAGTGGAAACTCTATGAGGGCAGGGATTTTGGTCTGTCTTGTCTGTGGCTGTATCCTCTGCATCTAGAACTGTGCCTGGCATACAATAGGTGCTCAATAAATCTTTACTGAATTATTGATGAATGAAAAAATAAACTGTATCATTAACTGTAGTATTAAATGCTTCGCTATAAACTATCTACAATGGTAAAAGTAAACATAACAAAAACAAAACAAATGTAATTAAATTCCAGCTGGATACTACTGCCTGTCAAGGTCTCTGCACCCAAGACTTTCTCTCTCTTTTTCTTTCTTTTCTTCCTTCCTTCCTCTTTCTTTCTTTCTTTCTTTCTTTCTTTCTTTCTTTCTTTCTTTCTTTCTTTCTTTCTTTCTTTCTTTCTTTCTTTCTTTCTTTCTT
>NW_012105853.1:1123505-1142120 GCF_000951045.1 Mandrillus leucophaeus
TTTTTTTGGTATTTTTTACTAGAGACAGGGTTTTGCCACATTGGCCAGGCTGGTCTCGAACTCCTGACCTTAGATGATCCGCCTGCCTCAGCATCCCTAAGTGCTGGGATTACAGGTGTGAGCCACCATACCTGGCCTCATTTTGTTTTTAAGAAAGGGGCAGATATTAAACACATGTTATAAAGGGGTTAAGCACTAATATCTTACTAATACTCTTTCTTTGATGTAATCAAAAGAGGATAACTCTCACGACGTGGTTTTACATTATTTATCACCATGTTTTTGTGTCATCTAAATTTAGCCTGACTCTCGCATTTGGGATTAAGAAAGAAACAATTAGCCTCATTTTTAGGAAACACTTGTTTGTGCAATATTTTCTCCTAGTTGTTTTGACCTGAAATTCTGGAGCCCCTTTGGTCTCTTACATTGCCTCTTTGCTCAAAAATCTTTAATTCTCCCCACTGACTGCACCTTAATGTCCAAGTTCCTGTGCCTAGCTATTAAGCCCTTTCGAGAGTGAGTTTAGCTTTAATATACATCTCTAATCTTGACTTCTCATGAATTGCCCATTGGTCCACTGTCTTCAGCCTCCGGGCCTTTGTCCCTGCTGTACCCCATGCCCGAATGCCTCTCCCTTCCCTTCCTGTGAGGGCTGCTTTCCTGGGAGGCTTGCCTCTGCACCTTTGAACAGGTTGCTCCTTTCAGTTCAGGAATTCCATGAATCCAGTGCTCCCTACCATCAAAACCTGAGCCCCCTTCTTCCGCTCTGCATCTTCTGGGTCACGGATTCATTCATTCAGCAAGTGGTTACCTGGCAGTATGTGCTGGGCGTGAAGACATGACACAATACAATGTCTCCCCTCAAGAGGGTCACCGTCACGGTGAAGGGCTAAAGCGTAATGAAGGCTCTCATCAGAAGGTTATCCATGAATAGGTAACCTTCAAGGCACCTGATGAGGCCGGGCGCAGTGGCTCACATCTCTCTCTCTTACTTTAGGAGGCTAAGGCAGGAGGATTGCTTGAGCACAGGAGTTTGAGACCAGCCTGAGCAACATGGCGAGACCCTCTTCTCTACAAAAAAAATTAAAAATAGCCGAATCGGTAGCATGCATGCCTGTGGTACCAGCTACTAGGGAGGCTGAAACAGGAGGTTGGCTTGATCCCGGAAGGTCGAGGTTGCAGTGAGCCTTTTTCACACCACCGCACTCCAGTCTGGGTGACAGAGTGAGACCCTGTCTCAAAAACAAACAAACAAACAAAGAAGACAACTGATGGGCCCCCAGAGGGGAGATAATGAGTTGGGAGTTAGTGATGCAGGTTCTAGGCTCAGAGAAGCACCATCAATGTGGAGGTGGTATTTAAAGCCAGGAGAGTGGACAGTATCAGTATAGCCAGACTTGGAAATAGGGCAAGAGACTGAACCCTGGGTCCCCCCGCAAACTTTAGATATTGACACCAAGAGAAACCAGCAAAGATGACAAGAAGGAGCGGCCTTTGAGGTAGGAGAAGAACCAGGAGAGTGTGGTGTCTGGCAAGCCAACTTAGGACAGGGTTCTGAGGAGGAGACAGTCCTCAACTGTGTTCAAACGCTGTGTTGAGGTCAAATAGGAGGACTGAGAACTGGTGACTGCGTTTACCGACTGGCGACCCTGGCAAGAGGAGCTAGAGTAGAATGCTGACTTAAAAGCCGGTTTGGAGGGAGTTCAAAGAGAAAGGGAGGAGAGGAATTGGAGATGGGGAACAAAGATCATTCTGCCACGGAGTTTTGCTAGAATGGGGAGGATGGGCCAGTAGTGAGATACAAGTCAAGAGCATTTTCATAAGCTGGGAGGAATAAAATAGCAAGTGTTTGTGGATGATGCCGCAGAGAAGGGAAATATTCTATGGGGAAGAGTGGATAGAATGACGGATGTGGTGTTCTTACAGGGATGAGAGTGGATGGGATCTGGTGCACTAGGAAAGGGATTGGTTTTCAAGGACAACCCCTTCCATTCTTGGACAAGGACAAGAATAGTCCATCCCTGGTAACAAGAGAGCATATGTGCTACCATATTTCATCTAATCTAAGTTATTATTAAATGTAAGTACCTATCCAAAAGTAAGAAAGGAGAATCAAACTATTGACTGGAAGAAACATTCCAGTGTCAGAGATGCTAAGATGTGCTCTAACAAAGATGCATCTTAGAATTGATAGATACAGTGGGTGGGTCATTGTGGGGATCAGAGCTGTAAAGATCTCTTTCTAATGCTTTGATTTTCTCCGTGACAGATTGCCTTACTTTTAATGGCCAAAACCACAATTATTTTTATGCTAACCTAAAGTGATCAGCTCTGAGTGAGGATGTGGAGGAGGTGGCTGGAGGGCTCAGGAGGAAGGAGAAGGCATAAAGGAGTCATCTAGAGAGTGAAGCGTGGTGGCCTGGGGCAGCATTGAGGTCACCTAAGGCTTACAATCATGAATACAAAGTAAGTCCCACCAGCATCCTGTGTGTTTCTCCAGCCACATATAGGTTCACAGGTGAAGGTGCTGAGTAGGTGGAGAGCTGGGTTCAACAAGGTTTGAGGTTTTGCAGAGCGAGTATGGAGGGCCAGGGAGTCGAATGTGCAGGCACGAAATTTCTCCTAATGATGAACCAGGGAATCACCACTAGGTACAGAGGGAGGTGCGATCGTGATGGGAGTGAGGGACAGTGAAAGAATCAAGTGACATAAGTCCCCAGCTGCAGACTGCATGCTACCAGCAAGGGAGTGTGGGTGGACAGATCAGAGAACGGGCCCAGGGACTAGGTTTAGATACTGGGCAACATGGAGAAACCAGCAAGGGATGTGAGAAGGAGCAGCCTGAGAGATAGGAGATGAACCGGGAAAGTGTGGTGTAATTCCCTGGACCTTCCAACAATTCTATAAAGTAGGTGATGTTATTATCCCCACTTTACAGATGAGGCAGTTGAGGCACAGAGAGGTTAGGTAACTTGGTCAAAACCTCAGCTAATATGTGTCAAAGCAGAGCCTATATTTGAACCCAGGCTATCTGGTTCCAGATTCTGTGGTTGTAACCACTCTATTAAGCTACTTATTTCCACATACAAATGAGCATGGACACAGCAGGTATCTCCATGACCACTCAGGCCCCCTTCAGTACGTGCGTTCTTTACTCAGGTCTGTGTGCAGATCTCTCCATGCGTCTGTATCCTGCATAGGCTGCATGTTTGCCCCATGCCTGCTTGCACAAACCCATGCAGCCAATTGTGTATATGCACGTGGATATCCGCTCCCATGGGCATCTGTGTCCACGTGGTATGGGATTACCACACACGTGAGTGCAGCATAAGCCCAGGTGCGTCTGGATGTTTGCCTTGGACATGTTCACTATTATGTTCATGCCTGTGTTTATGTTTGCAGGCAAATGCTGATGGCCTTCTATGTGCGTCCGTGTTTGTGTGTGCGCCTGGGCAGCGATCTGGTATCTGACCCCTTCCCTGTTCTCTCTTCTCCAGTTGTGTGTTCCCTTTGCCAACCCCAGGCCTGGATGAGCCCTTTCTGCACTTCTCTGGGTCTGCCAGCTGGAGGTGATCTCACAATGAGGCCAACTTGTTACACTTTAATGTCGGACCGCAAAGCCCAGGAGGGCACTCCGTGCTGCCCAGAATCCTATTATATTTCTTGAGTGCTTCCTGCTCCCTGTGGAGACAATTGCATCTTTTCATCCTCTCTTCTCACACTTCTCACGCCCTTTCCCCAGTTTCCTCTCGGCCGATGACATCACCTCATGCTTCGTTCAGGAGACAGCAGCTTTCAGACATGAAAGCCCACACTCCCCACCTGGATGCTGCATAACTGCTCCATGCTGCTGATGCGGACACAATACAGGGCGTGTCCTAACCCCACGGCCAAGCCCTCCATGGGCCCTCTGCACCTGCTCTGCGCCGCATCTCCACATCTCTTCAGGTTGCCTTTCTAAGTCCTCCTCCCCCTTCTCCATGTTGTTCTGCACCCCAAGAAGCTCACTTGTTGGCTCCAAACCCCGGGGCTCATGCCCTCTGGCTTCAAAAAGTTAGGCAAGTAGGAAACAGGGGCGGGCAGCAGTGACGTCGGACTGATTTCCCTCAGCTCCTCTCTGCGAGTCACCATGGGCTGCCAGCAACCACCTCTGTCCAGGTTCCTGAATCTGCTCTCATGACCCTGTGATCTCAAGACTTCAGGCCTGGGGTATTCCTCTCTGCCTTGGGATGTCCCTGCATCCCGCCTGTGCCTGGGTAAACAGTCCCTTTATTGAGCCTTCTTCCATTTCCCCCGTTTGCAGATGTCCTCTGTTTTCTATGGGGCCCCTGCCTGAACCACACCCCTCCTGTCTTCGTGGCGTCTGCATCGCTGTCCTGAACCCCCGATTCCTCTTTTCCACTGCAGTTTCCACCAGCACGAGAACATATTTGTACATCTCCTGTCCAAAAACAATTCCTCCTGTCACCCCACGTCCTTCTTCAGCCACCACCACCTTCTTTGTTCACCTCTACCCTTCTCAAAAGAGGTATCTACACTCACCACCTTCATTCCTCGCCTCCCATGCGGTCTTCAGTCCATTAGAGTCTGGCTTTTGCCCCAGGTTGCAGTGAAATGCTTTTGGCGAGGTCACCGCCGACATCCGTGGTAGAAAGCCAAGGGCATGCTTTCCTATCCTGGCTTGCTCAAGCTCCCAGCAGCACTGACACCATTCTGTCTCCTTAAAACCCAGTCCTCCCATGGTTCCTCCTAACATGAGGGTCTTCCTACTTCACTGGCCTCAGTGCACTTTGCTGATTCCTCTGCCCTGATCCCTGCTCAGTGTGGGAGAACCTCTGCATAGATATGGTAGTTATGTTTTTTATTATTATCATCATTATTATTTGAGACAGGGTCTCACTCTGTCTCCCAGAAGATGACTCACTGTAGCCTCAACCTCCCAAGCTCAAGCAATCCTCCTGCCTCGGCCTCCTGAGTAGCTGGGACTACAGGCATGTACTACCACACCAGCTTATTTTTGTACTTTCTTGTAGAGACAGAGTCTCACCATGTTGCCCAGACTGGTCTGAAACCTGGGCTCAAGTAATCCTCTTGCCTCAGCCTCCCAAGTGCACATGACCATGCCTGGCCCAGGTATGGTAGTTTTAAAGTACAGCCACAAATTACTTGATATGCTCCTCCCTTCTGCAGAGCCCAAGTCTCCTCCCCTTGAATAGGGGCTGTATTTTGTGATTTCTAATGAGTGATGGGGCAGAGTGACTTCCAGCAGTAGATCATAAAAGACATGTGATTGGCCAGGCGCGGTGACTCACACCTGTAATCCCAGCACTTTGGGAGGCCGAGGCGGGCGGATCACGAGGTCAGGAGATCGAAACCATCCTGGCTGACACAGTGAAACCCCGTCTCTACTAAAAATACAAAAAATTAGCCGGGCGTGGTGGTGGGTACCTGTAGTCCCAGCTACGTGGGAGGCTGAGGCAGGAGAATGGCGTGAACCTGAGAGGTGGAGGTTGCAGTGAGCTGAGATCGTGCCACTGCACTCCAGCCTGGGTGACAGAGCAAGACTCTGTCTCAAAAAAAAAGACATGTGGCTTCTGTGCCTTCTCTTTCTCTGGGATAACTTGCTCAGGGAAAGCCAGCAACCATGCTGTAAAGAAACGCAAGCAGCCTATTGAGAGGCCCATCTCAATAGGATGTTGAGTAAGGAACTAAAGTCTCCTGCCAACAGCCAGCAGGGAACAGAGGCCTTTAGCTAAGAACCACATGAATAAGGCAACTTGGAAGTGGATCCTCCGGCCCCAGTCAAGCCTTCAAATCACTGCAGCCCCAGCTGACAGCTTGAAGGCAACCTGCATTATGCAACCATGACTCGGAGCTGCCCAGCTCAGCTGCTCCAGAACTCCATATCCACAGAAAATGTGTGACATAATAAATGATTTTAAAATTCAAGACACCGAGGTTGACAGCAATTTCTTATGCCACAATAGATAACTAATACAGCAAGTCCCGATTCCTCTTTTTGTCTCACTCTGCTCTCTTCCTTGATGAAAATGTCCAATACCATATATTGGCTGAGGACTCCTGAATCTCCAAATTCTGACCTCTCCTTTGAGAGTCAGGCTGGAATATCTAGTGGTTTCTGTGACATCCTCTCTTGGGTGTCACAAACTCACTGTCTCCCAAACGCCCAGGCTGGAGTGCAGTGGCACGATCTCAGCTCACTGCAACTTCCACCTCCCGGGTTCAAGCAATTCTCCTGCCTCAACCTCCCAAGTAGCTGGGACTACAAGCACACGCCACCATGCCCGGCTAATTCTTTGTATTTTTAGTAGAGACGGGGTTTCACCGTGTTAGCCAGGATGTTCTTGATCTCTTGCCCTCGTGATCCACCTGTCTTGGCCTCCCAGAGTGCTGGGATTACAGGCATGAGCCACCATGCCTGGCCCAGGAGTTACCTTTGATTCCCTTTACCTCACTGCCAACCCCCATGTAAATTCCTGCTCATTTTATCTTCAAACTACCTCTCAAGTCCATTCATACCTCACCATCTCCACTGCAACCATCTCGGTCCACGCCAACATCATCTCTCACCTGAGCTGCTGCACCGGCCTCCCCTCTGTCTCCCTTGAAGTCCATTTTCACACAGCCATTGGAATCCTCTCAAACATAAAACTAGAACTACTCAGCCCCATGGAGACTGCAAACAGGGCCATGAGTCCCTCCCATTCCTGTACGCATGCCACTTTGCAATGTGTGCATCTTGATGGCTTTGCTCCTCCTGCTATCTAAGACTCATGGTTTTTTCCCCAAAGACTGCAAGCTCCATGAGAGCAAGAATGATGTCTGGATTTTGCTCATTAATTTATCCCCAGGACCTAGCATCTAGGAGATGTTCAATAAATATTTGAATAAATGAATGAAAAAGAATGGTGATAATAATAATTTTTAGAACATTTCACCTTGAGCTGGGCACTTTGCAAAGTAATCAACATTTACTGTCTTAAATTTGCTGGCCCGAAATGCAGGAATGAGGTCAGCCATTCCCCATGTGTGAGAGGCAAGCCATCCCAGCTACGCCGAGCCCACACTGCCAAGCCACATATCATGAACAAATAAAAGGCCCTTCTTTTATGTCACTCAGATTTGGAATGGTTTGTTATACAGCAGAAACTAACTGATATAATCCCCTCCTCAAAGCCCTCCAGAGACTTCCCATTGTACTTAGTATAAAATCCAAACTTGTAAATGTAGGCTCTGAGGCCCGTGATCTCACCTCACCCAGTGCAGCTCTCCCCTCATTCCCACCACTCTCTCCAGGACTCCCCACACAGCAGCCCGTTTCTGAAGAGTTCTCAGTTCTCTCCCACTCCATGGCATCCCTTAGTCTGGGTCATATCTTCCCTGATTCTTCTCTAGGCTCCTTCTCATCCGTCAGGTCTCACTTTGAATATCACCTTCTCAGGGAAACTTTATCCACTTAATCCTGTTCATTTACTCTCAATCTTAACACTTATTGCTGTGTGCACTTCTGTGTTTACTTATGGGATTATTTGACTTAATGTCTTTTTCCTCTGTAAGACTGCAAACTCCATGAAAGCAATAATGAGGTCTGAGTTTTACTCATTAATTTATCCCCAGGACCTAGCATCTAGTAGGTGTTCAGTAAATATTTGATTAAATGAATGAAAAAGAATGGTAATAATAATTATTTTTAGAACATTTTACCTTGAACCAGGCACTGTGCAAAGTACTCAACATTTACTATCTTAACAAATCCTTCACCAGCAACCCTGCTATGACTTTGATTCTATTATTATCAATATTTTATAGATGAGCTCAGAGAGGTGAAGTGAGTTCCACAAGGTCACAGAGCTAGGTAGTGGTTGATCAGGAATCTGCATCAAAGCCATCTGGCTCCATGCAAGGGGTCTCAACTGTGACATTAAAATCCCTTCCAAAACTGGGCTGTGCCCACAAGAGAAGAAATGAAAGGCATACAAGTGTTTCACCCAGTCAGGTTCAGGGAACCTGGATGAGCAACAGAGGCCAATGTGGGCCCAACCAGTCAGACCTTTAAAATCCATAACCACTTCCCTGGGGCTTCTGCTACCTCCCCCAGCCCCAGAGGGATGCAAGGACACCTCTCCATCTTGAACAACCCCACTTATCTCACCATGGGACAGTGCAGTGCTGTCTCCTCTCAGAAGACCTCAGGACAGGGGTCAGCCGCAGGATCCCAGTCTAGGAATCTCACAAGGAATGCATGTCTGAGGCTATTCTCCAGAATCATCCACCCTAGCCTCCATCCAGGTCAGACCCTGTGTCTCTCTGGATCACAATATATATGGACACTTCTGTACTGTGTGCCCAGCACTGTGCTAAGCCCCTTACATGCATTTGCTCATTGGTCCTCGCAGCAGCCCTGGGACGTAGGCACTCATGCTATCACCCCCCACCTTTTTTTTTTTTTCTTTTCGAGACAGAGTCTCACTCTGGTGCCTAGGCTGGAGTACAGTGGTGTGATCTCGGCTCACTGCAACCTCCGCCTCCTGGGTTCAAGTGATTCTTCTGCCTCAGCCTCCCACATAACTGGGCTTGCAGGTGCCCACTACCATGCCTAGGCAATTTTTTGTATTTTTAGTAGAGATAGGGTTTCACCATATTGGCTAGTCTGGTCTCGAACTCCTGACCTCAAGTGATCCACCTGCCTCAGCCTCCCAAAGTGTTGGGGTTACAGGCGTGAGCCACCGCGCCCAACCTATCACCCTTTTATAGAACAGGAAAGAGCCCAGAGCTAGTGCTTCCTCATCTGTTAAACAGGATCCTCATCTGTTAAACAGGATCGCTGGTATTACCCACCTCCTGGGATTGTTACGGGGATTGAGTGAGTTGAAATCTGTGAAACACTTAGAACAGTACCTGACACACAGTAAGGTCTATTAAATACATAGATTTTTCTGGGCTGGATTGTGACCCTCCCAAAATTCACATGTTGAAGCCCTAAGCCCTAGAATAAGGTTGTCCAACTTGCAGCCCGCGGGCCACATGCAGCCCAGGATGGCATTGAATGTGGCCCAAAACTCATTCATAAACTTTCTTAAAACATTCTGATATTTTTTTGCGGTGTTTTTAAAGCTTATCAGCTATCGTCAGTGTTAGCATATTTTATTTGCGGCCGAAGACAATTATTCTTCCTCCAGTGTGACCCAAGGAAGCCAAAAGATTGGACACCCCTGAACTCTCAGAATGTGACTGTATTTGGAAACAGAGCTTTTAAAGGGATGATTACCTTAAAATAGAGACCTTAAGGTGGGTCCTCATTCAATCGGACTAAAGTATTTATAGGAGGAAATTTGGACTCAAAGACACCAGGCTTGTGCAGCACAGGGGAAGGGCCATGTAAGAACACGGCAAGAAGGCGGCCACTTGCAAGCCAAGGAGAGAGGCCTCAGGAGAAACCCACCCCAAGGAACCTTGATCTGAGATGTCTAGCCTCCAGCTCTGTGCGACAATAGGTTTCTGCTCTTTAAGCCCCTCAGTCTGTAGTATTTTGTTATAGAAGTCCTAAGAAACTAATGCATAAGTGAATAACATATACCTGATGTCCAAGGTCTCCCACCAAGAGCATGGCAGAGCTGGGACTCTGTCCCCCAAAGGCCCATCTCTGAACTACCAAGCCTTTTGGCCCCTGAGAGCCATTAAGTCTGCAACAGCTCCCCTTAGCTACCATTAGTATAGAAACAGGAAAGTTCCTTTTTTTGTGTGTGTGTGATGGGGGGCGGGGGACGGAGTCTCTCTCTGTCCCCCAGGCTGGAGGGCAGTAGCACAATCTGGGCTCACTGCAGCCTCTGCCTCCCAGGTTCAAGTGATTCTCCTGCCTCAGCCTCTCAGGTAGCTGGGATTACAGGAACCCACCACCCCACTCAGCTGATTTTTGTATTTTTAGTAGCGACGGGGTTTCGCCATGATGGTCAGGCTGGTTTCGAACTCCTGACCTCAAGTGATCCACCTGCCTCGGCCTCCCAAAGTGTTGGGATTACAGACATGAGCCATTGAGCCCAGCCAAAAGTTCCCCTTTGAGATGTGTTATTATTTTTTACTCACTTAGTCATACCAGGCTTTGTTACCAGAAAAGATTTAAGGCAGCTGGCTTCAGTATGCATGATGATGTCTCTGTTCGAGACATGAGGTCTCTGTGTGTGTCTTGTGCTTGTGGCATCAGTTGTGAGATGCTGGAAACAACACTGGACCCATCAAGAGAGAACAAGTTCTGGCCCTAACCATGATGTCTATGAGCTGCCTAACCTTGAACAACTCGCTTCATCTCTCTGAGCCTCAGTTTCCTCATCTGGAGAATGGGCGTGCCTTTAGCTGCCTTATGTATTAAACTAGTAATGGCACAGGCAGTGTGTTGAGTACATTGAATTTTCACAAGAGTCCAGCAAGAGAGGGTTAAGTTGTATTATTACCATCCCATCTTATAGATGAGGAAACTGAGGCTCCAATAGGGAAAGCAACTTGTCCAAGGTTACATAGTTCAGGCAGCAAAGCTGGAACTCTAATTCAAGTTGTTCTTACTCTAACATACATAGAGATATGTATGTACACATAGTCATGCATATGCAGGAGGCTGTTGCAAATGCTCCATAAATTTGCATTGTTCAGGAGACAAGACTCACAGGTCTTAAACGGAGCAAGATGGGAAGGCTCAGAATGAGGTTTGAAGAAGGGCTGTGGCAAAGATGGTGTGTAACAGGCAAAATGGAGTGGAGTGGTATAAGAAGGGTGCTCCAGGAGGGAGGGGCTGTGGGGGCAAAAGTGTGGAGGTAGAATGAAGCTGGCATGTCCAAGTCTAGAGGCGCAGCTGGGAGCAGGAAGAGTCAAGGACAAGGAGAGTCTGGGTGAGCTTGGATGTCTGGCTGGAGCACGAAGGAGCCATAATGCATTCTTGGGCAGGGAAAGTGGGATGGTGTGGCGGGTAGTGGCCATCACTACTCTCATCATCATCTTCACCTACCTTTATTAAACACCTACTATGTGCTAAGCCCTAATCTAAGCACTCTACATGTATTATTTCACACAATGTCTCAACAGCTCTTTGAGGCAGGTCCTACTATTATCCCCATTTTATAGATGGGAAACTGAAGTTCAGAGAGGGGAGAACCTGAGCACAGTTACTCAGCTAGGAAGTGGCCAAGTTATGACTTGAACCTTAGTCTGACTCCATAGCCCATCCTCCTAACCACCTGGGGAGGTCCTCTGAGACCTTTAGGGAAAAAAGAGGCTGAGACTGGGCAGGGGCAGAGTAGGCTAGGTGGGCTGCAGCCCCCACCTCCCCCAGGGCTGGCACCCACCCTCGTTCTCCAGCTTCCTCTTCTCCAGCTCGGCCTCGATCTGGTCCAGCACCATGGCCAGCTCCCCAAGGATCTTCTTCAGGTAGCTCACATCGTCGTGCTCCAAGATCTTGGCCTGGGGGCAGGACAGGGCCAAGAGAAGCTGAGTTGGCCTCAATAGAGCCAGGATGTTCAGGGATGGAAGGAGCTTTGCTAAACTTCTGCAAACCCAGCCTCCAAATACCCCCCAAGTGTATAGGATGCCCCCCTGTTTTGAAGCACCCTCATCTGGTGCCTACAACAGTCCTGTGAGCTTGACTGTCCTGCCTAGATCCCTGGTACATTCTTATACCCCGATGCTGGGAGGGCTGGTTGCTAGTGGCTCACAGTTGCCCCTTCTCTCAGCCAATAAGGAGCTGCATTGCCCACAAATACTTGGGAGGTTACCTGCCCTCACCCTCCCTCCAATAATCTGTAGCCAATGTCCCACTGATATGAGGGGATAAAAGACTGGCCCCTTACTTCAAGGTTGATCACCTTTGTGGTGCCATTTGTGCTCCAGAGATTCCTGTGGAATCAAATGAGGCTTAGCTGCTTCCTCTTCCTTATCCCTCCCATCCCTCTGAGGTCCCCCTCAGAGCAATCCTTCAATACCTCCTTTTCTCAAGAACCCCTGTTCAGTGCTCTGCATTTATTTTTATTTATTTATATATTTATTGTAATTATTATTATTTGAGACAGAGTCTTACTCTGTTGCCCAGGCTAGAGTGTAATGGCCCGATCTCAGCTCACTGCAACTTCTGCCTCCCAGATTCAGGCAATTCTCCTGCCTCAGCCTCCTGAGTAGCTGGGACTACAGGTGCCTGCCATGATGCCTGGCTAATTTTTGTGTTTTTAGTAGAGACGGGGTTTCACCATGTTGGCCAGGCTGGTCTCAGACTCCTGACCTCAAGTGATCCACTCACCTCGGCCTCCCAAAGGGCTGGGATTACAGGAGTGAGCCACCATGCCTGGCCAATGCTCTGCTTTTAAAGACACAACCTAACACATGAGGAAACTGAGGCCCCAGGGCAGCAGTGGCTTACCCAAGGTCTAACAGCTAGTAAATGGCAGGGGACAGGATTGGAAAAGCAAGCCAGGGGCTTTTCCATTTCATATCATCAGCTGATCTTCTACTTAGAACTGCTTATCTTCTACTTAGCTTCTCCTCTTGTTCATTTCCATGGAGCAGCTGGTAGGGAAGGGGACTCAGCAGGCCTGGAGATACTCACCATGAGCTTCTTCTGTTTAGAAAGGTAGGGCTCGGAGAGCTGGGGCTCCTCTTCATGGTCCAGTTTCATGAGGTCTGTGGTGGCATTGGCTAAATGTCCTGGGGAGAGAATAGGAAAGGTCCCATCCCTCTGACACCTGGGTTGCTCCCCCATCACTTCCCTTACACAACTTGAAGTAGGCCCCATCCAAACACTGGTCAGAGGAGTAATACTGTCAACAGCCAACACTTAGGGAGCACTGCAGGCTGCGCTATAGTGACGGATGCCATCCTGCCCTGAGCTCAGGCTGGTGGGAGAGACAGGCACATAAATCTCAGCCAATGGCTCACTCCTGTAATCCTAACACTTTGGGAGGCTGCGGTGAGAGGATCACTTGAGTCCAGGGTTCAAGACCAGCTTGGGCAACATAGCAAGAACCCATCTTTAAAAAAAAAAAGTTAGCCAGGTGTAGTGGCGCACACCATAGTCCCAGCTACTCAGGAGGTTGAGGCAGGAGGATCGCTTGAGCCTGGGAGGTCGAGGCTGCAGTGAGCTATGATTGCACCACTGCACTCCAGCCTGGGTGACAGAGTGAGACCCCTTCTCTAAAAAAAGGCAAGATAAATAAATAATACACTTCAGCAATATTATAAAATACACATTTAAAAAAATAAAAGTAAACTCTATGGTACAGCATGATTAATCTGTAGGGAAGAATGAACGCAAGGCAGAGGGACCTAGGGGCTGCCTGCCTAGGGCACAAGGGGATGAGAAATCTCATGGAGGAGGAGACTCTACCCTTGAGGACGAGTAGTAGATGCCAGAAACTGATAGACCCGACCATAGACCTGGTCATCTTCCCTGCCTCACTGCTTCTCCCCCTGCATTCTTCCCAAATTGCAGCATCCCCTCCCCGACACAAAGCCCAGCCAGATTCCTGGATTTGCCCTCAGCTCCTCCCACTACCTCACTCCACATCAAGTCATTCCCAGGTCCTGTTGATTCTTCCTCCTCCATCTTTCTCATATTTTCTCACATTTAACCTCCTCCATTTAACTGACTCTTAGTTCAGACCCCATTAATGTCTCACCTGGATGATTTTACCCACCCTCTGCCACCTCTCCTCTCTCCCTTACGAGCCCTTCTCCCCACCCCTGCCAGAGATATCTTCTTCACACACTTGACCATGCCACTCTCTGTTGAAAATCCATCCCTGGCTCCTCACTGCCCTCAGATAACATCCTGGTTCCTCAACTTGCCTTCAAAGAGCCTTCAGGATCCACTTCCCTCCCTCTCACCAACTCCATCTTTCACTGAGTTTCCTCAGCTGTTCCTGTCCCAAGATGTACATTTCAGCCACTCTACATGCTTGCTGTTCCCTGAATGTGCCAGATCACTCCACACCTCCAGGCTTCTGCTCATACTACTACTTCTTCCTAAACTAGCCTTATCCTCCTTTCCTGAAAGCCTCCTTCTAGATTCAGCTAAAGATTTCCTCCTCCATGAAGCCCTTCCTGATTCTCTAGGACATTGGCCCACTCGATGTCTTTCTTCCCCAATTTACACCCTACAGAGTTAGGCCAGGGAACGCAAACACACTAATCAGAGCTGCCAGTCACAACTCCATTAACCTTGCTGTATGTTATGGAGCCCTCCCAGAGTTGTGCAGTCCACCTGCTTGCTGGACATGGAGATTTTAGTGCTAACGTAGTTATCGCTGAATGTGTATATCTCCCTCTAACACTTGAGCTTCTGGAGAGAAGTGGCTACGTCAGTATGTCAGATTCATCTTTGTTCCCTTAAAACCCAGCACAGGCCCAGCACAGAGCAGGAGCTCAGTGAGTGTTGAATGAATGAATGAAATGAATTAGTGACTTAGGTTGTTTAGCTTCTGTCCTCTGAGATTTCACCACCCACTGCCCCATCTCCTGTCCTGACACAAATGCCAGTAAACACACTCCCAGATCATTCAGCTTCAGGGCTATATTAAGTCTCATTGATGTTTTATGAATGTGAAGGTCAAGGACAGCATCTTCTTTCTTGCCTGTCACCCAGTGCTGCCCATGTGGCTGGCTTTAGACTCCAGGAGGGCAGGCCAGCCCAAGAGAAGATCTGAGACTGATTAAGGGGTCGCTGCAGGCTGGCTTCTACTCCTTCTGCACTCTGGGACCTCCCACCCCTCATCGCCCAGCTGGACTGGAGTCCTGAGATCCTCTCTGCCTCCTCAGAGAATGAGGGGGAGGGAGGGAGTGGGCTGGGTCTGCTCTGGCTCAGGGCAAGATTGAGGGAGTGCCCCCAACTCCCAGAAGCCCTTGGGGACTGCCTGCAGCCCTCGGCCAGGCCCCTGCCTACCAACAGCCAGGGCCTGCCCCGTTCATTCTTCCCTCAGAGGAGAGATCTTCATAAAATGCAGATCTGACCACATCACTTCCCATCACCGTGTCTCCACTGCTCTTTGGACAAAATTCAAATTCTGCCAGACCCTTGTCCCCAGACATGCACCACGACCATTTCCACCCCACCTTGGGTTACACTTGCACCACACTGAACTTCCTCCATTCCCCAAACACAACACACCCTGTCCTACTCCAGAATGTGAAAGAATTCTCCCTCTTCCTCCCCTTCTACCTGCTACACATCCTCGGTCGCTGCTGCATTTTGGAAGGCTTCTGTGGCTCAGAGGCTGGGGTGGACATCGTGTATGTCCACAACCTCCCTGATCTCCTGCTCATAACACTGATGGGCACCAGATTAATTATTTCTAAATGAATTTATTTTTGAGCAGGTTATACATGTATATTGTTGAAATTCAAACAATATTGAAGAATGCACTCTAAAAGTAAATGTCTGTCCTCTGCAGCTGCAGTCTCTTAGTTCTACTCCCCAAAGACACAAACTATTGGCAGCTTCTGTGTATCCTTCCAGAAGTACTCCTTGCAGTGCAAGCACCTGTGTGTCCATTTAACCCCCTTCTGAGTACTAATGATAGCACACTAGATGGTTTTTTTTTTCTTTTTTTGCCCTTCACTTTTTTCCACTCACTAATGTATCTTAGGGAGCATTCCATACACCTATTAATTTTTAAAAACATCTGCACAGTATTCCATTGTATGGAAGTACCCATAACTTATTTACCCAGTTCCCAATTCGTGACAGCTGGGTTATTTCCAGCAATATTCTTACTCTTGCCAACTACGCTGCAGTGAATACCTTTGCTCATACTTCTTGGTGCATGTGTTCAAGTGTAACTGCAGGGTAATCTCCAAGATGTGGGCTTTTTCATGTTTGACATAGAGCGCCAGGCTGCCCTCCTGAGAGCTTGTTCAAACTCACTTAGTCCTGCACTGTAATTGCCTGGTGACTTGTCTTTTCTTCCATGGAACTTGACCCTGGGATGGCAGAAGCTGTATCTATTTCTGTTTGTCCCCAGTCCCCTGCCCAGGGCCTCATAAATGTTGAGGGGGCTGTTGCTGGGAGCCAGATGTATAGGTCAATCCTGAGTCTTGGTCACATACAGTGGCTCATGCCTGTAATTCCAGCACTTTGGGAGGTTAAGGCGGGCAGATCACCTGAGGTCAGGAGTTCAAGACCAGCATGGGCAATATGGCAAAACCTCATCTCTACCAAAAATACAAAACAATTAGCCAGGCGTGGCAGCATGTGCCTGTGGTCCCAGCTACTTGGGAGGCTGAGGTGGGAGAATCACTTGAGACTGGGAGGAGGAGGTTGCAATGAGTCAAGATTGTGCCACTGTACTCCAGCCTGGATGAGAGTGGGAGACCCTGTCTCACAAAAAAAAAAAAAAAAAAAAGAAAAGAAGAAAAAAAATATTCTGAGTCTTGTTCAATGACAGTGGTTCTCAAGGGACAGGGACAAGGGACAACTTAACACCGCCTCAACCCTGCCTTTGAACATTAGCCACGTTCCTTTGAGGAGGATGACATGACCATTTACTGAGCACCTATTATCTACTGAGAATCTTCAGGTGTCTTTTGGCTGTAGGACTCCATGGTGTTTGTTCAAAGCCTAGATCGTAGTCTGTAAACAGTTGCTGAGGGATTATCTGATTTAATCCAACATCCATTCACTGGGTGTCAGATACAAAAGGACAGGCTGTGAGCATGTCCAGGCTGGCCATTAGTACAGGACATGCTCATGGGTGACCTTCAATCCGAGACCCCACTGGGGGCCTTGTCACATCTGGGCAGCCTTCCTTGGTAATCCTAACCCTGAGGTCACTCAGTGCCCTTGGCCACCGAGCACAGCCCTGACTATCTAAGGCTGAAACTCGTACGGGGAGGACAAACCTTGTGGGGTCAAACAGCCGCATAGTCTCTGTATGGGAGGGCAGGACAAGAGTAGGGGGCAGGGGAGGGGGATGGGTGTGAGACTGGCAGATAGGAAGAGAGACATATTCTGTTAGAAACTGGGTGAATGCGATGGAAGGCTGGGAAGTCGGAGGTGAAGGGGATGGCAAGCAAGAGGCACAGAGAGAAAGAGCAAGAGTGAGAGAGAGAGATCAGCAGAGTCAGAAACCAACCCTGAGCACTCAGAGAGAGGCAGGGACAAACGGAGAACGCAAGAGGGAGAAAAGGAGGAGGAAGGCAAGGACAGAGAAAGGCCTGGGAGGGGGAGGACTTCCTTTGGAAGAAAGGAGTGGCAGGGAATGGGGGAAGCGGAGGGGCCATCTCGCCGCCCCTGCACTCACTGCGGATCTCCGCCGTGGCGTACTTGGGAATCATGGAGTCGGTGGTGAGCTCGGGGTGCAGGATGCAGCCGTGTGTGTAGGCGTCCATGGGCAGCGCGTCCAGCAGCTCCCGGTACTGCAGCACCCGCGCATGCTGTGGGCTGCCCACCTCGGGCATCAGGGCCACCACGTGCTCTGTGGGCACCGCCAGGGGCTGGGCAGGGCAGCCAGAGGTGCATCTGCCCCGGCCACCTGCCCCCGGCATCCCTGAGCCCCAAGATGGCTCTGCCCAGAGGCCCCGGGCCCACCCACACTCGGGCTTGGCTGCTGGCAGACAGGGGTCCTAATGGTGGCCCGGTCATCTCTCCTCACTGGGCTCTGCCAAGCCGTCCCTGAGGGTTAGCGCCTCTCAGCTCCAGACTTGCTGCCTGGCGAGCACCTAGGCCCCAGTGTTGCGGGATTTAAGAGAAGCTGCAACCTGGGTGTTCAGTGCTTGGGTCCCCTTGACTTTTAAACGTTGGCAACCAATTCACATTCTTTTAAAACAGTGCATGTCTGGGCCCTGATGCCCTCCCAATGTCTGTCTGAGCCTCTGTAATGGGCAGTGAGTTCCTGAGCCTGATGAGGGCCTAAGTGGGGAGAGGATGGGAGGCTCTGTGAGGTTCTGGGGTATCTGGGCCCTCCCCTGTCTGCGGGGTTCTGAGGTGTCTGGGCGCTCCCTTGTCCGCAGGGTTTTCGGGTATCAGGGCCGTCCCCTGTCTGCGGGGTTTTGGGGTGTCTGGGAGCTCCCCTGTCTGCAGGGTTGTGGAGTGCCTGGGCCCACCCCTATCCACGGGGTTCTGGGGTGCTTCCCCTATCTGCAGGGTTCTGGGCTGTCTGGGACCTCCCGTCTCAGGCTTCTGGGGTGTCTGGGACCATGTCTTCAGGTTCCTACGGGTTTCTAGGGAATCTATGTTCCAGAGGGAGGTGGGCCCTGCCCTTGCTCTGGAACCCCTGGGAGATCTGGACCCTGTCTGTGGGGACCTAGAGGGTGGTCTGGAGCCACTCATGCTGAAGGGGCCGTGCCTGTGACTCCAGAGCTCGGGGGAAAGGGCTATAGCCCCACTGCTCCTGGTGGGGGTGGTGTCTGGGTTGTGCCCTTACAGTACCAGGGGACGGGGAGGTCTCTGGGGTCCTTATGGATCACTAGCCACGCCTGTGGCTCTGGGACTCTTGGGGGCATCTGAACCCTGCCTGTGGCTCTGTGGATCCTTTTTGGAGAGACTGGGACTTGCCCATGGCTCCAGTGAATTTCCCAGGCTTCCCAAAGTTCTGGGACCCTGTCTGAGCCTGTGGGGGCCCCTGG
>NW_012105853.1:1143695-1153564 GCF_000951045.1 Mandrillus leucophaeus
TATCTAAGGCTGAAACTCGTACGGGGAGGACAAACCTTGTGGGGTCAAACAGCCGCATAGTCTCTGTATGGGAGGGCAGGACAAGAGTAGGGGGCAGGGGAGGGGGATGGGTGTGAGACTGGCAGATAGGAAGAGAGACATATTCTGTTAGAAACTGGGTGAATGCGATGGAAGGCTGGGAAGTCGGAGGTGAAGGGGATGGCAAGCAAGAGGCACAGAGAGAAAGAGCAAGAGTGAGAGAGAGAGATCAGCAGAGTCAGAAACCAACCCTGAGCACTCAGAGAGAGGCAGGGACAAACGGAGAACGCAAGAGGGAGAAAAGGAGGAGGAAGGCAAGGACAGAGAAAGGCCTGGGAGGGGGAGGACTTCCTTTGGAAGAAAGGAGTGGCAGGGAATGGGGGAAGCGGAGGGGCCATCTCGCCGCCCCTGCACTCACTGCGGATCTCCGCCGTGGCGTACTTGGGAATCATGGAGTCGGTGGTGAGCTCGGGGTGCAGGATGCAGCCGTGTGTGTAGGCGTCCATGGGCAGCGCGTCCAGCAGCTCCCGGTACTGCAGCACCCGCGCATGCTGTGGGCTGCCCACCTCGGGCATCAGGGCCACCACGTGCTCTGTGGGCACCGCCAGGGGCTGGGCAGGGCAGCCAGAGGTGCATCTGCCCCGGCCACCTGCCCCCGGCATCCCTGAGCCCCAAGATGGCTCTGCCCAGAGGCCCCGGGCCCACCCACACTCGGGCTTGGCTGCTGGCAGACAGGGGTCCTAATGGTGGCCCGGTCATCTCTCCTCACTGGGCTCTGCCAAGCCGTCCCTGAGGGTTAGCGCCTCTCAGCTCCAGACTTGCTGCCTGGCGAGCACCTAGGCCCCAGTGTTGCGGGATTTAAGAGAAGCTGCAACCTGGGTGTTCAGTGCTTGGGTCCCCTTGACTTTTAAACGTTGGCAACCAATTCACATTCTTTTAAAACAGTGCATGTCTGGGCCCTGATGCCCTCCCAATGTCTGTCTGAGCCTCTGTAATGGGCAGTGAGTTCCTGAGCCTGATGAGGGCCTAAGTGGGGAGAGGATGGGAGGCTCTGTGAGGTTCTGGGGTATCTGGGCCCTCCCCTGTCTGCGGGGTTCTGAGGTGTCTGGGCGCTCCCTTGTCCGCAGGGTTTTCGGGTATCAGGGCCGTCCCCTGTCTGCGGGGTTTTGGGGTGTCTGGGAGCTCCCCTGTCTGCAGGGTTGTGGAGTGCCTGGGCCCACCCCTATCCACGGGGTTCTGGGGTGCTTCCCCTATCTGCAGGGTTCTGGGCTGTCTGGGACCTCCCGTCTCAGGCTTCTGGGGTGTCTGGGACCATGTCTTCAGGTTCCTACGGGTTTCTAGGGAATCTATGTTCCAGAGGGAGGTGGGCCCTGCCCTTGCTCTGGAACCCCTGGGAGATCTGGACCCTGTCTGTGGGGACCTAGAGGGTGGTCTGGAGCCACTCATGCTGAAGGGGCCGTGCCTGTGACTCCAGAGCTCGGGGGAAAGGGCTATAGCCCCACTGCTCCTGGTGGGGGTGGTGTCTGGGTTGTGCCCTTACAGTACCAGGGGACGGGGAGGTCTCTGGGGTCCTTATGGATCACTAGCCACGCCTGTGGCTCTGGGACTCTTGGGGGCATCTGAACCCTGCCTGTGGCTCTGTGGATCCTTTTTGGAGAGACTGGGACTTGCCCATGGCTCCAGTGAATTTCCCAGGCTTCCCAAAGTTCTGGGACCCTGTCTGAGCCTGTGGGGGCCCCTGGGGATCTGTGGTATGGAGTGGGCCCCTGGGTGGGGAGGCAGCCGTACCTCCTGTGAAGGTGCGCTCCACATAGTCAATGATCTGGTCATAGTCACTGATGATGTTGTCGCGGTGGATGATGACGGGCACCTCCTCGCCCAGGTTGAGCCGCATGAACCACGGCTCCTTGTGCTCGCTCTGCGGCAGGCTCACGTCCCGCTCCTCGCACACCAGGCCCTTCTCGGCGATCACCAGCCGCACCTGCAGGCGCCAGGGTCAGAGCGGGGAAGGCGGGCGGACACAGGGGACACTCTGCCCAGGTGGGGCGGGGGTGTGCGGGGAGGGAGGTCAGAGGTCACACACAGGAGGGGACACGATTGCTTTCAGCCCGTTCTTGGGCACCTGGGTTTGGGGGGGATATCTCCCAGGGGCATGTGCCTGGTGGAGGGAGGAACGCAGTTCTGCTTGGGGGACAAAGGGCAGTGCGGCCCGGTGGCTAAGGGGCTGGATTTGACAGCTGGACACACCTGGATAGGATTCCTGGCTGTGTGAATGTGGGCAAAGTCCTTAAACTTTCTGAGCCTTAGTTTCCTTATTTTAAAAATGAGAGTATTGACAGTACCAACCCAGTGTCTGGGACAAATGCTTGGCACTCAATTCGTGATCATCGTTATCACAGTTGAACACTCAGCCTGGCCCCAGGAGTGGATCTGGCCAGGAAATTCACAGAAACTCTTTTTTGTTTGTTTGTTTTTTTCGTTTTTTGAGACAGAGTCTCGCTCTATTGCCCAGGCTGGAGTGCAGTGGCACAATCTCAGCTCTCGGCAACCTCTGCCTCCTGGGCTCAAGCGATTCTCCTGCCTCAGCCTCCCGAGTAGCTGAGACTACAGGCTCCCACCCCTATGCCCAGCTAATTTTTGTATTTTTAGTAGGGACAGGGTTTTCCCATGTTGGTCAGGCTAGTCTTGAACGCCTGCCCTCAAGTGATCTGGCCACCTCGGCCTCCCAAACTGCTGGGATTACAGGTTAGCCACCGTGCCTGGCCAGAAACTCTTATCATTATCATAATCAATAGCTAAATTCCTCAAATTATTTGGGATACTAAGTGAGGGGAAAAGTAATTTGCCAACATTAGTCGAGCCCTTTATTTCCCCCAAACACCTTCTCATCTGGTTGCCTGGTTGGAAACTCACAATAGCCCCTACAGCGGGGTAGATTTTTTTTGATGAGAAAACTAAAGCCCAGAGAGGGCAAGTATTCTACCCAAAGTCACACAGCAATTCAGCAGCAGACTTAAAACTGGAAGCAATGTTCTTGACTCCCAAACCAGTGCTCTCTGCCCTGAGAGCTCCTTCCAGGGAGTTCTGGGCCTGCCCCTTCCTGAGTCTTTACGTTTCTAGGGGGTCCCAGACAAACACTTGAGCTAGTAGAAGCTGCCAGAGAGCCTTGAGGCTGGGGCATGCTCCTGACCCAGCCCAATATTTCTGAGCTAGAAGACGGTTAGAGATCACCTAGTCCTATTGCCCCCTGCCTGTGGACTGAGACTCAGAAGGAAGGATGGACTTGTCCAAGATCCCCTGGCAAGATGGCAAGTGGCCCCATTCTTACGCTTTCCTCCCCACCTTCCACTCTGGTCCAGGGGAGAGGGAGGGTATCCCCAAAAGAGGAAAGGCCCATTCCCCTTGAGTATCAGTGTCTCCACCCACAGCTGAGATGGTGGTTCTTGGAACAAGTTAAGCATCCAGAACTTGACACAAGTTAAGTGGCGTCATGGGCAGAATCTGCATGGCGTCGGTTCAAATCCCAGCTTTACACTTATTTGCTAGATGACTTGGCTTTACAAGTAGCTTCACTTTTTTTTTTTTTTGAGACAGAGTCTCCCTCTGTTGCTCTGGCTGGAGTGCAATGGTGCGATCTTAGCTCACTGCAACCTCTGCCTCCTGGGTTCAAGCAGTTCTCCTGCCTCAGCCTCCCGAGAAGCTGGGATTACAGGAGAGTGCCACCACACCTGGCTAATTTTTGTATTTTTAGTATAGATGGGGTGTCACCATATTGGCCAGGCTGGTCTTGAACTCCCGACCTCAAGTGAGCTACCTGCCTTGACCCCCCAAAGTGCTGGGATTACAGGCGTGAGCCACCATGCCTGGCCAACTTTACTTCTTTGTGCCTCAGTTTCTCCTCTTATCCAGTGGAAGTCCTATAGTAATTGCCTCAGAGGCCTGTTGTGAGGATTAAGTGCATTAGTCCCTGTGGAATGGTGCCTGGAACACAGTAGCGATAATGTGTCTTAGCTGCTGGTATGAGGGCAGGTTTTGGAGGCAGACAGACTTTGACTTGGAATAAGCTCTACTGCTTATTTGCTCTGTGACCTTGAGCAAGTCACTTGCTCTTTCTGATTTCTAGCTTCTGTGAAGTGAGGAATGCAAGTGTGAGGTTGAAGTGGGGTGTTGTGGAGACAGTCCCAGCATAGAAGCTTAATATATGAGTTCTAGCATCACTTATTACACACACACACCACGCACACATCCTGGTGCGTCCTAGAGGACTTCATGCCCCACCCTCACAGTGAACATAAACACCTCTTCCTGTTTAGTGGATCATGGGAAGGGAAAGGTAACTTACCCTGAAACACCCAACATTCATTCACAGACTTATTTGCTCCATTAGTCAAGAGCAGGTCCTATAGGTGGGGTGCATGGTGCAGGTAGAGACCCTGAGCTAGGAGGCAGGGACTCAAGTCCTCATCTTGGATATGCCATAGCAATGCTGTGTGACCTTAGAGCTATCGCTGCCCCTTTCTGAGCCTCCCTTTTCTCATCAACAAAACAAGGGGGCTGGATTCAGTGTTCACGGAGTGCCCCGCAGCCCTGCTGCAAGCCGACACTGCTACATTCACAACCTTGCAGGAGGCAGGAGACAGGGCTGGCTGTGCCTCCCTCCTCGGCAGTGGGAGAGAGCTTCTGATTCTGTCTGAGAGAGGTGGAAAAACTGTTGCAGAGAGTGAGCAGCCCGGGGGCAGCATCTGTTTGGGTCTGAGTGTGTGAGTGCGTGTGTATGAGTGAGCAAATGTGTGTGCGTGTCTGCGTGTGCGTGAGTGTGGGCGTGCATGGATAAGTGTATGAGTAAGTGTGAATATTCAAGGACTGTGTGAGTGTGGATGTGAGAGTGCCCATGTGTGCACATATGAGTGTGTGCCATGTGTGTGCCTGTGTCAGTGTGAGTGTGCATGCGTGGGAGCATGTATGCATGTGTATATTTGAGCTCATAGGCGACCTGTGCCCTGGAGAAGCCCAGAGTAGTGGAGACTGGAGTTTGGCTGGAGCAGAGAGCCCCCGTCTCTTGTCTTTACCTGGCCCTCCATCCTCCAGGCCAGGGTGGGACCTCCGAATGGGTGGAAACAGCCCAAACCAGGCCTTTGCCCTTGGTAGGGCCAGACGGTTGGCCTTCCATCTTGGCAGGGCACCTGCCTCCAGGGGCCGCTCCCATGACCTGCCCTGGGTCTCCCTTGAAGCTGTCAGATAGGGCTGCTATTTGGGGAGGGGACTATCTTTAGAGGCCTGATAATCCTGCTTGGCGCTGCTTTGGGGTCACCCTGGCAGGCAGCCAAGGAGACTTTCACCTTTAGCAGAGCTGCAGGCCACAGCCATGTGTCACCCTGTGGAGGAGGGGGACCCAGAGAGGAAGCCAAGCCTAAGGGAAGGGCATTCAGCTACCAAGGCCATCTGCCATCTCTGCCCCCTGAAGGCTGAACAAGAGCTAGGTGGTCATCACTTAGTGTGATCAGACATCAACCATCTCTGGGTAAACGAGCTTCCCTGTGGGTGCCTGAAAATCACCCACAGTGCCTCGTTGTCATGGTCAGGCTCTGCTGCTCCTCACCCAGGCCCTTGTTTATGTGATGGGCTGGGTTGGTGTCTCTGCCTAGTCATGTAGTTGCGGTGTGACTTTGTAAAAGACACTTAGCATCTCTGACCTCAGCTTATTTCAAATTCTTTTTTTAAAACAATTAATAGGTCTTATTTTTAGAGCAGTTTTAGATTTACAGGGTCAAATGGCTTTTTAACATAACACCTTACAGCTTGCAAATCCATCACTTTTCACCACTTGTTTATTGCCTGCCTACTATGTGCCAGGTCTTGTTGCAAACTCAGCAGTGAACAAAACGATGATCCCTGCTCTCAGGGAACTGACATGTTAGTGGGGGCAGGCAGATGATAAGCAATTTGGTCTGTCAAAAGATGGTGAGTGCTTCCGAAAAAAGAGAAAATAGAGCAGGGAAGGGGAATCTGGGTACCAAGGTATCAGGGGAGAAAGGTAGCAATTTTAATTAAGGTGGTCTATTAGGGCAGGCGTCTCAAGAAGGTGGCACTTGAGCAAAGGCTAGAAGGAAGTGAGGGAGTGGTCCACACCGGGACCTGGGGAAGAGAGCTTCAGCCAGAGGGAACAGCCAGTGCTAAGGCTCTAAGCATGTTGGACATACTCAAAAGACAGCAAGGAAGCCAGTGTGTCTGGGGCAGGGCAGTCAGGAATAGACAAGGAGGGTAGAAGCAGAAAGGGTTGCACACAGGATCTTTTTTTTTTTGAGACAGGGTCTTATTCTGTTGTCCAGGCTGGAGTTCAGTGGTGCAATATTAGCTCACTGCAACCTCCGCCTCCCGGGTTCAAGCAATTTTCCTGCTTCAGCCTCCCAAGTAGCTGGGACTACAGGCATGTGCCACCATACCTGGCTAATTTTTGTTTTTTGTTTGTTTGTTTGTTTTGAGCTGGAGTTTCACTCTTGTTACCCAGGCTGGACTGCAGTGGTGCAATCTCAGCTGACTGCAACCTCCGCCTCCTGGGTTCAAGCGATTCTCTTATCTCAGCCTCCTGAGTAGCTGGGATCACAGATACGCACCACCATGCCCAGCTAATTTTGGTATTTTTAGTAGAGACGGGATTTCACCATGTTGGTCAGGCTGGTCTCAAACTCCTAACCTCAGGTGATCCGCCCGCCTTGGCTTCCCAAAGTGCTGGGATTACAGGCGTGAGTCACCACACCCAGCCTATATTTTTAGGAGAGACAGGGTTTCACCTGTTGGCCAGACTGGTCTTGAACTCCTGACATCAGATGATCTGCCTGCCTTGGCCTCCCACAGTGCTGGGGTTACAGGTGTGAGCCACCACACCTGGCCAGGTTGTACATAGGATCTTTTAATTCACACTCCCAGGCCAAGGGGTCCATGAATTAATTCAGAGACTCCTTGAACTAGGATGGGAAAATTACATGTTTATTTTCAGTAATCTCAAACTGACAGTTAGCATTTTCTTCAATTATGAATGTAGGCGATAAAGTAGGGTAGCGTTTAGCAGTGCCTGCAATATTGTCACCACTAGCAATCAGATATTTTCATCACTTCACAGTTGTTGCAGTTGCCTCAAAATATCATGCGCATTCATCACGACTCCAACATGACAGTTGTTATGAGACCAGCCACCAGACCGTGTTATATAAGGGGTTAATACAGAAACATAAATATTATTATATAACGCCATACTTCAATACGATTGGTTTTCATTCTAATCTAAAAATCCTATGCATTTTATTTTATTCAATTAAAAACATTATTCTGAGAAGGGCCCATACGCTTCCCCCAACTTAGGTCTTGACTCAAGTAAGGTTAGGACCCTGCAGGAGGGCCTGGGGCCATTGTGAGGACTCTGGAGTTTTCCTGGAGGGACCTGGGGAGCCACAGCAGGCTTCTGAGCAGAGAAGCAGGAGGATGTGTCTTGTTACTGTCCCCATCAGCTTTCCTCTGTGGGGATCCTCTTAGGTGAAGGGAGGCGGTAATGGTCAAGTGCAGCATGGACAAGTTGGAGGACCAGCCCTAAGAGTTTGAAAGGCAAGGGCAGGGTGGGAGAGAGACCCTTCATCCTTCACCCCTTGCTTCATCCTTCACCCCTGGCTTCTCTCCTGCCATGCCTGGGTGTCAGAACTGGCCTCTGGGAGGCCCCAGACTTGGGTCTCTTGCCCCTGGGAGCTGAAGGCTGGGCCGGGGGCCCTCCAGAGGTACATCCAAGACAGGGCAGACCCTGAGAGGAGGCAGTAAAGGAACCATGAACCAGGCTTGCTGCAGGGAGCCAGGGACAATCCTCAGACTCACTCTGGTGGAAATAACAGCAGTAACAGCAGCCAACTCTTATTAGCATCTCCTCTGTGCCAGGCACTATTGTAGAGCTTTACACGCATTAGATCTTAATCCCTATGAATTCCAATGAGATTGGTACTAGTACCTCCCAGCACCCTCACTTTTAAGAAGAGGAAACAGGCATAGAGATTGTAAGTAACTTGCCCAGTCACACAGCTAGGAAGTAGCAATCTTGGTTTTTGAAAAGTGGCAGGTAGGAGGACAGATGGATGCCCCAAAGGCAGGGGGCACCAAGAGGTAGGGCAGTTCTTCCTGCCTGGGGAAGGAGGAGGGAGGCAGGCTGTATCAAACATCTGCTTCATTTCCCTCTGAGAAAACTGAGGACCAGAGAGGGTTAGGTCACACAGCCAGTTAGTGGGACTGGCAGCGCTAGAACCTTGGTCTGACTCCCTGCATTTCTGGCCCTCCTGACCTCACTCTTCCCCACAAAGGATGAGGAGGCTAGGGGCAGGAATAGCCTCAGAAGCATCCTAACATTGATCTTAGGCATTTAGAGCCTCCTTCAAATGCTGTGGCCCCAAATCATGACCTATGATAGTGCTTGAAAGCTCACTATTAACAGGCAATTGTTTAAAGCATTGTGCTAAGTGTGTGAACATGCATGATATCACTCAATCTCCCCAACCCTCTCCCCCAAATATATGAGAAAGCTGCCTTAGAGAGATAAAGAAGATACTTGCACAAAGTCACATAGCTGGGAATGGCAGAGTTGGGGTTTGACCGCATGTCTGGCTGATTCCAAAATCCATGCCTTTATAACAGCACCTAGCACTTAACTGAGCACTTTCTATGTGCCACGTGCTATTCTAGGTGATTGACATGGATACATTTGCAGAATCCTTACAATGACCCTGTTGGGGAGGCACCATTAATATTCTCAATTTACAGGTGTGGATAACTGGGGCATGAGAGGTTAAGCAGCTTGCACTGGATTACCCAGCTGGTCAGTGGTAGAGCTGAGATGGAAGTCGGGCAGTCTGGTCATAGAGTCTGGGTCCTGGGCCCACACACTGTCCTCTTGCCCTCTGGGTCTGGAATGAACTCCAGATGCCCAATGGAGCCACCATCACTCCTAGACGTGGGCTATTTTTCTCCATTAACATTTCATGTGTCCATTAAAGACAGGCCATTTAGATGCTTGACAATGGGGGACTGCCCTCTTTATATAATTAAGGCCCTTCAGGATTGGAGAGAAGGAAGCAAACTCACCTGCTCAGCTCCTACTACATGCCAGGCAGTTAACATATGCCTATGTCTTCTAAAGGAATTCTGCAGGGTAGGATGTAAAATCCCCTTTTCCGGATAAGGACATTGAGGCACAGAGAGGTAAAGTGACTTGTCCAAGGTCATTCAGCCAGTAAGTAGCCAAGATGAAAATAGAACCCAGGACTATATGACTGCAGAGCCCATGCCCTTTCTGCCAAGCTACACTGCTTCTAGAATCCACCATGGGCCCCTGGGTAGGGGGAAGGCCCTGGTATGGGAGACAGAAAGATGCCCAGGTTAGCTTGGCCAGAGACTTGGTCCAAAGTGGGGCTGCAGCAGATGGTCTCATCCTGACTCAGGGGCCACCTCAGCCCTGAGCTCAGGCTACATAGGAAATATTTCATGGGGCAAAGAACAGGAGACTCCCTCATGATATGGTTATGGGAAATGCCACCTCCCTGCCCCCCTCTGGTCCCAGCTGCTGGAGCCCACTTCCTGATGATCTAGGTGGAAGGAGATTCTAGAATCTGAAGGGCAGTCTGATTCATCTCCAAAGCCCCCATCCCCAGGCTCCTTGCACGAGACATGGCATGTGCAAGCATGTGCAGAATTTGTGTGTGACTCCAGTATGACCTTGATTAACTCTGACCCCTCCTTTACCTAGTGTTTTAATAACATCATAATGGCAGCACGTGGTGGTTCATGCCTGTAATCCTAGCACTTTGGGAGGCCAAAGCGGG
>NW_012105853.1:1154004-1162643 GCF_000951045.1 Mandrillus leucophaeus
CTGTCCACAGCGCCACAGTGAGTCAGTGGATAATATGATTGGTGGACCAGCTTCATCAGCATCACCTGGTCACTCGTTGGAAAAGCAGCATCTTGGACCCCATTCCAGACCCACTGAATCAGGATGATTGGGGTAGAATCCAGCAGTCTGAGTTTTAAGCAGGATCCTCCAGGGATTCTAATGCATGCTCAAGTTTGAGTAGTCCCAGTTTATAACACTAAGTTCCTAAGTTATACCCCTTCTTCAACAACGCTATCAGCAACCCTGAGAAGGGGTTGGGATTGGAAGTAGCTATTGTTATTATCACTATCCCGCTTTCCAGATGATGAAATGAGCCTGGACCAAGACTCAAACCCAAGTCTTTGGGTTTCAAGGCCCTTTTTCTTCATGGAATCTGTTTTTCCATCTGGAAAAAGAAGCGAGTGGAACAAAAGGATCTTCCAGGAAGAACAGGAGTCAGTGTCAGGCAGTGGTGCCGCTTAGGCCCCGGCAGGACCTGCCTCTGGGCCCTGGCCATGGTGCTGAATCCGTGGCCCAGAGACGGGACAACCGCCTAGGATGGGAGATTGCGCCCCTAGAGGCGCCCCTGTCTGAGGGGTGCAGTTCACTGCCTCACCCCCAGGAAGCGGGAACCCTGAGAATCCAGCATAAGACTGGATTTCCAACTGCCCCTCAGCTCCCCTAGGTCCTAGAAGCATTTTAGGGGCTGAAGCCACTCTGTGCCTTTAAGAGCAAAACAGAGACCTGATGGGCTGAGCCGAGCTGGTGTGAGGGGATAGTTTAACTCCTTCCTTCTCAGCCCAAGACACGGGGTGGGGGGTGGGCGACGACTGGGGACAGACCCTCCAAACCCCAGCCAGAAGAAGGCCCGCAGACAGAGGGGCAGAGGAGCTGTGACCTGGGGGGCTGCAGTGTCCGGGAAGGCAGCGTGCAGGGAGGGACTGAGAGGGGGCTACCGGGGCTGGACCCCAGGAAGCGCTTCTTCTCCCTCCCTGCAGCAGCAGCACCTCCCACCCCACCAGGCCGTCTTCCTAGCAGTGCCCATTCTCTTCCCCTCGCCTTTGTCTCTTTTCTCAGCACTCCCCCCACCCGCCTGCGCCCCGCACCCCGACAGACCTGCTGTTTCTGGGAGGGAAAGAGGCTGAATAGATGCTCCTAAAATTGAGAACTGTGCTCCTGGGGCCCAGGCAGGGCCTGTCGCCTCCCAGGTGAGCAGCCCTGGAAGGAACCCCCGCGTCCCCCGACCTCCGGGACCCCCAGACCCCAGGTTTCCCCCTTCAGTCTTTCGCTGCCGTCAGATCCCTCAAGCCCTGGGGCTCCCCTCCCCAAGCCTCCCGGCCACCGGCGCAGGCGGCTCCCGGCCCGGCTCTACCTTCTGTGAGCTGAAGGACTGGGTCCAGTGGTACAGAACCAGGCTCTCCCTGGGCCAATGGGCGGGGCTGGCCGCCTCGGGAGCGTCGGGGGCCTCCGCCGGCTTGGCCGCATCGCTCTCCAGTGCGGAGATGGGCCACCAGCTGCAGTTGGTGGGGGTCAGATTGTTGGGGGTCGCCATGACAGCCCGGAATCAGAGGCAGGAAAGAAGGAGGCTCCGGCGCGGCGGCTCTCTCTCGCCCAGCATCACATGGCCTCGCCGAGCCTGCCCCTCTCCTCCCTCCCTCCCCGCTCCGTGAATGTCATTACTCACCGGGCAGTTGGGGGAGGGGGCAAGGGGATCCCGGGAGCTCCTTCCTTCTCCTCCCCCTGGCCCGCCCCTGGCCCGCGCCAGAAAAGCCGCCAGCCCTCAGTGTCAGTCTCCCTGCAAGGATGGAAGGAACCCGAGGAAGTAGGTCGTGCCCCCCAAACAGCTCAGCGTGTGGGGCCAGGCACCTGCCAAAGATTCCACCATCATCAACGCTTTCCTGCTTCTCGGTCTTCTAAGGGGCAAATACCTCTTAACTGGGATTCTAGAGATCTGTTCCTTTAGAAATTAGTGTCTGGAAATTTCTTGTCTCGCGTTGAAGCTGTTATCTTCTAACTTTTCCCCTGAAGGGCCTCGAAGGGTAGAGGGAACAGACTATGATATATTTAACAGACACTTACATAGCACTTACTGTATGCCCAGGCACTGTTCTAAGAGCTTTACAACTATCAGCCCATTTAGCTCTCACAATAGTCCTATTAGCTTCATTTTACAGAGAAGGAAACTGAGGCACAGAGAGGCTAAGTGACCTTGCCCAAGGTCATCGAGCTGGTAGGTGTTGAGGCTGATGTGAACATAGGCAGTGTGGCTCCAGAGTCTGTGCTCCTAGCCATAAGGTCATGATAATATGGTAAGAATATAAACAACGGCACAGCAACCATTTATCAACCTGAGCCCCTTACATGCATCATCTCATTTCATCTGCACAATCATCATTTTTCACAGATGAGAAAGGCGAGGCTCAGAAATGTCAAGTCATTGGTTCCAGGTCGCATCTTCTACCAAGGCATAACCAGGTGAGCCCAAAGAAAGCCCATAATGCCTTTGCTGTCACAAAGTCTGCCCTAAACATTCATAAGAACTTCAGAAAAGTTCCTTAATACACCTATACTTCCATTGCTATAAATACTGTGTTTTAATTTATTTACCATTGAGGAAATACAGAAGCAGACCCTGGGACAACAGATGGAAATAGATGTACTAGGAAGATAAGCTCAGTCCTCCCTCTTACCCCCGACCACCCACCCCCATCCATCATGCTGCTAAGGACTCCTGGGTACCTCATCCCCCAGGCTGTAAGCTGTACTCAAAAGGAACTGGTGAACCTCCTTCTACCAGGTAACAGATGTTCTGTGGCCCCTGGGTTTCCCTTTTGCCTTGGCTGCCACAAAACCTATAGCTACATTTTCTATCAAGTCTCAGTTGCTACATTAGCCTCCCTCGTTCAGCATACATTTTTTGTCACTCTTTTGTGAAATTTTTGTTGTTGTTCACTGTTCGATTTTGCAAAAAAGGGCATGGTATATCTTGAAGGAAAATTCAATCCTGTATGCTCCCAGGGTCACAATCTTGCAGGTTTAACAAGTGCCATAGGCGATTCTCATGAGATGCAAGGTTGGTGATACGGTTTGCATCTGTGTCTCCACCAAATTTCATGTTGAAATGTAGTCCCCAGTGCTGGAGGTGGGGCCTTGTAGGAGGTGATTGGATCATGGGGGTGTGCCCCTCTTGGCTTGGTGCTGTCCTTGCAATAGTCAGTAAGTTCTTGTGAGATCTGATTGTCTAAAAGTGTGTGGTCGGGAACAGGTTAAGAAAGCAAAATAAAAAAATAAGTATGTGGCACATCTTCCACTACTCTGTCTTGCTTCCTCTCTCACCATGTGATATGCCAACTTCCCCTTTGCCTTCAGCCATGATTGGAAGCTTTCTGAGGCCTCACCAGAAGCCAAGCAGGTGCTGGTGCCATGCTTCCTGTATAGCCTGCAGAACCATGAGCCAATTACACCTCTTTTCTTTATAAATTACCCAGTCTCAGGTATTTCTTTATCTCAATGTGAGAATGGTCTAACACAGTTGGGAAACACTGAGATAGAGGAAAGATCCCTGGATTGGAGGCAGTAAGATAGGGCTCCTGGTTGGGTGACTTCTCACAGGTCACTTACCCTCTCTGAGATTCGACTCGTCATCTGTGAAGTAGAGATGATGATAACTGCACGAGGCAGAGATGGATCACTGTCACCCAGTGTTCTCAGTCCATAGGACACAGTAGTTGTTGGAAAGTGGCTGCCACTCACCAGGGACTACTCCACTTTGCATTGAGGTGGGGCAACCACATGACTGAGTTGTGGCCAATGAATGTGGGCAGAAGTGAGGAATGCTGCTGCCCATAAAACCCCCATGATCCTCCACTCTCTCTTCCCATCTGCCTATTGAATATCAATGCCTGGAGGAACTTGAAAGCCCCAAGGGAAAGTTGATAAAACTCCCTGTTCCTCCCCACACCTGCTGCCAAATGGACTTTATATGAGTGAAAAATAAAATTCTATTGTGTGAAGTCACTGAGGTTTGTATCTGTTATAGAAACAAGTGCTGTGTTACTGAACATACTGCCTCCAGCAGTGTGGCAAAAGTTAAATACGCTAATGCAGAAGTTGCAAACTGACAATGTGTTGGCTTGGACCCACCCTGCAGATATGTTCTCTTATGCCTACCCCAGTGTTATTTTATTGACAAATTTTAAAATGAGCAATTTCACGCAAACATCTGGATTTCCAGGTTCATGAAAACCCAGAATAGCTGGCACCTGGGTTTGCATGCCAGCAGTTGGACCAGGAGCGGCCATCCTGTTGGGTGGAAATTTGATGGTATGGAAAATCTGGCCCCTATCAATGTCTTGAAACTGGTGGCATTCAGGGAGCCTGACTCACAGCAGTCATGCTCAGATACGTGTTCATTCCCTCAACTAATATTAATTGTGGACCCACTGTGTGCCAGGTGCGTTGCTAGGCACCAGAGATATAGCAATAAGACAGACAGACAGACAGACAGACACTGGCCTGCTCTTTGGCTTGTTCACTTAGCAAGACATCTTGGAAAGAGTTTCCTATCAGCACAACAGGTCTACCCTATACTTTGTAGGACTCTGTACTATATGGATAGATCACAAAAAATTTACTTAACTTCTACTGATGGACATATGTGTTGTTTCTAATCTTTTATAATAAAGATAAAGCTGCAGTGAATATCCTTATTTATATATATTTGCCCATATTTCTATATAATCTGTTTGCTAAATTCCTAGAAGCAATTGAAGGGCATGGCTTTGCCAAACATCACTTCAAAGAGGTTATACCACAGTGCCCATTTCCCTCACCCTTGCCAACGCAGCCTATTTTAAAACTTTTTCTTTGTGAATCTATGGGTAGAAAATGGTATGTCTTTAGTTTGCTTTTTTTTTTCTTCTTATTACAAAACAATTTCAAACATGTGAAAGTAGTTTAATGAACATCTATATATCTATCACCTAGGTATAAGCATTGGAAAAAATTTGCCATATTTGTTTAATTGGGGAGTGAAGTATTTTGAAATAAATTATAGGCATCATGATATTTCTCCAACTAAATATATTGGTATTCGATACTTATAAAGTATCAAATAATTTGTATCTAACATAGGTCATTTTCTTACATAAAATGCAATTTTCATATTAAGAAATTAACAATATGAAGGCCAGGTATGGCGGCTCACGCCTGTAATCCCAGCACATTGGGAGGCCGAGGCAGGCATATCACTTGAGTCCAGGAGTTTAAGGCCACCCTGGGTGACATGGTGAGGCCCCATCTCTACAAAAAATACAAAAATTAGCCAGGCATGGTGTCATGTGCCTGTTGTCCCAGCTACTCAGGAGGCTGAGGCGGGGGGAATCGCTTGAGCCTGGGAGGTGGAGATTGCAGTGAGCTGAGATTATGCCACTGCACTCCAGCCTGGGCCACAGAGTGAGACCCTGTCTCAAAAAATATATTTATATTCAAATCTCTCCAGTTTTGCCAGAAATGTCTTTACAGGTGGTTTCAACCAGGATCCAATCAAGGACCACGAAATGGACTTTGTTCCTGCAGTCTTAAGTCTATTTTAATCTAATATGGTCCTCACTCTGTTTTTTTTTTTTTTTTTTTTTGACCCCCAATGGCAGTGACTCATGAAGAGACTGGGCCAGTTGTCTTGAGCAATGTTCCGCTCTGGGATCTGTCACGTTGCTTCACTGTGGTGTCCTTTAACTTCCTGTACTGTCTCCTATATTTCCCCAAAACTAGGATTTACATCCAATGGATGGATTAGATTTAGGTGGAACATTTTGGGGTAAGAAAGTAATTATATTTCACGAGTGGTGCTATGTGCTCCATTTCACCTCACTTCATGTCTAACTGTCCCACTGCTAATAATGCCAAGCCTGATCATGGGCTTCAGGTGGTGACCACACCTCTCTAGGTAAATGTCCACTTCTCCTCTTCTGACCAGCTCCTTGTGGATGTCCAGTTCCTCATTCATTGATGGTCTGTGACTGAATCAGTTACTATCATTAGAAAATGCTGATTTTCTAATTTTGTCCTTTTGTTGCCATTTGTCAGCTGGCATTCTTTATGTGAATTTCATTAATTATGAGTGAAATTCACCATTCCTTCAACTGTTTAAAAACCAGACCGGGTGTGGTGGCTCACACCTGTAATTCCAGCACTTCTGGAGGCCGAGGTGGGTAGATTGTTTGAGTCCAGGAGTTCAAGACCAGCCTGGGAAACATGGCAAAACCCCGTCTCTAGTAAAAATACAAAATATTAGCTGGGCGTTGTGTCACGCACCTGTAGTCCCAGCTACTTGGGAGACTGAGATGGGAGGATTGCAGTGAGCTGAGATTGCACTACTGCACTCCAACTTGGGCGACTGGAGTGAGATCCTATCTCAAAACAAACAAACAAACAAATAAAAGCCAACTTAACTTCTTTCCTGGTGAATCATCTGTGTTTCCGTGGGGACCTGGACAATGATAGGACTGTGTGATAAGTGCTGTGACTGGGATGGGAAAGGGGTGTGGTAGAGCCAGAAAGGGACGTCTGGATCCCCCGTCTGAGCACTGGTGATGCCAGGGAAGGCTTTTCAGAGGCAATGGCTCTCAGTATGGGTTCCTGCCAAGCAGACCCTAAGACAAGTACTCAGGGCACATAATTAGCTTTGGAGAAAAAGGACATCCTGCGAGGCAAGTGGGGCAGACAGGAAAGACAGCCAAGGAAGGTGTATTGCCAAGCAAGTTACTACTGTGGGTGACCAGGGCTTAATCCCAAAGGGAAATTCTGAGAGCCACACGAAGGCCCTCAGCATTACCCTGCCCAAGGAGGGAGAGAACTGGGGTATTTACACAGAAAGTCCTGTCAGTCGTTGTTTGAGGGCTGCTTCTTGAGAGAAGTTTTAATTCCCTGGCACTTCAGGCCTGCCCTGCAGTTGGCAGAGTGGTTCCCAGTGGCCACAGAAAGCCCTCGGGCCATAAACATGAGTGTTGTGAGCTAGGGGTCAGCTGATGTGCACTGAGTGGGAAGAGTGGGGCGTCCAGGCAGGCATCATCAGCGTTTGCTCAGGGACTTGAAGCAGAGGCTTGTGGGATGAGGGGGCATAGCCAGCTGGGGAGAAGGAGGTGGAAAGGATGCATGCTCCAGGTAGAGACACAGGCCCAGAGGTGGGACAGGGGCAGAGTGCTTGACAGGCTGATGCCCACTCATCTGCTGGAGGCAGAGTGGAGACGTGAGGCTGAGTGGTACTGCTAGGCCACTTAGGCCACCTGTAGGAGTCATCACATTGTGCCAAGGGCACTGGGAAGTCCCTGAAGAGTAGTTTTTTTCTTTTTTTGGGTGGGGGATGGAGTCTCGCTCTGTCGCCCAGACTGGAGTGCAATGGTGCCATCTCGGTTCACTGCAACCTCTACCTCCTGGGTTCAAGCGATTCTCCTGCCTTAGCCTCCTGAATAGCTGGGAATACAGGCGTGCTCCACCATGCCTGGCTAATTTTATATTTTCAGTAGAGATGGGGTTTCACCATGTTGGCCAGGCTGGTCTTGAACTCCTGACCTCAGGTGATCTGCCTGCCTCGGCCTCCCAAAATGCTGGGATTACAGGCATGAGCCACCATGGCCAGCCCCCTAGAGAGTTTTAAGTGGTGAAATTATTGTCCAGTTTGGGTGTGAGAAATCTGAAAAGTACGTATTCCTCACAGGGTGGGACTACTCCTCCCCTCCTTCTGTGACACCTAGAAATGGACTCAGCCAAGTGGTTGCCACTGAATGTGAACTCAGGGCACAATGAGATGGGACACCTGGGGAACATCTCACCCAGACCTATACTGGCAGACTGTATAATAAAAATGTCTGATAACACATATGATCATATGTTATCATGACATAATAACAGCCAGGAGGATGTTCCATGTGCTCAATACCTCGCTAAGCACCCCACTGCCATTATCTCATTGAGGTCGATACTGTTATCACCTTGATGTGAGGATGGATGGTTCAGTTGGTCCATTCTGGGATTCCCCAGCCAGTGTCTCTGCTCCCTGAACATGGCTAGGACACACGGCTGACTTCTGGCTCTCTGGGGCCGCCTTTCCAAGTTTTTTTTACTGACTCTGTCTCCTGTCTTTTTCCAGGCAGGTTTAATACAAAGATCTCAGGGGTGTTTAGTGACTCACAGTCAATCCTCCAATGGTGCCTCATCTCACACAGAGGAGGGCCAAAGTCCTAATGACTTAAGGTGCTACCCGATCTGGCCCCGTCTGGTCCCAATCTGGCCCCGTCTGGTCCCCATCACACCTCCCCATCTCCTTTCGCCCTCCCTTGCCCGCTGCCCCAGCCCATCGGCCTCCCGACTCTTCCCTGGAGGCAGTGGGTGCCGCTCCACACTTGCCCAGGGTCTCTTCACTTGCTGTTCCCACTGCCTGCCATGCTCTTTTTTTTTTTCCCCCCCAAGCTGTCTCCCTCAGCACCTTCATATCTCTGCTCATGTAAATGCCAGCTTAGAATTGGCTAAACCTGGCCGGGTGTGGTGGCTCAAGCCTGTAATCCCAGCACTTTGGGAGGCCGAGACGGGTGGATCACGAGGTCAGGAGATCGAGACCATCCTGGCTAACACAGTGAAAC
>NW_012105853.1:1163408-1166294 GCF_000951045.1 Mandrillus leucophaeus
AATGTTCACTGCTGCCTTCAGCTCCTGGCCCAGAGCCTGACACAGAGTAGGTGCCCAGTATTAAATAAACAAGTCAATCAATGAATGACCCCTGGCCTGCCCCGGAGATGACCTCTGGTCAGCCTGACGGAAGTTTGCCGTGACCCTAAAGTCTCCGTTCCACACTTTTATGCAATCTCTCAATTCTCTTTTTCAGAACACTAATCACATTCACTGGGTATCATTTTAATTCCCAGAGGGGACATTATTTCCAAGGTCTTGAAGGGCACTGCTGCTCCCCATCATTTTCCCTTCCACCCCAAAACACTTTAAATCCTGCTTGGACTAAAAGAGTAGGGGAAGGGCTGACAGATTTGATACACAAAGCTTAACAAATTTTGTACCATGAAAATTATAAAATAAAGTTAAAAGAAAAGCAATAGACTGGGAGAAATATTCACAATTTACATAAAAACATGTATTCATCCATTTCCATATTGCTATGAAGAAATACCTGAGACTGGATAATTTATAAAGAAAAAGAGACTTAATGACTGAGGAGGCCTCACAATCATGGTGAACGTGAAACAGGAGCAAGGACATGTCTTACATGTACTCTCTTGGCAGCAGGCAAGATGAGTGTGTGCAGGGGAACTGCCCTTTATAAAACCATCAGATCTCATGAGCCTTATTCATTATCATGAGAACAGCACATGAAAACCCACCCCCATGATTCAATTACCTCCCACCAGGTCCCTCCCACAACATGTGGGGATTATGGGAGCTATAATTCAAGATGAGAGTTGGACACAGCCAAACCATATCAAGACATAATATTCGTCATACATAAAGAGTTCCTGCAAATCAATAAGTAGTAGTTAAAATCAGAAACAAGCAATTCGTACTAAAATCTGCAGTGGACACTGTAGTTATCTGTCCAACATCCCTTCTACACACATCTACCTCCCCTCACCTCACCCCTTCATGTTGCAGCCAAGGGACTAGGGTGGGGCTTACCTTGACTTCTGCCCCAGTGGTCAAAGCCAATCAGGTGAATCTCATCCTCCCTTGTTCCAGTGATTGTTTCTAATAGGTGAGCCAGTCAGCCCAGAGCATTTTGCTGGTGGTCCAGGGGTGGTCCTGTTAGTGCAAAGCTCAGGTTTTTGTGCAGTGCTTGTGGGATGTATCTGCTCTTTTTTTTTCTTTTTCTTTTTCTTTCTTTCTTTTTTTTTGAGACAGAGTCTCACTCTGTTGCCCAGGCTGGAGTGCAGAGATGTGATCTTGGCTCACTGCAACCTCCACCTCCTGGGTTCAAGAGTTACTCCTGCCTCAGTCTCTAAGTGTCTGGGATTACAGGCATGTGCCACCACACCTGGCTAACTTTTGTATTTTTAGTAGAGACGGGGTTATACCATGTTAGCCAGGCTGGTTTTGAACTCCTGACCTCAGGTGATCTGCCCACCTTGGCCTCCCAATGTGCTGGGACTACAGGCATGAACCACTGCACCCAGTCATGGGATGTGGCTGCTCTTTTTGCTAAACTTTGGCCAGGAAGCCTGTAGCCTCCACTGCTCCTGGCAGCCATTCTTGAGGGGAGCCAGGCTTGAATGAAGCTGACACCAAATGACAGGGTACTGAGCTGGAAGCAAATGACCTCTGGGTGAAATAACTGAGTTGCTGTCTTAAGCAACCCTGCAGCTCCAGCCCACTAAACTTGCCAGTTATGAAAGCCAATAATTTGCTAACTGCAATTTTAAAGTCCAAAGTTATAAAATCAAAAGTTTTCTCTCTCTATCCCCACTGCAAGTTACAAGTTTAAGACAAACTCATTTAGTGGCAACATCTGCACTGAACTGATATGAGACTATGATTTTTATTTATCTTTCTCTAAAGAAACATTAATGTATTTGATTATGAGGTGCTGCCCCAGCCCCCACTGGGAATTTCATTAATATTTAGTATAGCACTACATTACCTTTCTAAAATCCCACAAAAGCCAAATTCAAAAATTCATTTCAGATAAGAGATTGTGGATTTGCCTAGCCTTTCAGGAAGAAAATTTGGTGAAATTTAATGAAAATCTGTCAAATGTACTTACCTTTTAGGAATTTATCCTATAGAAACTATTAGCTAGGTATACAAGGTTGTACAAATTTATAATAATCATAATAACAGCTACGAGGGTTTTCCATGTGCCAGACAGTGCGCTAAGCACTTTATGGACATTATCTTGAGATAGATATTGTTATTATCCTGATAATATACATCGGGAAACTGAGACTCATCTGGATATGAATGATAGTAGCCTGAAGTCAAGAGCTAATGAACACTAAGTCCATAGAAAATGAATTTTGAAGTGTCCAGACAATAGGGGATTTGACTTAAAAATTAGAGTATATCTATAACACAGTTGGATGAATTGATTGATTGAGACAGGGTCTCACTCTGTTGCCCAGGCTGGAGTGCAGTGATACAATCATGGCTCACTACAGCCTCGACTTCCACAAGCTCAGGTGATCCTCCCACTTCAGCCTCCTAAGTAGCTGGGACAACAGGCTTGTGCCACGATACCCAGCTAACTTTTGTACTTTTTGTAGATATGGGGTTTCACCATGTTGCCCAGGCTGGTCTTGAACTCCTGAGTTCAAGCAATCTGCCCATCTAGGCCTCCCAAATTATTGGGATTATAGGTGTGAGTCATCATACTGCACCATGGAATAATTCATATCCACTAAATATAAGGAAGGATTTCATGATATGTTTAAATTTTAAGAACAGGTATTGACTATATAAGGTGTTTTAAAAATTCCATTTAGCTTAGGTTATTACAACCTTTAAAATGTAAAGAGGAAAAAAGCAGGTTACCAAAAAAGTATGTACAATTCAATTTTTTAAGACATATAAATA
>NW_012105853.1:1166344-1171965 GCF_000951045.1 Mandrillus leucophaeus
GGGGTTATACCATGTTAGCCAGGCTGGTTTTGAACTCCTGACCTCAGGTGATCTGCCCACCTTGGCCTCCCAATGTGCTGGGACTACAGGCATGAACCACTGCACCCAGTCATGGGATGTGGCTGCTCTTTTTGCTAAACTTTGGCCAGGAAGCCTGTAGCCTCCACTGCTCCTGGCAGCCATTCTTGAGGGGAGCCAGGCTTGAATGAAGCTGACACCAAATGACAGGGTACTGAGCTGGAAGCAAATGACCTCTGGGTGAAATAACTGAGTTGCTGTCTTAAGCAACCCTGCAGCTCCAGCCCACTAAACTTGCCAGTTATGAAAGCCAATAATTTGCTAACTGCAATTTTAAAGTCCAAAGTTATAAAATCAAAAGTTTTCTCTCTCTATCCCCACTGCAAGTTACAAGTTTAAGACAAACTCATTTAGTGGCAACATCTGCACTGAACTGATATGAGACTATGATTTTTATTTATCTTTCTCTAAAGAAACATTAATGTATTTGATTATGAGGTGCTGCCCCAGCCCCCACTGGGAATTTCATTAATATTTAGTATAGCACTACATTACCTTTCTAAAATCCCACAAAAGCCAAATTCAAAAATTCATTTCAGATAAGAGATTGTGGATTTGCCTAGCCTTTCAGGAAGAAAATTTGGTGAAATTTAATGAAAATCTGTCAAATGTACTTACCTTTTAGGAATTTATCCTATAGAAACTATTAGCTAGGTATACAAGGTTGTACAAATTTATAATAATCATAATAACAGCTACGAGGGTTTTCCATGTGCCAGACAGTGCGCTAAGCACTTTATGGACATTATCTTGAGATAGATATTGTTATTATCCTGATAATATACATCGGGAAACTGAGACTCATCTGGATATGAATGATAGTAGCCTGAAGTCAAGAGCTAATGAACACTAAGTCCATAGAAAATGAATTTTGAAGTGTCCAGACAATAGGGGATTTGACTTAAAAATTAGAGTATATCTATAACACAGTTGGATGAATTGATTGATTGAGACAGGGTCTCACTCTGTTGCCCAGGCTGGAGTGCAGTGATACAATCATGGCTCACTACAGCCTCGACTTCCACAAGCTCAGGTGATCCTCCCACTTCAGCCTCCTAAGTAGCTGGGACAACAGGCTTGTGCCACGATACCCAGCTAACTTTTGTACTTTTTGTAGATATGGGGTTTCACCATGTTGCCCAGGCTGGTCTTGAACTCCTGAGTTCAAGCAATCTGCCCATCTAGGCCTCCCAAATTATTGGGATTATAGGTGTGAGTCATCATACTGCACCATGGAATAATTCATATCCACTAAATATAAGGAAGGATTTCATGATATGTTTAAATTTTAAGAACAGGTATTGACTATATAAGGTGTTTTAAAAATTCCATTTAGCTTAGGTTATTACAACCTTTAAAATGTAAAGAGGAAAAAAGCAGGTTACCAAAAAAGTATGTACAATTCAATTTTTTAAGACATATAAATAAAAGTTTAATAGTAGTCATGTGGTTATATTGAGATGGGTAGAGACAAGGGTAAGAAGAGATCATGAGTGGGGTTTTTTTTGTTGTTTATTTTTCTTTCTTTCTTTTTTTTTGAGATGGAGTCTTACTCTTGTCACCCAGGCTGGAGTACAGTGGCACAATCTCGGCTCACTGCAACCTCCACCTCCTGGGTTCAAGCAATTCTCCTGCCGCAGCCTCCCAAGTAGCTAGGATTACAAGCACATGTCACTACACCTGGCTAATTTTTGTATTTTTAGTAGAGACAGGGTTTCACCATGTTGGCCAGGCTGGTCTCGAACTCCTAACCTCAAATGACCCACCCTCCTTGGCCTCCCAAAGTGCTGGGATTACAGGCATGAGCCACTGCACCTGGCCTGTTATTTATTTTTCTTAACTGGAGTTTCTGGTTTTCCTTCTGTTATGGACTTAATTGTGCATCCCAAAATTGATATGATGAAGTAATCCCTAATGTGGTTATATATGAAAATAGAGCCTTTGAGGACATAATAAAGGTTAGATTAGGTCATAAGGGCGAAGCCCCAATTCAACAAGACTCTTTTTCTTCTAAGAGGAAGAGATATAGGAGTGCTCACAGAAGAAAGGCCCTGTGAGGACACAATGAGAAGGCTGCTGTCTGCAAGTCAGCAAGGGGGGCCTCAACAGAAACCAACCCTGCTGGTACCTTAATCTTGGATTTGCAGCTTCCACAACTGTGAGAAAATGAGTTTCTGATTTTTTTTTTCTGTCTACTTCTTTCATTTAGTTTCTGATGTGTAAGCCACCTCGGGTGTGATACTTTGTTATGGCAGCCCAAGCTGACTAATATACCTATTGTAGACATGCATTATTCCATCGTTTTTAAAAATTTTTTAAATCTAAGTTGTTCAGGAAAAAAAAAAAAAAGATACTGCTTGATTTCCCCGTGCCAGTCCTGGTCCTCACACTGCAGGAAAAGGGAAGGGACTTCACATTGTCTGAGTGTCCTTCGGAGCTAGACCTGTTACCAAAATCTCATGGAAAGGGCATTAATGTCCACATTTGACAGATGGAAACAGTGACTCAGTAAACAATAAATGCTGGCCAGGGCTGTGGCTCACACCTGTAATCCCAGCACTTTGGGAGGCCGGGGCAGGCGAATCACCAGAGGTCAGGAGGTCGAGGCCAGCCTGACCAACATGGTGAAACCCTGTCTCTACTGAAAATACAAAAATTAGCTGGGCGTGGTTGTGGGTGCCTGTAATCCCAGTTACTTGGGAGGCTGAGGCAGAAGAATTGTTTGAACCCGGGAGGTGGAGGTTGCAGTGAGCCTAGATTGCGCCATTGCACTCCAGCCTGGGTGACAAGAACGAAACTCCATCTCAAAAAAAAAAAAGAAAGAAAGAAAGAGAGAGAAAGAAAGAAGGAAAACAAGAAATGCCTGGCCCCCAATCCCCAGCTAGGAAGCAAGCATAGCTGGCGTTGGGACCCAGGGCTATCTGACCCCCAAATCCAGCTGAGCTTGTCCCATCTCTTACCTCTGCCTCCATATAGTGGATGCTGAAATGGCCACAGATATGGGTAGGGTTGGAGTGGGGAACATCTTTCAGCCTGTAAGGAGCACCCAGAATATTTTGCTTCCAAATTCTGGGCAAGAATGGCTTTCCTGAGAGTAAGAAGTCACTTGAATTTTGCTGTGACAAATCTTAACAGCTAACGCATCACTTCTACATCTATTGCATCAGGGTTTGTAGCAGGACGAGCCGCAGACAAAACTTCTCAGACACCAGATTAAAGAAGGAAGAGGTTTTTTTTTCCGGGCCAGGAGTGTCGGCAGACTCGCGTCTTAAGAGCCGAGCTCCCTGAAGAAGAAATACGTGGCCTTTCTAAAGGCTTACAACTTTAAGGGATCCATGTAAAAGGGTCGTGATAAACCAAGCAAGCGTGGAAAACGTGACGAGGGGCTACATGCATCAGCTAACAGAACAAAAAGTTTTACAGTGCTTTCTCATACAATGTCTGGAATTTATAGATAACACTAGTAGTTTTGGTCAGGGGTTAATATTATTATTATTTTAACCACCAGGGCCAGGTGGTGGTGCCAAGGTCATCTAGCTATTTATTTATTTATTTTACTTCTGTTTCTTTCCAACTTTTTGCTTTCTCCCCCTTCTCCTGTCTTATAAACTAGGGAAAAGGGGAGATGGGGAAAAGCTGGGAAGGACAACAGGAGAAGTGGTGGTCTCATTCTATAGGTTCACTGACTCGAGAAGCTGCAGGCATGGGAGCAGTGCCATGAATGAGGCAAGCCAGGCATAAAGCAATGCTGTGTGGTGGAGACTGTGGCAAACTGGAGAGTACAAGTTCTTCTCAACACGACAGTCGCTCCTCGTCCAGCCACTGGAATGCAAACCCAGGTGCCAGCGATTCTGGGTTTTCACGAACCTGGAAATCCGGATGTTTGTGTGAATTTGCTCATTTAAAAATTTATTGATAAATTCGGTTGGGTGCAGTGGCTCCCGCCTGTAATCCCAGCACTCTGGGAGACCAAGGTGGTGGATCACCTGAGGTCAGGAGTTCGAGACAAGCCTGGCCAATATGGCGAAGCCCTGTCTCTAAATACAAAATTAGCTGGGCATGGTGCTGTGCGGCTGTAATACCAGCTACTTGAGAGGCTGAGGCAGGAGAATCGCTTGAACCTGGGAGGCAGAGGTTGCAGTGAACCAAGATGGCGCCACTGCACTCCAGCCTGAGTGACAGAGCGAGACTCCATCTCAAAAAAAATAAAAATAAAAATTTATTGATAAATTTATATAAAAAAGAACACTGGGGCAGGCATAACAGAACATGTCTACAGGGTGGATCCAAGTCCATACATTGTCAGTTTGCAACCTCTGCATCAGAGCATTTAATTTTTGCCACACTCCCAGAGGCGGTATGTTTGGTAACATAGCGATCCTTACTGTAACAGATACAAGTCTCAGTAGCTAAACACATGGAAGTTTACTTTTCACTAATATAAAGTCCAGTTGGCAGCAGTGTGGGGAGGAACAAAGAGTTCTATCAACCTTCCCTTGGGGCTTTCACGTTCCCCCAGGCATTGATGTCCGATGGGCAGATGGGAAGAGAGAGTGGAGGATCATGGGGGTTTTATGGGCAGCAGCATTCCTCACTTCTGCCCACATTCATTGGCCACAACTCAGTCATGTGGTCGCCCCACCTCAGTGCAAAGTGGAGCTGGGAAATGCAGTCCCTGGTGAGTGGCAGCCTCTTTCCAACACCTACTGCGTCCTATGGACTGAGAACACAGGTCTCTGGGGGCAGAGATGGATCTCTGCCTCATGCAGTTACTATCATCATCTCTATTTTACAGATGAAGAGATGAATCTCAGAGAGGGTAAGTGACCTGTGAGAAGTCACACAGCCAGGAGCCCTGTCTTACTGACTCCAATCCAGGGATCTTTCCTCCATCTGTGTTTCTCAACCTTGCATCTCGTGAAAATCACCTATGGCACTTGTTAAAACATACAGGTTCCTGGTCCTCACCCCAGACTTTGAATCTGAATGTTCAGCAGAAGAATGTGGTAATCCTAGATGGTTCTTATATTAGACTCTACACTGGTGGCTGAACCTCAGCAGCATCTGGGTAGCTTTCTGAAACAATAATCTCTTGGCCCTGACACCTAGTAATTCTGATTCAGTTGGTCTGGGGCAGGAGCCCTGACATGGACATTTTATAAAACTCCCAGGTGATCCTGAGAACCACTGCTTCTGCCCCAAACCAAACTGGGCTGGCATCAGTCTCACCCAGTAGAGATTTCAAGCTAAAGCAGTGAAAGAGAAGGTGGCGGGGAGCGGAAGGGTGTCAGTCAGTGATTTTTTACCCTGTGTGCACTTTAGAACTAACTAAGGTCTTTTATAAAGTAGCAATGCCAGGAACCCAGCCCTAGAGATTCTGATTTAATTGGTTTATAGTACGGTGTGGGAATCCACATACATTTATTTATTTGTTTATTATTTATTTTTAAGATGGAGTCTCACTCTGTTGCCAAGACTGGAGTACAGTGGCATGATCTCAGCTCACTGCAACCTCTGCCTCTGGGGTTTAAGTGATTCTCCTG
>NW_012105853.1:1172265-1188211 GCF_000951045.1 Mandrillus leucophaeus
TAAATAAATAAAACATAAATAAATAAAAACTGTAAATATAAATAAATAAATAGGCTGAGGCAGGAGAATTGCTTGAACAGGGGAGGCAGAGGTTGCAGGGAGCCAAGATTTCACCACTGCACTCCAGCCTAGGCGACAGAGTGAGACTACGTTTCACTAAAACAAATGAAAAAGAACCACATATCTGGAAGGCTTCCACCAGGACGCCATGGCCTCTGAGTGGGTGGCATCATGGGTGTTCTTTAGGAGTTACTTTTTGCTTGGCCGTATCTTTTTTTTTTTCTCTTCCTGTTCTGAGCATTGCTTACTTTTGAATAAGAGACAAGAGCTGGACTTACTCTAAACTCTACTTTAAATCTCTAGTTCATTTTAGCCAGCCTTCTCTAATTGGCAGTGTTTTTAAGAAAACTTCAGATTGAAAAAGGGTGAATGCTTTTAATAAACAGTTAATGAAGAAGCTGAAACCCAAGAGGTCCAGTGATTTATCTGCCCAGGGCGGGCGGCAGGGCAGGCTGAGAACTCAGATCCGTCTCCTTACATCCTCTCCTCCCCTCCCGCTTACTGCCATCTCTCCAAGTCAGCAATGCCTAGGTGTCTCAGGCATTCATGGCCTCGAAGCTTGGACACTCCGTGCCCGACATGACTGGTGTGGATTCTAGGGAGTGGAGACTTAGACCACGCAGCCTCCATATACGCCTTTGCTTTACTGGAAAACCACACTGGGCTACAGATCAAACACACAGAACTGCTGGCAGAAGTCCTGTGCCCAGCACCAGGGCCAGGAGCTGTCTGCCCACTCTGAACGTCGGCTATTGGAGGAGCCCACTCCACATGATTCACAAGGGCTGCAGGCAAGTCTACGCCACTTCTACCACGTGGGACATTTTCTTGGGAATATCCAAGTGTTATCAACAAGTTCCCCAGGACGCTTCCTCCAGGCTGACTCTGGCTCGCTCTGCACCAAGTGGAAGGAGCGCGGCACTGCTCCGGGAGTCCTTGCCCTGCCGGGGAGCGGGTGGGGAGTGGAAGTGGGTAAGACTGGGCTCCACTCCATTTCCACTCTGACGGGATGTGGTGGAGATGAGGAGGGAATGTGACCCCCACCAGAGCCTATGCCAGCAGCTCCCAGCTCTGCAACAGCACCAGGGCGCTTGGCTCAGCTCTGACAGCCCTGGAAGTTCACTGGGCAAATAGATCTCAGATTTCAAAGCTGGGAAATGAACGTGAGCATGAAATGTGCCCCTGGGCAGATGAGTCCATGGAGTATGTGCTGGGTTTCCCAGGGTCAGCTGCAAGGTACATTTTGTTTTGGAGGTCTGCTCAGTGGTAAGGAGTCTCTCTGGGCCAAGATGATTCTTGGAGACAGACCCTGGGCCTGGGTGTCCACCAGGTGAAAATGGTTTGGAAGAGCAATAGAGGAATTCTGAAGGCCAGAGGATGGGAGACTGGAACCTGAAGCACGATGGATTCTCAAGGCCCACACTGAGGACTTCTTTCTATACCTTATCAGGGAAAAACAAGCAGGCACATACACAATTGTCTTAGGAACACACTGCAAAGTCAGTCAACAGTTAATGGTCCAAGAGGTATAGATCTTAAAAAAAAAAAAAAAAAAAAAAACCTTAATGGCGCCAAGTGCAGTGACTCATGGCTATAATCCCAGGTCAGGAGTTCGAGACCAGCCTGGCCAACATGGTGAAACCCCGTCTCTCCTAAAAATACAAAAATTAGCCAGGCATGGTGGCGGGTGCCTGTAGTCCCAGCTACTCGGGAGGCTGAGGCAGGAGAGTTGCTTGAACCTGGGAGGTGGAGGTTGCAGTGAACCGAGATCATGCCACTGCACTCCAGCATGAGCAACAGAGCAATACGCCACCTCAAAAATAAATAAATAAATAAAAGATCCTTAATGGCTTTTCAAAAGAATTATAGAAATCATACGTTCATTATATCAAATTCGAGTAATATATAAATAAAGAAATAAAAGATTTCTCTATTATCCTGAAGAGGTACAGAATAAATTATCATTTTGCAAACTACCAGATTGGCAAGACTGAAAAGAATGACACTGTCAACCATTGGCAATCTTGGTGGAGGCCAGGGTTTCTCATCCTTGGAACTACTGACATCATTCTTTGTTGTGGGGGACTCTCCTGTTTATTGTAAGGTGTCAAGCAGCATCCCTGGCTTCTGTCCACTAGATATCAGTAGCATCTCTGTCACCATCCCCCAAGTTGTGACAGCCAAAAATATCTCCAGGCATTGCCAAATGTCCCCTCAGAGGCAGAACCTCAGAGGAAGAAGCATCTCTGGCTGAGAACCACCGTAGGCCAATGGGTACCCCAAACACCACGGGTGGGAGTGGAATCCAGGAATTCTGCCTGTCCATCAGATATTACAATCTGTGTTACCAGCAACTTCACTTTAAAATACATTTACAAGAGTACAAACTTGTTTGACAAGCATTTTAATGCAGCACAATTGGTAGTATTTTAAACATTGGTTAATAACCAGGCCAGGTGTGGTGGCTCACACCTGTAACCCCAGTACTCTGGGAGGCTGAAGCAGGTGGATCACCTGAAGTCAGGAGTTTGAGACCAGCCTGGCCAATATGTTGAAAACCCATCTCTACTAAAAATACAAAAATTAGCCAGATATGGTGGCGCACGCCTTAATCTCAGCTACTCGGGAGGCTGAGGCAGGAGAATCACTTGAACCCGGGAGGTAGAAGTTGCAGTGAGCCGAGATCGCACCACTGTATTCCAGCCTGAGTGACAGTGAGACTCTGTCTCAAAATAAATAAATAAATAAAATAATAAAAATTGGTAATAACCCAAATTAATACATTAAATATATATACCTGTAAAATGCCCAGATAGTGAGAAGAGTTTCTATGTCTTTTTTTTTTTTTTTCTTCTGAGACGGAGTTTCGCTCTTGTTGCCCAGGCTGGAGTGCAATGGCGAGATCTCGGCTCACTGCAAACTCCGCCTCCCGGGTTCAAGCGATTCTCCTGCCTCAGCCTCCTGAAGAGTTAGGATTACAGGCGTGCGCCACCATGCCCGGCTAATTTTTGTATTTTTAGTAGAGACAGGATTTCACCATGTTGGCCAGGCTGGTGTTGAACTCCTGACCTCAGGTGATCCACCCGCCTCGGCCTCCCAGAGTGCTGGGATTACAGGCGTGAGACCGTGCCTGGCCATGTCTTTCTAGAATAGAAAAGTAGCTCTGATATAGCAAGGTCTTAAAATTATGAGGGGGATAAGTTGAGATGCAGTATAGAGGACATTTTTATAAAATTTAAAGAACAAACTGTATGAACAAGTGCACGTGTACATGTACTGAAAAAGTATACACAGAGAAATATGCATGGGTTTAGTTTATGTAAAGCCTGGAACCAGGTGTACTAAACCACAAACAGTGGCTGTCTCTCTGCAGAGTAGAATGGAAGGGCATGGTGGAGCACGTGACAATTTTCATTTCTACTTTAAGTATTTCAGCACCATCCCAATACTGGATATATTATACTCAAAGGAAAAGAAATCATTCTACCACAAAGACACACGCACCCATATGTTCATTGCAGTGCTATTCACAATAGCATAGACATGGAATCAACCCAGGTGTGGATCAACAGTGGATTGGATAAAGACAATATGGTACATATACACCATGGAATATTAGGCAGCCATATAAAAGAATGAAATCGTGTCTTTTGTAGCAACGTGGATGCAGCTGGAGGCCATTATCCTACGTGGATTAACATAGAAACAGAAAACAAAATCATGCATCACTTTTTGTTGTTGTTGTTGTTGTTGTTTTGAGACGGAGTCTTGCTCTGTTGCCCAGGCTGGAGTGCAGTAGCGCAATCTCAGCTCACTGCAACTTCCACCTCCCCGGTTCAAGTGATTCTCCTGCCTCAGTCTCCCAAGTAGCTGGGACTACAGGTGCCCACCACCACACCTGGCTAATTTTTTGTGTTTTTAGTAGAGACAGGGTTTCACTGTCTTAGTCAGGATGGTCTCGATCTCTTGACCTCGTGATCCACCCACCTTGGCACCCCAAAGTGCTGGGCATGTTGTTACTTCTAAGTGGGAGCTAAACATTGAGTACACATGGTCATAAAAACGGGAACAGCAGACACTGGGGAATACAAGAATGGAGAGGGACGGAAGTAAGGACTGAAAAATACTACTTATCGGGGACTGTGCTCACCACTGGGATGACTAATTCATTTGTACTCCAAACCTCAGCAGCCCACAATATACCTATGTAACAAACCTGCACATGTACCCCAATCCTAAAATAAAGGTTAAAAAAGAAAAAAAAATTCAGCAACACTTGTTTCATCTTACAAGGGCATTGTAAACTAATAAAGATAAAAGTTAAGAGATAGGGAAAGAAAAAAAAGGGAAAAAGAAAAGACCCCTCATTGGAGTCCTGTTCTGCCCAACCCTGGAGTTACTAAGTAAGCCCAACTTAAGGGGTTGCTTGAGCTCCAGACTTTAAAGCCCCCAAGGCAGCAGCATCTACACCACCTTATCAGATCCTCAAAGCAATTCTTCTAAGTTGGTAGACTGGGATAGTTATTTCCATTCTGCAAATGGGGAAACTGAGACTCAGAAAGTACAGTGACTTGCCCAAGGGCCCACAAGAAGTGGTGGCCCTGGAGGGATGAGAGGGACCGTGTTCCCCAGCTCTCTAGAGTCTCAGGCCGCTGTTCCTTCTGCTGCAACTCCCCAAGTAACAGGAACAGGTGCAACAATGGGCCTTTACAATCAAGGGCCAAACACGCAACCCTGTTCAAGCTTGTGCCTCAACTCCTTCAATTCCTCGTCAGCTTTCATTCCTTCAAAGCTGGTATTCATCTTTCTAAAGTAATTTTCATCCTTCTGGCTCTTTTCTGAAGGCAGCACGCTTTAGAAAGAGCAGAGATTGAGATCTGTCACTCATGAGCTCAAATGGCTTCGCCTCTCTGGGCCTCATCTGCAAAATGGAGATAAACTTATGTAACTCCCAGACTCATTCTGAGGATCAAAGTAGTCATGTGTGAATGCATTTTGTAAAATACAGAGCACTGGGGAATACTGATTTTACTTTAACAAAATAAAACTCTAGCCCTCTTTCTGGGAGGTCAGGATACTAGTAGTAGGGTAACTTAAAGGGTGAGTATACTGAACGGGAATCTGAAGTTGAAACAGACACAAGTATTGGCAGTATCAGTTGGGAAGGTCACACACAGATTTCAGATAATGGGCCAGTCCAGCTAAGCTTGTACCTTACCTGAGTCAGATTTCTTTAAAATCTATTACTGGGCTTTGGGACTATGCCGTCACCAGGGAGGGAGGGCACATGCTAAACACCTTAAAGCAGGGGCAACAGAGAAACAGAAAAACCAACGTATTGGCCAGGCACGGTGGCTCACACCTGTAATCCCAACACTTTGGGAGGCCGAGGCGGGTGGATTACTTGAGGTCAGGAGTTTGATATCAGCCTGGCCAACATGGTGAAACCCTGTCTCTACAAAAAGTACAAAAAAGATTAGCTGGACATGGTGGTGTGAGCCTGTAATCCCAGCTACTCGGGGGGCTGAGGCAGGAGACTTGCTTGAACCCAGGAGATGGAGGTTGTAGTGAGCCAAGATGGTGCCACTGCACTGCAGCCTGGGCAACACAGCAAGACTCCATCTCAAAAAAAAAAAAAGAAAATTTCCAGCACTGAAATTATATTTCCACCTGCAGGAAAACAGACCAGGCAGGAAACAGGTAAATATGTCCACCCAGAGCTTATGGGACTGTCAGCTAATTTAAGAACATTGTAACAGGCAGCACAGCTGGAAGCACCTTGGGCATGGGACCTACCCCCACCATCCCAGGGACATGTAGTAAAACCTGCCTTGTAAATAAATAGCAACAAAGGTGAACTTTAAAAAAAGCTCGCCTTGCTGCCTGAAAGGGTGTGGTGAGGACAGCCCTAATATATACACTGCTGAGAGTAAACGGTTGAGAGCTTTCCTTTGAAGCAATTATCAGTGTGTTGCTGGAGACTTTAAACTGTTTATACCTTCTCACCCAGGAGTTCCAGGTGTAAAATTCTACTCTAAGAAAATAATCAGACAAGGATTTTTGGTTTAGTTTTTTATTACAACAAACACCCACACACACCCCTAATTGTCCAGAAACAGGTGAATGGTTAACTACAGAATAAGTTATGAATATATTTAAATGATGGACTATTATACAGTCATTCAAATAATGTTTTGAGGAATATATTGTGACATAAAAATGCTCATAATAGTAAACTGAAGGAAAGCAGGATATAACACGTATGCCCAGTGTATGAGGCTGTTCATGCACTGATATAAATAAATGCCTGAGTCTGTGTCTTCATAAAGAAAACAGGTTTAATTTGTTCTTGATTCTGCAAGCTGTACAGGAAGTGGGGTGCTGGCATCTGCTTCTGGTGAGGCCATAGGGAATTTACAGCCATGGTGGAAGGCAAAGGGGAGCCCGTGTGTCACATGGCAAGAGCAGGAACAAGAGAGGGGGGAGGTGCCGCACACCTTTAAACAACCAGATGTCCCGTTAGTTCACTCATCACCACGGGGATGGCGCCCAGCCAAGCGTGAGGAATACGCCGCCATGATCCAAATGCCTCCCACCAGGCCCCACCTCCAACACTGGAGATTACAGTCCCACATGAGATTTGGAGCGGACAGACATCCAAGCCAGCTCACACAGCGTACCAGCAGTTAAAATGCACACACTTAAAATACTAATGATAATAGTAGCAGTGGCTAATGTTGTTGGATGCTGTATTAGTCTGTTTTGTGATGCTATAAAGGAATATCTGAAACTGGGTAATGTAGACAGAAAAGAAGTTTGCTTGGACCACAGTTCTGCATGGCACCAGCATCTGCTTGGCTTCTAGTGAGGTTCTCAGGCTGCTTCCACTCATGGCAGGACGCGAAGCATAGCTGGCCTGCGCAGATAACACAGCCAGAGAGGGAAGCAAGAGAGAGGAGGTGGGAGGTACCAGACTCTTTCTAACAACTGGGCCTGGGGTGAACCCATTACCATGGGAGGGCACCACACCATTCCTGAGGGATCCACCCCCATGACCCAAACACCTCCCATCAGGCCCCACCTCCAACAATGGGGGTCACATTTTGACCTGAGATTTGGAGGGGACAAATATCTAAGCCATTATCAGATGCTGTGAGCCAGGCAGTGTTCTACCACATTGGTCATTCCATTCTCTCCTAGCCCTCTAAGGGAAGCCTATGATTACTATCATCATCCCCATTTTTCCGAGGAGTAAACTGGGCATACAGGCTTGGGCAGTGTGTCCAAGGCCACACAGAGGGGTGAGTGTGTGAGGCAGGGCTTCTCAGAGTCAGTGTGGCTCCTAGGCACTCTGCAACACCATGACCAAATGCTGCCAAGGGACATCCTCAAAAGGGGGCCAAGTCGAGTCCTCCTGAGGCAAAGGCCAAGCCCCTCAACTGAGTATCCCAAAGATAAGACCGCCTCCAGCTTGCAACCAGAAAGACCTGTGCTCAAATCCGGCATAGATCCTTCTGACCTGTGTGAAAGCAGCAAGCCACGTTCTTCTCTGAGCCTCAGTTTCCTCATCTGTAAAATGGGGATAAATAATACTGTCTGCCTCCCAGGGCTAACCAGGGGATAAAAAAGATAAGGTGCCTGAGTCCTTATATTTTCTAAATTTTCTACAGAGGTATATTTTTCTTTTGTTAAAACTATTTTTTATTAAAAAGATAATATATTAACACATTAAAATATTTCCAAAGTTTGGGGGGGTATTAAATAACCCAGAAGCCAGACGGATGGGGGTAGGTGAATTACATTTGATTTGATTCAATTAAATTGGAAGGCACTGGGGAAAGGCCAGGAGACCAGGCTTAGAGGGAAAGATAACCTGCTCAATTAGAAACACATCATGTTTCACCAGGTGTCAGAGGGACATCCACGTAGGCGACTGACTAGGAGGACAGTGGACACAGAGGCGTGGTGTCGAGGAGACACACAGGCTGCAGATATGAATGCGGTATCAGCAGCAGGCAGACGTGACCTGGAGCTATGGAAGACATTGACTGTTTCTGCCTGCCCTTTCCCTCCACCCCTTTTATGGGTGACAGCAGCCCACTTTTCCCTTTGGAGAAGTACCCCACCCCTTTCCACACAGTCTTGGTGAGACAATCAAAGTGTCCTGCCACCCAAGCAGTGGGCACATCTGCCACGACAGGTGTAAAGGAGGATATTTCTTGAGATAAAACCAATGCACTTCTGTTGTGGCTAATTCCTAATTCCTAGTTAGCCTGCAGCTCCCTCCAGCCAGTCAGTCAATGGAAGCCGTTGCCTGTCTCTGTTTTAAATTAGATTTTCTTGAGTCCACAGCGTGAGACATTAGTGTTAAAATGTGACTTCGTTGAGGCAGAAAAAGTTTTCTTAACTTCCAAAATCTTCCTTTTACAGAGCAAGAAGACAACTTGGAGATTAAATTATTACATACATGTACAAATGTCATCTACAGGGTAGATTCTTAGACTTGTAATTTTGGTAGATATTGCCCAAATCAACAGGGCTGTCAATTTCACAGTCCCACTGGTAATGTACTAAAGGGCCTGCTATTTATTCTCCCGACTCCCCCACCTCCAGCCCCATTCACAGGGCATGCTGTCAAGCTTTGGGATTTCTGCCAATCTGACAGGTTAAAAATGGTATCTCCGCATACTTTCAATAAGCACTTCTCTTTGAAGATTGAGACTGAGCACCTTTTCATACGTTTAAGGGCTATTTGTATTTCTTTTGCTGTGAACCATCTGTTCATGTCCTGTGCTCACTTTCTCTATTCGGCGGCTGCTGCAGAAGTCCTTAACCAGTGGTTTGTGGCTTTCACAGAGGAAGGGAGGAAGGGCTGTCTTGTGACTCAGATAAGGTTAAGAATTGTAGGGAAAAGAACAACTCACCCTAACCTGACACCTATTTTGTGGTATACATAGAGATGTTTATTTTAAGTTTTAAAAACTTTTAATTGAAGTTTAGTTATACACACAAAAAAATGTACATATACTACATTACAGCACACACTCCTATAACCAACATCGGATGAAGGAACATTACCTGCACCCCAGAAGCCCCTCTCAACACTCCCAATCCTTACCATGTGGAGATTCTTCTGCAGCGTTATTTCTTGATTTAAAGGCAAGTGATCCACAAATCCAGGGTCTTCCACAGTTTTGAAGCCACAGTGAAGGGCTTTACCATCGGTAAGGAAAGAGGCCCTGTGGTCCTAGGGCTCCCTCTGCTGGTGATCAGCAGTTACCTGGAGCTCTGACGATTGACTGGAGTCTTGGAAATCAAATCCATGCAGAATGGGAATCCGCACACTGGCGCATGGCTGAGGTATCACAGACTCCTCCTTCACTCTCCATCCTGTTAACATTTCGGGAAAGCAACTATCAAAACAATAGACCACAGTAGCTTGGGGGCTATGAAGAGAATGACAAGAAAGAGCAGCGAATGTCCACTTCCCAAACCTTGCCTATTCCCCACCCACGACAACAGGAGGCTGTTGTGAAAGGTCCTGCTGCTCAAATCAACTGTCAAAGGCATCGACAGTCCCCAGTCATGTTTCTAGAAATCTAGTAGACACCTGGAATTATTTGCTAAGATGACTGACTGACTGATGGACTCCCTGGCTCCTGTGCTAGGTACAGAGATACAAGATGCAGCTCCTATTCAGGTGGACTGCATGCGAAGTCCCGTGGGACAATGGCGTCAGGCCATTTAACCCACACAGGGGAACAGGGGTTGAGGGAGGGAAAGTCAGCGTAATAGGTTCTTCTTGCCCTCCAGAAATTTAGAATCTAGCAGGAGATACAAGAAATGTTTGGATAAAGGGCTGAAAATAAGTTCAGGAGGGACCTGAAGAAGCTCCAGGTGAAATGTTACTGTGGTCCTAGAAACAGGGAGGGGACCTGAGCTGACAAAGTCGACGGGCGGTAGACAGAGGAGCTGGAGGCTCTTCAGTTGTAGGGAGGGGCAAAAAACAGATGCCCAGAGAAGCCAACAGGCCCACAGTGGACTCTCATGGTAGAAGAAAGTGGGGAGGATCACCACCACTGAGGCAGGTCCTTCGGGCTGTGGGTCCAGGAACTCCATTTTTGTCAGGGTACCCAGAGCCAAACAAATTCAGGGGGATGGACTGTCTGTTGACTGAAGATCTATAAGCCAGGTGCAGCATATTCATTTGCAGAAGGGACTATGTCCTTCCCACAAGTGGAATGCCTGTTTGCCTTCTAGGGCTCCCTTGTTTCTTTCCTCCGATTATTTCCCACCCTCTCCTTAAGGGTCCTGTCCTTTCCTGTGGCTTCAATGGCCACCTGTATGCAAACTCCACAGTCTTTATTTCCAGTCCCCATTTCCCACGTGAGCTTCAGAACCATGTATCTTCCTGCCTGCTGGACACCTCCACGTGGCTGCCCCACGGATCTCTCAGGTTCACTGTGTCCAAACTGAGCTAATTTAGAGAAATATCAGCACAGACAGGCAGTGACAACACAGACTCTACCAGGTTGCCTGGGTTCAAATTTTAGCTCCACCACTTGTTAGCTGTGTGACCTCGGCGAGTTACTACTCTTTGCTTCGGTTTCCCTCATCTGGAAGATGATGGTGATAATAGTAATCTCATAGAATTGTGGTGATAACTAAAATAAGTCTTCTGATACATAGGAAGAGCTATGAAAGTATCAGTTCTCATATGCTGGGCGCAGTGACTCAAGCCTACAGTCCCACCACTGTGGGAGGCTGAGGCGGGCAGATCACTTGAGGCCAGGAGTCCAAGACCAGCCTGGCCAACATGGCAAAACCCTTTCTCCACCAAAAAAAAAAAAAAAAAAAAAATTAGCCAGGCATGGTGGCACATGTGGGTGACTGAGGCAGGAGAATCATTTGAATTAGGGAAGTGGAGGTTGCAGTGAGCAAGACTGCACCACCACTGCACTCCAGCCTGGGCAACAGAGCAAGACTCTGTCTCAAAAAAAAAAAAAAAAGAAAAGAAAAGAAAAGAAAGAAAGAATAAAAGAAAGTATTAGCGTTACTATGATTCTCCATTTAAATGTCCTTCCTCTGGTCACTGTCAGCTGGGTTCAACAGAGTTTAATTGAGACGGGCACCAATATCCATTCAGTTGCTCAAGCTGGAAAGCAAAGTATCATTGTCAGCTTTCTCTCACTGCCCATCCTGTTCGTAGTCAATCTCTCCCTGAGGCCTGATCTACACAACTTTTCAATCGGCTCACTTGTTCTCCATACTTAGGGCCACCTGCCCCTTCGATCACCATCATCGCGGGCCTGGATCACCATGCTGGCTCATGCTGAAACCAGATAAAATAAATCCGGTCATTTCTTTCCATAGCTCCTACAGTTCTTAGAAGGAGAAACCTTAGGACAAATCCCTTGCTGCAGCCTTTGGGACCTGATTCCTGCTTTCATCTGCACTTGAAATTTGTATGTTCAAAACCAAACCCTCCCACTCCCCAAACCTAGTCTTCTTGGATTCCCTTCTTTAGTGAAGGGGGCCACCTACTGGCTTGGCTCAGGCCAGACATCTCTGCTCAGCAGGCCGCGGAGCCCTGCTGGTCTCACCATCCTTCAGCCATGGTTCCCATTCTGGTCTTCCCTCAGATTATTTCGAGTGTCTTCTAACTGGTCTCTCTTACATTCCCCACCCTCCCCATCTACTTTCTAAGAGTCTACTAGAATGATATAAATTGCTACTAAAAATAAAAAAATTAGCAGAGCATGGTGGTGCTCACCTGTAATCCCAGCTACTTAGGAGGCTGAGGCACGAGAATCAGTTGAACCTGGGTGGTGGAGGTTACAGTGAGCCAAGATCGTGCCATTTCACTCCAGTCTGGGTGACAGAGAGAGACCTCAAAAAAAAAAAAAAAAAAGTTTCAATAGTTTCTGGCACACAACACTCAATGCCTTCCTTTAACAAGTAATTACTGAGCGCCAACTACGTGCCACATAGAGTTCAGGCCCTGGGGATACACGGTATTTTCATCAATTCCAAGACACCATGATTTTAAAGACTCACCACTTACTGTAGGTACAAGAAAGAAAAAAAAATACTACCAACTAAACCAGAACACACTGGTGATTATAAGACACATCCAGATGTTCTAACTGCTATTAATAAATTGTGGGAAAATGTGCATCTTTGATTCAACAGAAATAGTGACTAAAAAAAAAAGACACAAAGTCCCTGTCCTCAGGTAGCTTCTATTCTAGTGACGGGACCAAAGAATAACTATACATTGTCAGGTAGTGATAAGTGCTATGATAAAGCAGGGTAAAGGGATACAGAGGGAAAGGGGTGCTGGGGAAGCCAAAGAAGACCCCGCCCCCCTCCCCGGAGCTGATATGAGCAGAGACTTTGAATGACGAGATGAACTGTGGGTAAACAATGCTCCAGGAGGGGAAACATCACATACAAAAGATCTGAGATCTGAGAGGGAAATATGCCTGCTGGGTTCAAACACATGCAAAGAAAGTGTGGCTGAAACAGTCCTAGGCCCTGGGCAGCCAATTTCCTCAAGCCCAGTGGTATTTTCCAGGTGAAAGCAGGTATCCCTGGTCTAGCTGGGTACCAACTACAGGAGGTAAAGGTGGGGAGGCTAAGAAAAGCAGCGTAACTCAGCGATCAGCAGGGTGGATAGCCAGACTGCCTAGATTGGAATCCCCGTTCTGCCACTTAAAAGCTATGTAACCTTGGACAAGTTATCTAACTATTCTGAGCCTAGTTTCCTCAGCTGTAAAACAGACATCATAAAAGTACATTTCACAAATTGGTTATGAAGATTACATGAGCTAACAACTTGTAATCAAGACAAACAATCATTATCACTACCTTCTGTCCCAAAGTCATTTTCATTTTAATTAATTGATTAATTATTTATTTTTTGAGACAGGGTCTTGCTCTGTAGCCCAGGCTGGAGTGCCATGGCATGATCTCGGCTCACTGCAACCTCTACCTCCTGGGTTCAAGTGCTTCTCATGCCTCAGCCTCCAGAGTAGCCAGGATTACAGGCATGCGCTACCACTCCCGGCTAATTTTTGTATTTTTATTTATTTATTTTTTTAGGAGAGATGGGGTTTCACCATGTTAGCCTGGCTGGTCTCGAACTCTTGACTTCAAGTGATCCACCCGCCTCAGCCTCCCAAAGTGCTGAGATTACAGGCGTGAGCCACCACACCTGGCCTACCCCAAGTCATTAAGAAAAGTATATCGAGGTAAGAAATAAATTAATTTGAGTCTTAAAACATAAGAACAGAATATTTTCCAGATTACCAACTGGTAGGATGGCAGTCACATTGTTAGGGAAATAATTTTCTTTATTACTTTGAACTTGGCTTCTCCAAAGTTATTTTTTAAGAGAAACTATTATCTTCCTATATAAATTGTTCTTGCAGTACAAATTCATGGAATTAAGTCTCTCCTACTAAAGTATGTACAAGACACTTGTAACAAGAAGGAAGCACTGTTAGAGGAATTTTACATCTACCACAGCTTTTTAATTAAATGGCATTACCATGTGCATTGATACAAAGTTGATTTCTTGAATATAAAGTCCACACACAAATTCAGGCTTTTTTCCCATGGTTAAAAAGACCCAGAATTGCTGGTATAGGACAGTGATCTGGCTTTTTGTTCACTCAGATCCACCCCATTTTGTTGCTTTTCTATCTCATTCCAAGTCATGATGTACCACACCGTGAGCCAGTCCTATCTATAATGACTTAGAACTTCAGGCCACGTCAGGTGTGTGAGTTAACAGGCTTCGGTATTCACAAGAGGTTCTCATCTTCCAAGTACTCCCTGAGTAATGAGTCACATTCTTGGAAAGCATCTAACGCTTTATGATGGAGATGTGCTTACACAAAATGAAATATTGTAACTTTTTAGTTTTTAGTATTTAATATAATTAGGGATGGAAAGCAGGTAAAATGAGAATTCATCAAAACTGTATTTAGCACCTACTAACCCCCAGGAACTGTGCTAAGCTCTGGAAACTCAATCAGGATTCAGACAATTCTTTCCCCTCAAGGATATATGAGATTTTTTTTTTTTTTTGACAGTTTTGCTTTGTTGGCCCAGGCTGGAGTGCAGTGGCGCAATCTCCGGCTCACTGCAACCTCTGCCTCCCGGCTTCAAGAGATTCTCCTGCTTCAGCCTCCTGAGTAGCTGGGATTGCAGGTGCATGTCCCACCACGCCCGGCTAACTTTTTGTATTTTCAGTAGAGACGGGGTTTTGCCATGTTGGCCAGGCTGGTCTCAAACTCCTGACCTCAAGTGATCCATCCGCCTCGGCCTCCCAAAGTGCTGGGATTACAGGTGTGAGCCACCGTGCCTGGCCTTCTCAAGGATATATGACATTTTATCTGAAGTTATATTTTGAAGTGGCAGCTTAAAAAGATGTATTTGGTCTTGATATATTTCACTTGGCAAGGTCTGAGAAACAAAAATGCATCATATTTCCCGCTTTTTCTTTTCCAAGAGATGTTGAGAAGGGCAGTTTAAATCCTGACTTACCAGCACTGTGAGACAAAGGACAAAGCCAGCTAGAACAAGTTATCTAATCTCTAATATACTCTAATGCTATCTAATTAGCATCATTAGGTTACAATGAACAGTTTTCTTTCATCCCGTCAGTTACTGAACCTCTGGTATGAACGACGAGAATTTAAAATGTTTTACCCAAGGCCAACTTCATGCTTTATGTTTAACAACGTTATACAATAAATTGTTAGATTTCATTTACAAATATAGGCCAGGCATTCCAAAGACTGGCTGTAGTTAAGCTGGACACAGTTAAACCATCTTCGGCAGCCTATCTAGTCAGTTGACTACAACTAAGGTATTGGGGAATGAGGGTGGATGGGGCCAGTTTTGGTTCAGGGAAAAACCCTCACTCTAGGGGTGGGCCACAATCAACACCAGCCAACTCTATGGAGCAAAATCATCTGTTCTCATGAAGCTTTGAGAAGTGCAGACGTGGAGCTGGAGACTGCCAGGCGAGGAGAGGCACAGCTAGATTAGCAGAACCAGTCCTGGTGATGAAGCAGGTGGCAGCTGTTGCACAGATCACCTTTTCCCGCCTGCCATCTGAGCAACATTCAGAATCAGAAAAATGCAAAGAACCCTAAAATTCATCTCCTTTGGTGAACTGCCTAAATCTTTTTGCAAAATTTGGTGTGTAGGTGCATTTCTTTGGCAAGAGGGTCTACAGTTCTTACCAGATTCTCAAAGGAGTCTACGCCTGAAAACACGAGATTCACCGATAAGGTTCAACTTCTTTACTTACTAGATGGAAAACTGAGAGGCCCAGAGGAGGAAAAGCAGTTGCCTCAAGACAAACACAGCGATATCAAAACCGAGGCATTTCAATTCAATTCTAATTCTGGCTTCACACTATTGACCCTGGCCACGTCCAATACCTCTTCGCTTCTCTGCAGGTCCTGAAAGATCACCAGGAGGCGAGGGTTGGTGTCCGAGTCCTGGAGAGGTCGCAGGCAGTCCAGATTCTAGCATCACAGAAACTCTGGCCAAGCGCTCAGCCGGGGATTGGCTGCCATAAAGACCCCCGCACGTCCTCGCCCCCGCCCCGTGGAATTCCGCTGCATAGGTGACTCCAGGTAGAGGACCAAGCACAAGGAGATGTCGGGGCGGTGGAGGCAGAGAACGACTGCGAAGAATGACACCTATTCACTCACCTGACAGAGAGGAGGAAGCAGGCACGCCCCAAAAGCTGCTCCGGAGCAAATCCACGCCACTGGGAGGAGGCAGACCGAAGAATAACAGGAAATTACGTAAGGCGCACGTGCTTCCGAGGGGGGCGGGTGCGGGGCGTTCGAGAGGCGCGCCC
>NW_012105853.1:1193326-1193861 GCF_000951045.1 Mandrillus leucophaeus
GAAGCACTGTTAGAGGAATTTTACATCTACCACAGCTTTTTAATTAAATGGCATTACCATGTGCATTGATACAAAGTTGATTTCTTGAATATAAAGTCCACACACAAATTCAGGCTTTTTTCCCATGGTTAAAAAGACCCAGAATTGCTGGTATAGGACAGTGATCTGGCTTTTTGTTCACTCAGATCCACCCCATTTTGTTGCTTTTCTATCTCATTCCAAGTCATGATGTACCACACCGTGAGCCAGTCCTATCTATAATGACTTAGAACTTCAGGCCACGTCAGGTGTGTGAGTTAACAGGCTTCGGTATTCACAAGAGGTTCTCATCTTCCAAGTACTCCCTGAGTAATGAGTCACATTCTTGGAAAGCATCTAACGCTTTATGATGGAGATGTGCTTACACAAAATGAAATATTGTAACTTTTTAGTTTTTAGTATTTAATATAATTAGGGATGGAAAGCAGGTAAAATGAGAATTCATCAAAACTGTATTTAGCACCTACTAACCCCCAGGAACTGTGCTAAGCTCTGG
>NW_012105853.1:1199401-1223411 GCF_000951045.1 Mandrillus leucophaeus
TGGGCCGGGCCTGGGCCTCTCCGCGCCCCCTTATCCGCCGCGGCCTGTGCCTGCTGGAGCTCCGAACTCCGCGCTCTCTCCCCTTCCCGCCTTCCTGTTCTCCCGCGGACCCCGCCCCGTCCCGCTCCTCCGCCGTCTCCCGCCCAGCGACAGCTTCCCCTTTTCGTCCTCCTTGGCCGCCCTTTGCCCCTTCCCGCCCTTTCCCTCTCGCCTCGGAGCCCCATTCTCGTTGGCTACCTCTTCGGCCCCACTCCTTTCTTCTTCCGCATCCCTGGTGCCTCGCTCCAACTCCAGCCTCTCGTTCTGACCCCGGGAATCTCCCGAGGAGCGCAACTTTCCAGCTGGAGACCCCGGGCGGGCAGAGCCCCTGGACAGCTCCCTCCTCGGCGTTGTCCTCACACTCCAAGCCACCTCCTACCCCTCTGGGTTCTGACCAGGAATTTTCTCCATTTGTGTTTAACCGCGACAGGCACAGACTCTGGGTGAAAAAGAAAGAACTTCGTGCTTTGGCTGCAGCACTGCGAGTGTAAAGGGATGAGTGGGTTGCACGGAGAGGTGTGAATGTGCTTTTTGTCCTGGGGGCCGATTGTTTCCTCCCGGTCTAGTTTGCCTCTTCGAGTTGCTGGACAGGGTTTTCTTCCCCATACTCTACGCTTCCTGGTGGTCTGGGAGTTTCGAAATCTTTAACGTTGTGATAACAACGCTTACCCCGCCATCCCTACTTGATCGTTCTTAGGTCTTCTCGGGCGTGGAAATGTAGACCTAGACTTGAGGTTCAATGAGGTCTTGGTTAAAACGGCAAGATAGAAGTAAGATTGTGACGCATCCATTTCGTTGAAAGAGAAAACCAGGAATTCGTCCTTTTGATGGAGGAACTTAGAATAACTGTAATTTTTGTAAGGTTGTGGAAAATCCGAGGCAAAGTTAAATTGCCCGGTTTGATTTGACTTAACATGAAGTAACTTCGAATAGGCTTTTAAAAGTTTCATCTCTTTGGATGTTGTTCAAGAGCTCACTGCAGTTAAAACGCCAAGACCGTCTCCCACAAATTTGGTATTAATGAAGAAGGGCAAGCCAATTGTATCTGTTGTCCGGAGTTAGTTGTACGGCCCTTTCTTTGAGTGAATGGGGATCTGGGGATGCAGAGGAGCTTAATGAGCCTTTTATAATTACAGAGATTCTCTTCTCTGGCCCTTAAGGTCATGCCTAACGCTCACCTTTGCTTTTGGCTAAAATAACTGAGAAAAAAGGTGAGTAGTTAAAAATGCTGGAAGTTTGAAAATCATTTAGACAGAACTTCATTCCTGAAGTTTTATTCTGTAGTCAGATTTTAATTCTTGCCTGTTTTGGTTTTTAGATGATAGATCTTTTAGTGTGTCAACAGGAATGTAAAGTTTGTATTAACATCTAGGGTGATCACCTGCCATGCTATTAAGTCAGCATAGTATAATTAAAAGTTACATATGTGGGTTCAGAGCCTCTTAGCACAGTGTTATATTGTAAGCTCTTGGAGGGCAGGAATGAGATTCTTCTAGTCCTTACAGAAATGGAGTTTAGGCTTCTATCCCTAGCATTCATTCTAGTGCCATGCACGTGGTAGGTATTCTGTAAATATTTGTGAACGAAATGAATTTCTGCCTGTAGGGTTCAGTAGTGTATACTTAAATGTGACATGTACATAAATGCTGACTAATTTCCAGAGAGGGCGAAAGAGGACTTGTGTGGGGTCTGCGGGTTGGGGAGACTGGCTCAGATGATTTATTAACTCGGTAAGGGCTGAACATTGACTAACGGATCATAAGGTAATTGAGGAACACTATAAGTCAAACTTCAATTTAGTTCTACCAGCAGGAAGAATTTGTTTACAACCTACAGTAGTACTCTTTTAGATGATGTGAAGCTTTGAAAATATTGAAATAAGTGATTGCTCACCTCTCCCCCCAGGTATATAGGAATTGATTGTGTATTTGGGGGGATCCTACCCTAAATTGAGAATTAGAGACTAGTGAAGCATGGGATTGTGTGGATAATGTTTCTTCATGTTTATGTACTTAAATACCAGCAAAATATACGTGGAGAATGTATTTAAATTTTTTTTTTTTTTTTTTTTTTTTGTCCTAAGAAGTTGAAGTGCAGGCTGGCTGAATTTTTTTTTTTTTTAAAGTAGCTGAATTCTTTTGAGACTGTTTTCAGTGTTCCCCAGAGAGCTCTGCCTAAAATATCTTAACTTCTGCAAATAAATAAATAAAGTGAAAAGTCCTGATTCCTTGCCTTTTTATTTTGCGCTGGTACTACAATAATATAATGGTTACATTATATGAAACATGATGACACCTTGACCTTTGGAATATTAGAGGTCTCACAATAACTTCAGAGCCACCCTGAGAGAAACGAGCAGATACGAATCAGAGAGGACCCAAGGCCTGGTGGAGAGGCACTGCTCCCTCTGAGAATGCCTAAGTGGGGTGGGGGCGGGTGGGGGGGCGGTAACAGCTTAGAAATAAAGAGGTGAAGTGAATCTTTTGCTTCAGATAGCCTCTATTTCTATTTTTTTCTGTACTTTTTTCTTTCTTTCTTTCTGATTGTCTCTGATATGTTCATAGATGCTGGTTTGCTTAATTTTTATTCAGGATTTGGTACTAATAACCCTGAGTGAAAAAATAATTTGGAGACTAGATTCAAGGGTTTTTTAACAGACTTCTTTGTTGTGTTTCTTGTTGCTTTGGTTGGTTCTTCATCTCCCTTTCTCTGTTTAAAATATAAAAATCAGGTGGAAAATATGGAGGACTTTGGTTAATCAAACTAGTTAAGAGATCATTTAATGGTGCGTCTACACAATAGTCATTTCTATTTTTTTTCTTTACTTTCAACCTTTAGGCTAAAGAAAAGTTTTGTTTTTTTTTTTTTTCTTTTTCCACTCACGTGCACAATAATTTTTTGTGGGGTTGCAAGTATATAGTTCATTTATTTTCTTTCTTGTTTAACAATTAATTATACTATTCCAGGCTATGAATAAAAACACAAATGGAAGTATCAGCCTTACTGGTAGAGTGTATTTATAATTCTGCTTTCACAGTGGTAACGCCTTGTTCTGTAAAACGTATCTTCCTGAACATAGCTGTCTGGGTCAGGATTGCTCTAGAGAAATGCTATCATGTGTCATGAAAGTTATACTTAACTAGGGTTAGGCCAGACAAATACTCAGTGTCATTTTAAAGAATCAGAGTGCTATAATTTGAGCTATTCCCTTTTATTTCTGATGTCATTTTGTTCATAGATTTCTAGACCAACTGGGGAGATTCCCATGTTAAAAAGTATGTATACTGAAACATAGGTTTCAGATCATCTAGTTTCCAAAATTGTGTAATAGGATATTGGCATCAAGTATGTGAACAGTTTATATTCTGTCATAGTACATATCCATTTTTGGTATCATTTCATTTGTTTCCCCTTAAGAAAACCTATAGTCTCCAGTTATCTACACTGAAACTTCCTTTTTGAAATAAAAATTTGCTTTTTTTTTTCTAACAGTAAAGGTAACAGGAATGTAAAATCTTAAAAAAAGGTATACTTTTGATCCCATCTGTTTTTACTTTGCTCACTTTATTTTCTTTTTTAGTGTTAACAGGAACATCGATAAGTAGTGTAAAAACTTACACAATGAAATCCGAAGCCAAGGATGGAGAGGAGGAGAGTCTACAGACTGCTTTCAAGAAATTAAGAGTGGATGCATCAGGGTAATTAAATATGTAATACATTATTTGGAATTATTTGTTTACTCATTCAAAATAGTCTCTTCTCCCTAAAAAGCTCTTCCTCTTTTAAAATTTCTCATTATTGAAAGAAGATATAAATGCTAATAGTGCAACACAACATCCTTCCAGATTCTGCACAGTATTGTTTTAGTTTTAAAAAAAAAAAACCCTTTGGTTAAATTTGAAAAGTAGCAGTTCATTTGCCCTCCTAGGTTGGGTGTTTTGGTTTTCGTTCACTTTGAGGAGGGCTTCCCCCCACCTCTTTTTAATAAAAGATTATCAAGTGGTGTCCCATCAGGGATTTTATCATACATCTCAAGAGAATCACAGTATTTTTCACTAAAAGTGGATTGGCTCAATAGAAATCTATGAAGACATTGTAGATTTCATGGTCTGTGATTGCTAAGTCTATCACTATGGAAACCTCTATTCAGTAGGGTTCTGTCACTGAGATCAATAACCTTGGACCCTTTGGGCAAACTAATTAGTGTACCTGCATACCAGCTGCTGTCTGAATGTTAATGTTTCACCCTTTGCAAAATGTTCTGTGTAAGACTCTTCTCACCCCAATTCTTTCTCCCAGGCCAAAAGAAATCAACATTTTTAATGGATATAAGAATTTCTTTTCATGAATGGAAACTAAACACTGGAAGCTCAGAGTAGAACACCCACAAGTAATAATAATCATCATTAGTGTTTATTATTTACTTCCTGTGCCCTAAACACCGGGTTAAGTACTTTGCACATTATTTAATCCTCACTACCACCTTAGTGCATGGATACTACTGTCATTTCAGTTTACAGATGAGACTCACACAAATTAAATTACTTACTAAAAGTCACATTGGTAAAAGTTGCAGAGCCAGGATCTGAACCTAGACAGCCTGTCTCCAGAACCTCTGCTCTTAACCATCCTTTATGTGGTACCTTGAAGACAATATGAAGAAATACATGCAGTACCTAGCACAAAGTAAAAACTAGATGTTAGTTGTTGCTATAGCCACCTGCCTGTTGCTAGTACTATTTTTGGCCTATCAAATTAAAAGGTTTATGCTGATAGATTTGCACAGTAGATATTATAGGTGCTCATATTTGCTTCCATGATACTTCTAAAACGTATCTTTCGTCTTGATGGTTTTCTAATGTGGTCATCTTGCCAGTTCATATCAGTACTTTGATAAATCGTCTTGGGAAACAGAAGCAAAGCAGAGAAGCAGATAGTTCCAGATTGTGGTTGCAGTGTATCCTTTGTGATTTCTTATATAGGAATAATTCTTTTAAATCAGGAAAATACTAGAAATGTGTACACACAATTATACATACAAATCTCTTAGTGTGTAAATTTATATAAGTAACTCTTGATACACAGACTTCTTTCCTGATGTTTTAAAAGAAGTTGAAATGTAAAATAAAGCCAGGCTGGGCATGATGGCTCATGCCTGTAATTCTGGCACTTTGGGAGGCCGAGGTAAGCACATCACTTGAGCTCAGGAGTTTGACACCAGCCTCGGCAACGTGGCGAAACCCTGTCTCTGCAAAAAAAACCAAAAAATTGGCATGGTGGTACATGCCTGTAGTCCCAGCTGCTCTGTAGGCTGAGGTGGAAGGATCACTTGAGCCCAGGAGGTGGAGGTTGGAGTGAGCCGAGATCGTGCCACTGCACTCCGGCCTGCGCAACAGAGCGAGACCCTGTCTCAAAAAAAAAAAAAAAGTAAAATTAAGCCATTTTGGTATCCCTAAAAATTACTTGGAACATTATTTAAAAATTTTTCAAAATATATGGTCAAAAATTATGTATATGTAAAACCAAATGCTGCGTGTTCTCACTTAGAAGTGGGAGCTAAGCATTGAACACACATGGACATGGGAACAGCAGATACTGCTGACTACTGGAGTGGGGAGGCCAGGAGCAGAATGTAGGTGGAAAACCTACCTATAGAGTACTGTGCTCACTGCCTGGGTCCAGTATGCCCATGAACAATCCTACGCATGTACCACCTGTATCTAAAATAAAAGCTGAAATGAAAAAAATTATGTATTTGTAGCATATATTCTGCCTTGAGTAAAATTATAAGGGAAGGAGAACATTTGAGAAAACAAAGTAAGAGAAGGGATGAGTCATTAACATGACTAAGCAGAATAAGACTTGTGTAGTAGTGTATCATGCATTCTAGTTGTTTTATATTGTTGCCAGTTTACAAATGGGACATCTGAGGATTGACTCATAAACTAACCAAGCCTTGCCAGGAATTTAGCATGATCCCGTTCAACAGGTTTTGACTCCTTAATGGTATTTGTCTTATTAGGACAAATCTCTATATAGATATAAATCGATATATATATAACAAAACAATATCCTATTTATCTGACTGTAATATAATACATGCTTATAATAGAAAAATTTACGAAAAAAAACAGGATAAAAACGGAAGTAAAAATCACAGTTTTAACACCTATATCACTGGTTCATGATAGCCTATACTTATTTTACCTAGTTGAGATCATAATAATATGTATAGGTGTTTAACCATGCTGCTTTCTCCTTACAAGCGTTCCCCTATATCATTAAAAGTTCTTTGTACACTTAATTTCTAATAAATTCCCAACATTTTACTGTATAGATGTGCCATAATTTAGAAATACAGTATTTTTTTTTCTATTACATATTTAGGTTATTCCCAGTTACTTTTTACTTTCAATTATGTTTCATTGAACATCCTTTCATTTTAGTAGATTAATGTCTCTTTCTAAAGAATTTTGTCAGCACTATAGCATGTATAGTAGGAGGGGTGTGTGTGTGTGTGTGTGTATGTTTATGTGTGTTGAAAAAGTCTGTAAGGATTTCCACCAATGTTCGATGTTGGTAGTCTCTGGGTTGTGAGGTTATGGATGATTCTGTTCTTCTTGCTTTTAGATTTTTTCATGTTCTTTACTGGGAACCCGTATTATCTGTATAATTTTAAACCACAAGGATTTAACTCCGATTAATATTTCAAGTTTATTAGTTGCAAAAGTTAGAATATTTTTCTAAAAGTTGCATAATATTTGAAAATGTATTCAGTGTTAAGTTAGATGGAGTCTCCTAAAGTTTTTGCTTCTAAACTTAGTTCCATGACTCTGGTTTGCCTGCGTAAGATAAATGGTCAGTGTCATTAGCATTCTCTGACCATAAGGCCTGATCTGCCCCAGGGAAACAGCCTGAAAGTCTATTTATATCCTGCTGCTGGGTACACTTACCAATCATTCTTCGGCTTATGATTTTGCAGCCATGGGCTTTTAGGGATCCTCTAAATTTGGTTTTGAAGGAAAATGTACACTAAAAGCTGAGCAATTTTTGAGAAACCCAAACTGGAAAAGAACATGTATGATAAAAATTGTATTTGAGTTAGTGAGAACAATATGTTCTCCTCATTTTATAGTGTTGTGTAGCCATAAACTTTGTTCTTGTCTTCAGGTCCATAGCATCTCTGTCTGTTGGAGAAGGCACAGGTGTCAGAGCACCAGTCAGAACAGCAACAGATGATACCAAACCTAAAACCACATGTGCATCTAAAGACAGTTGGCACGGGTAAGAGCTTCTTATTGAAATGATTTTCATTCCAATATTATAAAATATTATTGGATTTTCCTTCCTGAGTGTCCAGAAAAGAGTAGGTTATGATATAGAACCTAAGACCCGATGATTAGAGAAGGACCTATTCCTTCTTTTGCTGAATTTGCTGAGACTTTCTTTTTGGCCTGGTCTGTATTCAATATTTACAAATATTCTATGTCTATTTGAGAATATTGGGACTTCTCTCATTATTCTTGGATTCTGTGTCCATTAAATCAGGCTTTTAAATGTGTTATTTGAACCTTTTTTTCAATTTTTTAGTTAACTTGACTTACAAATAATAAAGATGTATATTGAAATCTACCCCATGGAAGTGAATTTGTCTATTTTCCCTTTAAATTCTTTGTTTTTGCTTTATGTATCTTGAGGTTATTTTGTTGGATTTATATAGCATAGGTTTTGAATGTTTTCCTCCTGGTGAAGTGAAACTTTTATTATGTAGTGACATTCTTAATCCCTCATAATGGCTTTTGTCTTAAAGTTTTCTTCTAGTGAGTGTTTCCCTTGTGTGTCCTTTTCTTTTTTTCTTTTTTTTTTTTTTTTTGAGACAGAGTCTTGTTCTTGCTCTGTCACACAGACTGGAGTGCAGTGTCACAATCTCAGCTCACTGCACCCTTCGCCTCCCCGGTTTGAGCAGTTCTCCTGCCTCAGCCTCCTGAGTAGCTGGGACTACAGGTGCCCACCACCACGCCTGGCTGATTTTTGTATTTTTAGTAGAGACAGAGTTTCATCACATTGGCCAGGCTAGTCTCAAACTCGTGACCTCAGGTGATCTGCCCACCTCGGCCCCCCAAAGTGCTGGGATTATAGGTGTGAGCCACACCTAGCCTTCTATTCTTTCAAACATTCTGTGTTCTTGTATTTTAGCTGTGTTTCATATAAATATCGTATGACTAGGTTTTATTTTTTTCTGTTTTATTCAATGTGATCAGTTTTTTTTTAACTGCTGGGTTTAGTGTATTTACGTTTATTTGATTATTGATATCTTCAGAAGTGATTCTGCCATTTTACTTTATTTGTCCTGCTTTTTTGTTTTTCTTTCCTTTTTTTTCCCCCACCTTACTTCTCCTGGTTTCCTTTCCAATTGTTTCAAAACAATTGTTTGCAAGGATTTTGTTTGTTCTTTTCCTCTGGTGGTTTGGAAATGGCACACTTTGTTTCTATTCTTTCAGTAGTTGTTAGCCTTGATTTTGCCCTGCGTGCTTTTAACAAAGACACAAATTAATGGTATTTTAGCTCTTCTCCTCAGAACCCCTTTCCTCTGATCTCCTGACTTCCATGATGTAGTTGCCCAGTATTTTAGTTGTGTTACTTATTTTTAATCTCACAAACTAGGTTTTATTATTATTATTTAAGCAGACAGTGTTTATTTAGATTTTTCTACTTGTTTATAACTTCTTTTCTCACCATACTTTCACCTCAGACCTCCCATATACAATCACTTACTTTTTTCCTAAAGTAGTTTTTTCAGTGAAGGGTTATTGCTAGTAAATAGGACCTCTGCATTGTATAATTCCATATAAATACATTTGAAAGGGCCCCTGATGTTAACGTCATGTCCTATTGGTAAATAACAATCATCTGTATCCGTGGGAGATCGATTCCAGGTCCTCCCCACTCACACACCCCTCTCCATACCAAAATCTGAGGATGCTTATGTCTCTTAGACAGAATGGTGTAGTATTTGCTTACAACCTGTGCTCATTTTTCTGTATACTTTAAACCATCTCTAGAGTACTTATAATACCTACCACAGTGCTTACACAGCACTTCACTCACACAGACTCAGCATAGTGCTCAGAGCACAGCAAATTCAATGTTTGCTTTTTGGAACTTGGTGGAAGGGATGTTTTCAGTCTGCTGCTAGTTGAATCCACAGGTTGTAGAATCCATGGATACAGAAGACCGACTGTACTTTGCTTTCATTTATCTGAAAATGTCTTTATTTCATCCTTGTTTTTGAAAGATAGAGTTGATATACTTGACTTTATATTTCTAGATTGACAGTTATTTTCTCTTAGCACTTAAATGAGGTATAGTTGATTGTCTTCTGGTTTCATTACATTGATATTGAAAAGCATATCTTCAATCCAGTTGTTATTGATTTGGAAATAATCTTTCTAGTCTCTGGCTGCTTTTAAGATCTTCCTGTTGTCTTTGCTATTCTATAGTTTTGCTACAGAGTGTCTCTATGTGGATTTCTTTTTATCCTGCTCTGGTGTATTTCCTGTGTTCATAGATTCTCTTATCAAATCAGAACATTTCTCAGTCATTATGTCTATGAAAATCACTTGTCCTCTGTTCTCTGTATTCATTTCTTCAGAAATTCAGACTTACTCTGTCATCCCTCTTAACTTTTACATTTTTCCAAATCCTTGTCTCTGTACTGCCTTTTAGGTCAGGAGTTGGCAACTTTTTTTTGTAAAGCACCATATGGTAAATTTTTTAGGCATTGGAGGCCAAGAAGCAAAATTCCAAGGATATTAATAAGTGCTTAAATAAGAGAGAAAACTCCTACTCTACCCTGTTTGCCTGGGGTTGGCCGTCCTGGCTGGTGGACACATTTTGTCTTCAGTTGCTGAGACAGTCGCAGGATAGAGTGACTAGCCTGAAAGGAGAACCTTGTGGAATGGGTGGGTAGCAGGTAGTGCCAGGGTCATTTCTACTCTCTGTTCCAGTGAGGCTCAGATCCCAGCATGCTCTTTTCTCCTCCAGAGATCCCAGCACTGGTTGGAGTCTTGAACTGAGATTCTGCCTCTCAGTGATCAGCAGTTGCCAACAGTAGAGACCCAACATGTAGATGTTAGCCAGTGTGGGCGCTGGACAGTGGTGCAACGTGTCCACTGGCCAGGAAGGTGGGCAGGGAGAATAGGGACAGGGGAGGATCCTCTAGCCTGGTCTGTGGCTCACAGTGCTAGCCCACTGGAGCAATGTCCACAAGCTGTACAAAAACAGGCAGGGAGCCAGATTTGACCCACAGGCTGTAATTTGCTGGACCCTGTTACAAATAATTTAGATTTATTTTCCAGTCAGGTAATTCTTTCTTTAGCTGTGTGTACAAGTCTCCCGTTATCCATAGGGGATATGTTCCAGGAACCCCAGTGGACACCTGAAACTGCAGACAATATCAAACCCATTTGCCATCAGTCAGAACACGTTTTTGTTCATGTCTTCCACCCACACATTTAATGCCTTTTCTATCTTAACTAAGGACTTACATGCACTGTGGCTGTAACTTTTGCATTTGAAGTGCAACAGTAAGTCTATCACAAATTTGTTTTTCCTTCCTCACCATGTTTCAGACAGGAGATTCGTTTTTACCGTACATCTTAGCAACCTCAGTATGTGTTTTGTTTTTTTCCTTTCCTTATTAAGTCAAGAACTTTCACCTTTTCTCTTAAAGAAAGCTGTTTTAGTTCATTTTCTATTGCTGTAACTGAATACCTGAGACTGGGTAATTTTTAAAGAGACTTATTTCTTATATTTCTGGAAGCTGGGAAGTGTAAGAGCATGGCACCAGCATCTGGTGAGTGTATCATTGCTGCATCATAACATGGGGAAGGATATCACGTGGCAAGGGGGCTCGTGAGAAGTAGCCAAACCGGCTTTTATAACAGAGCCGTTCTTGTGATAACTGTCCCTCTCCCTCACTAACCTTTTAATTCATTAATCTGTGGATGGATTAATCCATTCTTGAAGGCAGAGCCCTTGTGACCCAATCACCCCCAAAGGTCTCAGCACTGATGCGTTCAGGACCAAGTTTACAACACATGAACTTGTGGGTGACACATTCTAACCACAGCAGAAGCACTTCGTGGCTTTCCTTGGTATACCCAAACTGCTAGCATCACTACTCTTGCACTTGGGGCCATTGTTAAGTAAAATAAGAGTTACTTGAACACAAGCACTGCAGTACCATGATAGTGGATCTAATAACCAAGATAGCTACTAAATGACTAATGGGTAGGTAGCATATACAGTGTGGATACCCTGGACGAAGGGATGATTCACATCCCAGGTGGGATGGAGCAGGATGGTGCAAGATTTCGTCATGCCACTCACAGTGGGGCGCAATGTAAAACTTGCGAATTGTTTAGTTCTGGAATTTTTTATTTAATATTTTCAGACCATGGTTGACTGCAGGTAACTGAAACTGTAGAAAGTGAAACCATGGATAAGATGGGACTACTGTGTTCTGTTTAGCTCATTCATTTTAATTCCAAATAAAACATTTTTTTTTTAGTGTCCTGTTTGGTTCTTGTCTCTAATTCACTTAGCAGTTTTGAGTATCTTTTCTTTTCACTCAGTTCTTTATTTAAATGTTTTATAAATAGTTACCTTACATAGTGTGTCCAGTAATTCCCAGTATCTGAAAACCTCAGGGATTGTAAATATTGTTAGTTTTTTGGTTTTGATTGATTGGCTGTTACCAATGATAGAAACGAATCAAAAATCTATTTAATAGTAATGGCATAATGGTCATTTGTAACGTTAGCCTCACAGTGGTTCTGACGCTGCTATATTCAGGTTTAGGGCACAATATTTAGACTTTACGGGATTGGTTTCGGTTGTCTGTTTGAGGTGCTTCCCTCAGACTCACTGGTCAAAGGCTCCCAAGGTGTTCTATCCCACATGTTTGGCCCAAGTGATTCAGTTTAAAAATACCATTATCTCACCTGGTTGTATAGCTTGCTAATAAGATGATTTTGAAGTTTTTGAGACACAAAGACTTAGGCAGCATGGAATTGGAGGCAGGTGCATCTCTTGCGGGAAATTTATGAGCTTAGACTCGTAAATCTGACGGGAGGTAAATTTCCTATTATCATAAAGAATCTGTTTAGGACAGCTCTGTATCCCAGCATCTTCTTGTGTATATTTTTCCTCTTAGGTCTACAAGGAAGTCTTCACGAGGAGCAGTGAGAACTCAGCGTCGTCGACGTTCTAAGTCTCCTGTCCTTCATCCTCCAAAGTTTATACATTGCAGTACAATAGCATCTTCTTCCAACAGTCAACTGAAGCACAAAAGCCAGACTGACTCACCTGATGGCAGCAGTGGGCTGGGAATTTCAACCCCGAAAGAGTTCAGTGCAGGAGAAAGCTCTACTTCTCTCGATGCTAATCACACAGGGGCAGTCGTTGAGCCTTTGAGAACTTCTGTTCCAAGGCTCCCATCAGAGAGTAAGAAGGAAGACTCCTCTGACACTACCCAAGTCTCCCAAGCAAGTCTCAAAGCCAGTGATCTCTCTGACTTTCAATCCGTTTCCAAGCTAAACCAGGGCAAGCCATGCACATGCATAGGCAAGGAATGCCAGTGTAAGAGATGGCATGATATGGAAGTGTATTCCTTTTCAGGCCTGCAGAGTGTCCCTCCCTTGGCTCCAGAACGAAGATCCACACTTGAGGACTACTCTCAGTCGCTGCATGCCAGAACTCTGTCTGGCTCTCCCCGATCCTGTTCTGAGCAAGCTCGAGTCTTTGTGGATGATGTGACCATAGAGGACCTATCAGGCTACATGGAGTATTACTTGTATATTCCCAAGAAAATGTCCCACATGGCAGAAATGATGTACACCTGATAGCAAGAAGCTAATTCATATGCTTTAAACCAATGAAGGCTTGTCAAAGAGATTTAGTTAATGGCAGACCTTGTGGCCACTTTGTGTGAGAAGACATCTCTTTCTGCTCACTGTGCTTGCAATAAAAACTTTACTTGGCATCTCAGTTAATCTTCATTCTTTAAACTTACTCTCTGAGTTCTTCCATACACTTCAAGGCAAGCAGATCAAAGAAAAATTTAGAAATGTTCCTGGGGGATGAAGAAACTATAATTACTTGAGACTGGCAGCAGTGGGTAAAAGCCTTTGTAAAACAGTGCATTTTTCAGATTTGTTTAAGGTTTGGTAGCCAAGGAAAGTAAAATGTGATTTTGTAACTGCACTAAACATTTGTCATGCTGTAGTTGCCAGCCCAGAATATTAGAAGTTACAAGACTGATTTAAACCATCTCTGATTTAATGCAAGATTTATTGTGTCTATAAAGATTTCTCATGTTATTGTTAAGCCAGAGATCTAAGGTTTAGATTGAATTTGAATAAACTAGCTGGCCTGCCCTCTATTGTTTGAGAGAGTTATTAACCATCACTAAAGAAGCCCCTGCTGGTGCTATTCATCCTGAGACATGTTACATGCAGTTACTCAAGCAGCTTGGAATGGGCTGCTTCAGTTGGAGGGAGGAGGTGTAATATTTGAAACTAGTGTGTGTCTTCACCATCTCCAGCATTTTAAGTATATGGTGTGTTTTTTTGTTATTAGTTGTAATACAGGTCTCATACCTCAGTTTCAGATGTTCTAGATGGTTACCTCTTTGAGCTACCCTGTCACCCCAGCAACCCCAAAAGAGAATTTTGTACATTCTGTATCCCACAGATTTGGTCAACCATTTCAAAATTCCCTCCAGTTTGGTAAAAAATTCTGTCTTCGGTTTCAGCTGGATGATGAATCCTTGTTTTTCAGGTGGCTCCAAAAAGAATGTTGCATGTGTTCAGACCATCCTAAGCAGAGCCACCAAATTTAGTGACAGTGTCTAGTCATGTTAGCAATAATGTTAACAGAAGCTTTTGTTTAAATTACAAAATACATTTATACTATTTACTAAAACATCGCGCTGGCTGTCTGGTTGATTGATGATAATGGGATGTGGGCTTCAACAAATAGGTAATTTGTTCTTGGGGGAGAGGGGAAGGGTGTTTACTAGAAAAACCCTAAGCTTAAGTAGTGGGAGTCCTCTACTGGTCATTGGTTTAGTGTGGATTTAGTGACATCTGAAGGCTTTGGTTAAAGGGAGGGAGCAAAATACCTTATCACAGCTCTAGAAGCTGTGACATATTTCCTAATAATGGTGACAGAAGGTGTACTAGTTAGTATATCTAAGGCAGAAATTCTCAAACTTTTTGTAAGCACCTCCTTTACACTGACAAATTCAGGACCCAAAAGGTTTTGTTACAGTCTCCAAAAGGATGTATGTTAATGTTTACCATATTAGAAATTTAAGATAATTTTAAAATATTTAATTCATTACAAGCTAACAATTTCTGAATGAAAAATAGCTTTTCCAAAACAAAAAATATTAGAAGAGTGGCATTGTTCTACCTTTTTGCAAATCTTTTTTAATGTTTGGCTTAATTAGAAGACAGATTCTCATATGTTTCTGCATTCAGTCTGTGGGATATCGCATATTGTGTGGTCTCTGGCAAACTTTTGTACACTTGTGAGTATGAATGTGAAGAAGGCAACTAAAGGTTGAATATTGCTTACATGAAATACTTGGGACCAGAAGTGTTTCGGATCTCAGAATTTTTTTAGATTTTGAAAGATTTGCATTACATGCTTACCAGTTCAGCTTCCATAATCCTAAAAGCCAAACTGCTCCAATGAGCAGGTCCTTTGATCCTCATGTCAGTGCTCAAAAAGTTCTAGATTTTGAAGCATTTCAGATTAGGGAACCTCAACCTATAATGTTTTAGTACTATGAAAATAATGTTGACCTCAGATTTCCTAAAAGGGCATCAGGGACTCCCAGGGATTCCCAGACCAAAATTTAAGCTTCTGGTTGTAAAGGTACCACCCTGCTTTCACCTCCACAACTAATGCTTTGGCTCACCTTTAAAAAAACAAAAACTGGGCTGGGCGCGGTGGCTCACGCCTGTAATCCCAGCACTTTGGGAGGCCGAGGTGGGCCGATCACAAGGTCAGGAGATCGAGACCATCCTGGCTAACACAGTGAAACCTGTCTCTACTAAAAATGCAAAAAATTACCTGGGCGTGGTGGCGGGCGCCTGTAGTCCCAGCTACTCAGAAGGTTGAGGCAGGAGAATGGTGTGAACCCAGGAGGCGGAGCTTGCAGTGAGCTGAGATCGCACCACTGTACTCCAGCCTGGGCGACAGAACGAGAGTCCGTCTCAAAAATAAAATAAAAACTGGAGAGGAGTGGAGCTATTGTAATTAAGTAGTGAACTATTCAAGTTCATCTTAAGTGGGCTTAACATGTTCTTTGAATTAAGACGAGTTCTTAAGCCTTTAAATCCCTTTTAGTTTGCTTTCCAAGCCAGCGGTCTGGTTATTTGCTTAGTGCTGTATGTTAGTGCAGCAGTCACCAGAGAATGATGATACGTATATTTTTCATACGAAGGTGTTAGGGGTGTAAGGATTGAAAAGGGCAAAGTTCCAATGACCTACTAACTCAAAATCCAACTTGGATGAAAATTGAGTCATTCCCGATTTGTGGGAATAAGTTGTAAGTTATCTACATCTCAGCAAAATCTTCCTCAAAACATGAATCTTGAAGTTAAAAATTACTCTGCTCAGACCCAGTTGGGCCAACTTTAACATCAGGGTCCCTTTCTTTTGTGAATGCGACTTACCAAACTAATCTCCTTTCTCTCATACATCTAGGAAAATGGATTTGGTTTGTGGATTGAGGGATTAAGTCTCACTCTGATGTTCCAAAAAAGTAACATCTTGATTTCTACATGCCTTTATTGAACAAGTTTTCATTGAATGTTCATTCATTCATTCATTCATTCATTCATTCATTCATTCATTCAATGAGTATGAAGTGCTTACAACACATCAGGGACACTGTACTAGAGCCTGGCAATCGAACAGTAAGCAGAATAATATCCTTGTCCTCAGTAGAGAAAGGTGATGAACATATAAGTTGTATGGAGAGAAGAAGAATTAGGAGATAGAAAGGGGTGGGCTAGGGATAGGGTTGCTATTTGGGGTGAGCAGAGAAGATGCTGTGATAAGGTGATATTTGAGCAGAGACCTGAAGGAAGTAAGAGAGTGAGCCATGGGGGCATCTGAGGGAGGGGCATTCTTGGCAGAAGGAACCACAAGGATGTCAATGCAGCTTGAGCAGGTGGGGTCAGAGAGAGATCGGTCGGGCCAGATCATGGAGGGCCTGATAGGCCATTTTAAAGGTATTGACTCTTACTGTGAGTGAGATAGAGAGCCATTTAGGGGAGTAGAGGAGAGAGACATCACCAGACTTAGCTTTTTTTGGAGACAGAGTCTTGCTCTGTCACCCAGGCTGGAGTGCAGTGGCACGATCTCAGCTCACTGCAACCTCCACCTCCCGGGTTCAAGCAATTCTCGTGTCTCAGCCTCCCAGGTAGCTGGGATCACAGGTGTGCGCCACCATGTCTGGCTAATTTTTTTTTGTATTTTTAGTAGAGATGGGGTTTTGCCATTTTGGCCAGTCTGGTCTTGAACTCCTGACCTCAGGCAATCCGCCCACCTTGCCCTCCAAAAGTACTGGGATTACAGGCATGAGCCACCATGCCCAGCTGAGACTTAACCTTTTGAAAGAGCACTGGCTACTGTGTGCAGACTAAGGGAAGGCAAAGAGGACAGTTAGGAGGCTACTACAGTGAGTCAGGCAATAGGTTTGGTACTGGGTACTTGGCAGTGCAGGAGATAATATGTTTTCTGGAAGGTTTTTGTTTTGTTTTGTTTTGTTTTGTTTTGTTTTAGACGGAGTCTCGCTCTGTTGCTCAGGCTGGAGTGCAGTGACGTAATCTCAGCTTACTGCAATCTCTGCCTCCTGGTTCAAGCAATTCTCCTGCCTCAGCCTCCCGAGTAATTGGGACTACAGGCGCATGCCACCACACCCGGCTAATTTTTGTATTTTTAGTAGAGATGGGGTTTCACCATGTTGGCCAGGCTGGTCTCGAACTCCCGACCTCATGATCCACCCACCTCTGCCTCCCAAAGTGCTGGGATTACAGGTGTGAACCACTGTGCCCAGCCTGTTGTAGAATTATTTTAATCCAAATCCCTTCAGGGATTTGCTGATGGACTAGATTTAAGGTGTGAGAGAAAGACAAGAATGAAGGTTGACTCCAAAGGTTTTAATAAGTTTGTGGAGTCGGCTGGAGGGACAGATTTGCAAGTGGAGACTGAGAGTTTTGTTTGTTATTGTCAAATCTGAGATGCTCATGAGATATTTAGAAATGTTGAGTAGGTGGCTGGATGTCTGAGAGAAGATCAGGAGAGTGGTGCAGCCTGGGGACGCAGACTTCGAAGTCATTGGTAGAGGGAGTTTATGCAAAGCCATGTGACTAGAACCTCCTCAGAAATGAATGTAGATAAAGAAGCCAGAGAACGAAGATCTGGCATATTCCCAAGGTACAGAACTCAGGGGGATGAGGAGGAACCAGTAAGGCAGGAGCAGAACCAAGAGAGAGAGAGTCTAGAAGTCAATTGAAAAAGGATTTCAGAAGGGGTCATCAGCTGCTAGATGCTGGGAAGACCAGGAGCACCCACTATGTGCAGGCACTGGGTAGACACAGATGAGCTGCAATACCTACTGTACAACAGGTGCTCAGGTTTTTTAATAATTTAAGTTCTGGGGTACATGTTCAGGACATGCAGGTTTGTTACATAGGTAAGCATGTGCCCTGGTGGTTTGCTGCACCTATCAACCCATCACCTAGGTATTAAGCCTATGAAGCCCTGTATGCATTAGCTGTTTATCCTGGTGCTCTCTCTCTCTCCCTGCTCCCCCACCCTACCCACAGGCCCCATTGTTCCTCTCTCTGTGTCCATGTGTTTCCATTGTTCAGCTCACACTTAAAAGTGAGAACATGTTTGGTTTTCTATTCCTGTGTTAGTTTGCTGAGAATAATGGCTTCTAGATCCATCTGTGTCCCTGCAAAGGACATGATCACGTTCCTTTTTATGGCTGCATAGTATTCCGTGGTGTATCTGTACCACATTTTCTTTATCCAGTCTATCATTGATCGACATTTGGGTTGATTGACTGATCACTAGAGAAATGCAAAATCAAAACCAGAATGAGATACCACCTCATACCAGTCAGAATGGCAATTATTAAAAAGTCAACAAACAAGAAACAAAAGATGCTGGTACGGCTCTGGAGAAATAAGGATGCTTTTATACTTTTGGTGGGAATCTAAGTGAGTTCAACCCTTGTGGAAGACATTGTGGCGATTCCTTAAAGACCTAGAACCAGAAATACCATTTGACCCAGCAGCCTCATTACTGATTTATATTCCCAAAGGAATATAAATCATTCTATTGTAAAGATACATGCACACCTATGTTCACTGCAGCACTATTCACTATTTTTTGGAAAGAAGAAAATCCTTGCTTTAACAACTCATAGTTTGGGGGAGGAGCCAGCATGTGGGAAGGGCACTAGTCCAGCCAGGAAACCTGCCTGGAAAGGCTTCCAGGGTGATGAGGCTCGCTCTGCTGACCCTTCCACGGCTGAGAAGAACTCCAATGGATTTCTGGGCACAGTCCTTCTCTTTGTTCCGGATTTTCAGTTCTCTCCCTTTGAGGCTCCCAGAGAAGCAGTCAAGCTTGAGAAGTTGAGCAGGAAATAGAGGGAGAAAGTGACCAGGGAACAGAACAAGGGAGTGGGAAGCGATCTGGGACGAAGAGAGGGAATAGGCTAGCTGCCTTTAAAACCAGTTTATAATTATTTCAAGTTTATTTTATTTTTTATTTTTATTTATTTATTTTTGAGATGGAGTCTCACTCTGTCGCCCAGGCTGGAGTGCAGTGGCATCATCTCGGCTCACTGCAATCTCTGTCTCCGGGGTTCAAGTGATTCTCCTGCCTCAGTGCCCCCAGTAGCTGGGGTTACTAGGTTCCACTCTGCCCATCTAATTTTTGTATTTTTAGTAGAGAAGGGGTTTCGCCATGTTGGCCAGGCTGGTCTCGAACCCCTGACCTCAGATAATCCACCTACCTTGGCCTCTCAAAGTGCTAGGATTACACGCATGAGCCACCGCGCCCAGCCTATTTATTTTTAAATGATAATAATTATTATTATTTTTGAGAGAGGATCTTGCTCCATCACTCAGTCTGAAGTGCAGCGGTGTGATCATGGCTCCCTGCAGCCTCGACCTCCCAGGCTCAAGCGATCCTTCTGCCTCAGCCTTCTGAGTCGCTAGGACCACAGGCATGCACCACCATGCCCGGCTAATATTTCAAGTTTAGTAAATTCCATTGGATTTGAAGAACTTGTTTTTTCTGAGGAAAGTCTGTTGTAATGCACGTAACACCACAAGAGGTCTCCCTTTCCCTGAAATGCATCCGTTTAAAAGGCAGGACGAATGGTAACTTATCAGAAAGCTCTGGGCAGGTAAGGCCAGTACCAAATTTGGCAAAGAATCTTACTTAAACTTTACAAAGTCATAGTATCCCTTTACCAGTAACTTCGTTTTTCAGTTTAAAACATGAGAATAAGGAGTGCTTCGATGTCAAGATATTTAATATTTGGGAAGGGTTCTCTCTTCCCTCTTTGATGACTATTTTATTAGGCCTGAAAAGTAATTTAGTATGTAAGAGTAATACTCATAAGTGCTAACACTGATTATACGTGTAGTGTGTTCTGAGCCTTTTTACAGTATTAATTCTGTAATCCTCACTCAGTCATATAAGGTAGATACTGTTATTCTTGATACCTATAATCCTCTGAGGTAGGGACTTTTACAGATGAAAAACTTGCAGTTTAGAGAAATTAACAATTGGTCCCAGGTCACACAGCTTGTGAGGGGCAGGACTGGGATTTGAAGACGTATCTAACTCTAAAACTACTCATCCTGCGGTAAACGGATTCATGAATCTTTATGTTATTAAACAGTTTCTTAATTTGAAATTTTACCATGGTTTCGTTGTTATTTTCTATCCATCTATTTATTTATGTTTTGAAACAGGGTTGCCCAGGCTAGAGTGCAGTGGCACCAAAATGGCTCATTGCAGCTCCAACTCCTTGACTCAAGCAATCCTCCTGCCTCAGCTTCCCATGTAGCTGGGACCACAGGTGTGTATCACCACACCTGGCTAATTAAAAAAATTTTTTTTAAATTGTAGAAGTGGGGGTCTCACTTTGTTGTCCAGGTTGGTTTCAAACCCCTGGGCTCAAGCAATCCTCCAGTCTTGGCCTCCCAAAGTGCTGGGATTACAGGTGTGAGCCCCTATACCAGGCACTTACAGTGTTTTTAACCAGAGATGAGAGTCAGATTCATCTGACAAGCTTTTAAAAGAATACGACTGCCCAGGTCTTCTCCCAGGACAATCTAATTCTGTAGGTCTCAGGTGGGGCTCTCGGATCTCTTTATGTTTTTAAGTTCAGTAGGTGGTTCTTGCGTGTAGTAACCCTGGGTAGAGAGCTACCCTAGGGAGCTGCTATGAATGGACAGTGGTTAAATTCACATAGGTGGAACACCCTGCTAAGATGCAGCAATGGCCGCCTGGCCTAAGCGTATGATTACAATATTGAATCCGCAGCTCAAACTGCCCTAGCTTCCAGTTGGAGATGCTCTTCCCCTGACAGCAGAGCTCGAAAACAGTTTGTGATTCTCGGAAGTCCTCAGTGAGAAGTGGCGAAAGCAGAACTCCCCGGGAGTAGCCCTGAGGCGTTCTTAGAAGTGAATTGTGCAAGCAGACTGTCAGTCAACCTGGCCAGGGCTCACACCTAACTACCCAGAGGACACAGTCCTTAGCCACTATGTGCTCCCTGTCAGCTTGGCAAACAGACGGTGACAGTGAGCCCAAGAGGCTGGGTGCCTCTACCTGGTGGTGAAACGCAGATACAGAAGGGGCTCTTTAAGGTCAGGGGCTGTGACCAAGGATGGAACCAAGTCCTAAGAACAGATAACCCGCTGGAAGGAAAGCAGGGAACATTTTTTACCCACTTCTCGAACAGGAACAAGACTTCCGCAGTGACTTTACGTGGCCTAAATTATCATGGGGTTAGGAAATATGTCAGATAAATTTAAAGTCAGATAATTGTCTGATGTTCTTTAGCACCTTCTGTGCTTAGTTCTCTCTTTCTCTTCCATCCCCACCTTCACACACACACTCACACACAAACACACACACATACAAACACACACTCTCACCACACACACTCTCACAACACACTCTTGCCACAGGCACTCTCATACACTTCACACACACTGTTACACACGTTCACACACACTCTTACACATTCACACACACACACAGACACACACAGATCTTCCTAGTGGCTCTTACCTTTCCCAGAATTCCTCTATACTCCCATTAACCTTGGGCTTAGCTGGGATTTACAGTCATTAGCTCTGGCCACAGCTTCTTGCCGTGGACATTTATTTGTTCTTTTTACTGGAGTTTGGTGGGAACCTGAGCGGCTGGGAATCCACCCGGGCCCTTCTCTCCTGGCCCTGCCCCAAGAGCTTTCTGAAGTCTGGCCTCACAGGCTCCTAGGACACTAGAGGAAAAGACAGCTCGGAAAGGGAAATTTTTAAAAAATCATGACCCTTGAGAATTTCTGAGAGGACTTCATTACAGCACAACCCTGGGTTGACAGGAAGGGGACTCCAGACCTCAGGGTCTGCTGGGTCTGCGGCAGGGAGGGCGCAGAGGTACCAAGGGGTGGGGAGAGGAAGCTAGCGGGAAGCCCAGTCTGTGTCTCAGGCAGCGAGGAGGGCAGGCTCCTCTCCCTTCTCTTTGCCTTTCAGGGGAAAGAGAAAGGGAATAGATGATTGCTTCTTGCACCAGGTTCTCCGGGGTGGAGGGAGCTCAGGGTGGTGCGTGAGCACTGGACTGAGATTTGGTGTATCTTCCAGACTCTGTTTCCACAGCCTCCCCTCTCTTTCTGACTTCCCTCCTCTGCTTTCGGAAGCACATGTGAAACTGTCTCCATTCCTTTCTCTTTAGGTCACCAGATTCCTTGATGGGGCTGGCAGTGGTGCTGTAACCCCAGGTCCCCTTAGGGCATGTGAGTGGTGATGGGGCTGAGATCTGCCAACCTCCTCGCTCTGGGGGATTTTCAGTGTTCCAGGACTGGGCGTTCTACTGGTCTCCGTCTCCCCTCCCTTCCCCGATTCCCCGGCGCCCTCCCTGCCCGCAGACCCAGGGGACTCTGAGAATGGAAGGCAGCTCTTATTCCCGGGAGAAAAAGACACCAGGTTCCCTGGGCTGCCTGCACTCAGTTCTCAGCCTCCTTCCTCATCTCTCCAGCCACTGCCCGGGTCTGCAGCACGGGCCCGGTTTGAAATACCCCTCCTTCCCGCTTTGAAGGAGGCTGGGCTGGCTGGGGGTTATTTTGGGAGCAGCTTCTGAGATCCAATGGCCTTGTTAGGGCAACACTGACCTTTCCGTCCGGGGAGGAGGGCAGGATTGGAGAAGGGGGCGGGGCAGCGGCGGGGAGACGGACAGCCCCGCACACCCACTGGGGTGGAGAAGGGGGCCAGCGGGCTGCGGGAACCCAGCCTCAGGCGGGGGCTGTCACCGAGGGGAATTTCCCCTCTTTGAAAAGGCTGGGGACCCCTCCACCCCACGCTTTCACTGGGCTTCTTGAAGAGATCACACCGTTTTCCCTTGGACTTCTTGGAAGGCAGACTTGGGACGCTTTGTGGGGACTTTGAACCTTTCCTTCCTGCTTTCTTCCCAGCAGGCAGCCTTGCTCTGGCTGGTGGAGTCGGGGCTCCTGGGCATGGCACTGACTAGCCAACCCAGTGCTGACTTGGCGCCGGGGCTCTTTCAGCCTCTGCTGGCATCCTGCTTCCCCCCTCCTGGGGCGCAGTGGTGAGTCTGGGGGCCTGCCCCCGAGGGCACTGGAGGAGTGTTGCAGGCATCACCCACGCCCTCTGCACTCACCCTGGAGGACGGGGAGGTTGTCAGGGGCTATGATGAGATGAGCGGGGGCCGCTTTGACTTTGATGACGGTGGGGCGTACTGCGGGGGCTGGGAGGGGGGAAAGGCCCACGGGCACGGACTGTGCACAGGCCCCAAGGGCCAGGGCGAATACTCTGGCTCCTGGAACTTTGGCTTTGAGGTGGCAGGTGTCTATACCTGGCCCAGCGGAAATACCTTTGAGGGATACTGGAGCCAGGGCAAACGGCATGGGCTGGGCATAGAGACCAAGGGGCGCTGGCTCTACAAGGGCGAGTGGACACATGGCTTCAAGGGACGCTACGGAATCCGGCAGAGCTCAAGCAGCGGTGCCAAGTATGAGGGCACCTGGAACAATGGCCTGCAAGACGGCTATGGCACCGAGACCTATGCTGATGGAGGTGAGGCCAGCTGGGGGCCTGCAGAGGTGGGGCAGGGCCAGGGAGGGTGAGAAACCCTGGTGGAGGGTGGGAAAGGTGATGGGCAATTGGCACAGAATCAGATGGGCTAGGATGTGATTTGCTGTGTGGCTTTGGGCAAGCTGCTCTACCTTTCTCAGCATCCATTTTCTTGTAGTAAAGATGGAGCGAATAAAGGGGTTATCAAGAGGATTAGTGGGAGTGCTTAGTACAAAGCCTGCCATATAAGTGCACACTCAACACACAATAAAATATAACTACTACCGTTAGCATGTTCAGTATGCTCCAACATAAACAGCCATGAAATATACTCTAGCAGAATCGGGTCCTAGTCTTAACTTTGCCGTGAAAATTATTTTCAAGCAATAGATCATGAGGAGTATTCATTCGTCCACCCACCCATCTACCCATCCACCCATCCATCTATCCACTCATCATCTATCCACACACCAATCCACCCACCCGTCCATCCATCCATCCATCTGTCCATCCACCCACCCACCTGCCTGCCCATCCATCCATCTACCCAC
>NW_012105853.1:1223569-1252250 GCF_000951045.1 Mandrillus leucophaeus
TTTTTTTGAGACAAGGTCTCATTCTGTTGCCCACGCTGGAGTGTAGTGGCATGATCTCAGCTCTCTGCAGCCTCGACCTCCCAGGATCAAGCGATCCTCCAACCTCAGCTTCCCTAGTAATCGGGACTATGGGCATGCACCACCATGCCTGGCTAATTTTTGTTTTTTGTTTTTTGGGTTTTTTTGTTTTTTTGTAGAGACAGGGCTTTTTCATATTGCCCAGACTGGTCTCAAACTTCTGAGCTCAAGCAATCTGCCTGTCTTGGCCTCTCAAATTGCTGGGATTACAGGTGTGAGACACTGTGCCCGGCCTACATTCCTTTTGTGTTTCCTTTTTAAAACTTTTTAAAGATAGGTCTTGCTCTGTTGCTCAGGCTGAAGTGCAGTGGCACAATCACAGCTCACTGCAACCTTGGACTCCTGGGCTCGAGCAATCCTCCCATCTCGGCCTCCTGAGTAGCTGGAACTATAGGCACATGCCACCACGCCTAGCTAATTAATTGTTTTTTGTTTTTTGTAGAGATGGGGTCTTACTATGTAGCCCAGGCTGGTCTCAAACTCCTGGGCTCAAGCAATTCTCGGCCTCTGTGGCTCACACCTGTAATCTCAGCACTTTGGGAAGCCGTGGTGGGAGGATCACTTGAGGCCAGGAGTTCAACACCAGCCTGGGCGATCTAGCAAGATCCCCATCTCTACAAAAGGAAAAATCAAAAAACAAAGATAGGCATGCAGGCAAACAATTATATACATTATACACAAGTATGTACAGATGCTGTTGTGAAAAGCAGCATTTAGATTTGAGGAGATCAGCTTTAAGTGGAGGTGACGCCTGAGCTTGGTCTCTACAGGAAAGTTACATTTGTGAGGGTGGGCGTGGGACAGAGAGAGAAGTGAGGACAAAGGCTCAGAAGCATGAGAGTGGTAGACAGAGAGAAACAGAGAGGAGTTTTCTGTGGCAAAACAGCCCTGTGGAGTGGCAGAGCAGCCGTCATTACCTAGTCCACGGGGTGTAACATTGGGCATATCACTTAGCTAAGCCAGTTTCCTCATCTATGAAAAGGGACACTTTAGAATATCAGTACCGCTCAAAATGTGGGCGGTGGGGGGACAGCATCAGCACCATCCATCCACCAGTTAGAAATGCAAATTCAGTGGCCCACCCAGACCTTCTCATCAGAATCTCTGATGAGAAGGGCCCGAACGCTGCTTTCACAAGCTTATCAGGCAATTTTTATACACAACAAAGTTTAAAAATTGTTGCTTTAAATTAGGGCCTAGCAAACCATAGATCATGGGCCGAACTGGCCCACTGTCAGTTCTGCACAGCTTATAAGCTGAGAATAATTGAAAAAAAGAAGAACAATATTTTTTGGCATGCAAAATTATTTGAAAGCCCCTACGTAACATCCTCAATTTTGCTTCTTGTCCTGCAAAGCCTAAGGTATTTACTACTGGACTTTTTTTTTTTTTTTTTTTGAGGGAGGTTCTTACTCTGCAGCCTAAGCTGGAGTGCAGTGGCACAATCTCAGCTCACTGCAGCCTCTGCCTCGCAGGTTCAAGTGATTCTCCTACCTCAGCCTCCCAAGTAACTGGGACGACAGGCACCTGCCACCACACCTGGCTAATTTTTTTTTTTTTTTTTTTTTGTATTTTTTGGTAGAAATGGGTTTTTGCCCCATTGGCCAGGCTGGTCTTGAACTCCTGACCTCAAGTGATCCACCTGCCTTGGCCTCCCAAAGTGCTGGGATTACAGGTGTGAACCATCACACCCCGCCCTACCTGACTCTTTATAGCAAAAGTTTGCTGGCTGCGGTTTTGAATGGTCATTCCAACTCTTTCTGATGCAGGGTAAGTCTATAAAATCTTCCTAATGAGCCGCATTGGAAAGAGGAACTGACACAGATAACTCATAACTGCCTAATTTTTACAAATGACATTTGGTGTCAGAAGGCATTCGTAGGACATTGTATTCATCACTAGTGTCTCCTTTTTTGACAGTGGCTAGGAAATGTGGGACTGGGGCTGGGATCAGGGCAGCTGAGGCAGGAAAAGGCATCAGCCAGCCCAGGGAGCAAGGTTTGTTGAAGCCAAGGCTGTTGGACACATTGAGAGCAGCCTCAGGTGCAGGATAAATTTGCATCTGGGCTGCCAGTTGGTGGGTGTCTGGATGTTAACGAGGTCGCTGGAGTTTGTGCAGGTGCCTATGGCTGCTACCCAGCACTGGCTGGGAACTGAACAGCCCTGAGCACAGATTCTGGCTTTACCACTTGCTAGCTGGGTGACCTTGAGCTGTTTTCTGAGCCTCTTGAATCTGGTGCAATTCAGTTCAGCAGATGTTTATGCCAGGCACAGTGCTAGACACTGGAGACACAGCAGAGAGCAAGCCTCAGTTTCTCTGGCTAAAAATGAAGATAATCCTTGAGTGCTTATACGGCGTCTGTTACCTATGGTGCACTGTAGGCATGCGTAGAATGTTCGTTCCCGTCCCTCTTCTCTTCAAACCAAGGGGTGTGTGTGCGTGTGTGCATGTGTGTCTGTGTGCACGTGTCTGTGTGTGCATGTGTCTTTATGTGCATGTGTGTGTGTCTGTGTGTGTTTTGGGTCTGGATGTGAGTCACAGGACACAAATCTCTGGGTCAAAATGAGCATAGGAAACCATAGACCCATCTCCTAATATGTCTAAAAGAGGAAAATCTATTCATTCATTCATTCATTCATTCATTCATTCATTCATTCATGCAACCAGTACTACTGAGAACCTGGTCTGTTCCAGGCACTGCTTCACGGCAAGTTCTAGGGCAGGGGCAGTGAGCAAGACGAGGTCCTCAAGGAGCTTCCTGTCCAGTGGAGAAGAATAAACTAGAAAACAAACATACATGTCATCTCCAGAAGTTACAAGTGTATGGAAAAAACTAATAGAGGCAGAAGAGGATGGTGTTCTTAGATGGAGTGGTCTCAGAGGCAGGATGGAGGGGCCTGGAGAGGAAGTAGGTCCCCTCAGGCAGACGGAATCCCGTTGCAAAGTCCCCAAGGCAGGTTTGAGGAACAGCACGAATGCCAGAGTGAGCGAGGGGTGCAGACATCGTGGGCCTGGGCCGGATCACACAGGCTTTGCAGGCCCTGGATTTTATCCCAGGTGTGCCCAGGAGCTCTTCAGGCCAGGTGACCAGAAGCCCCTGCTGCCTTGGTTTATCAGAGCCCCAGACTTCTCCCAGATGAGATGACCCCACATCCAGATGACCCCACATCCACATCCACCTCACAGATTCTCTTTCCCAAGCCACACACGAGGTGCAACTCTCCAAAATTAGATGTGGCCACTGCTTCGGAAAATCTCTTTAATCAAGCTGTCACCAGTCCCCCAAGGGTTTGTTAAGGATCTGCCCTCACCCTTGGCCCCAACCTGGGTATCACTGAGGGGAATGTGGACAAATAAGATCCTGTGATTAGGAACGGCTGGGAGTCTGGCAGCCCTGCCCTGGGTCCCTTCCCTGGCCCTGCCACATTATTTAAACTCACCAAACCTTAATTTCCTTGTCTATAAAATGGACCTATCCTACTCTCTCAAAAGACTTCTCATGGGATGAATAAGTACTCAGTAAATGGTGATTGCTCTTATTACTATTACCTATTATTGATTCATCCAGTAAATATTTATTTAGTGACTATGATGCAGCTAGCACGATGCTACACCTGTAGTGTAGAAATAAGCAGAAGGGAAACGCTCCCTGTCTTCGTAGCAAATCTAACAGGAAATTGTCCTGCAGTTCTGTGTTGGGTGCTAGGTAGGGACAGACAGGGGAGTAACAACGCCAGAGCGGGCAGCTGACCAGACCCAGGCATTCAGGGAGGCTTCCTGAAGTCAGCTGCAAGCCGAGCCCCGACATACGTGCAGGAGTGAGCCAGGTGACAAGGGCGGAGGGAGACTCCAGGACGAGAGGACAGAGAATGCAAAAACTGGGAGGTCCAAAACTTGCCACCAGCTAGGAGATAAAGCTGAAACTCGCATCTTATCCTTAAAGGTTCAGAAGTCTTCTCCACTGCCTGCCTTTCTGGCAGTCAAATGCTACAAAGGAAACAGCAGTTTTCTAAACTGGAGATGTCAACACATTAGTGGATGGTGAAGTCAATTCAATGGGTCAGGACCTGCATTTTTCAAAAAGGAAAGAACAGAACAGAACAGAATAGAAAAGTATCGGAGCATTTCACAGAGAGTAAGATAAAGTATTATTTTCTGAAATATTTATTCAGTTGGGGAGATACACATATATGTGCACACACACCATGTGTGAGAGTGTGTGTGTGTTTAAAAGTGTCTGCATTTATGTGTGTTTTGCAATGTAATATGTGTTTCTTATGCAAGTCATGGTCCAAAAATTTTGACACGCATTGTTCTAAGGTGACTTGACTTGGCGTCTTCTTCAAAGCCCTGCCATTCCCATCTGGCAGACCCCTCCCTGTCCTCTAGGCTTTCTCTTTGGTCTGAGGATAAGCTCTCCAGCTCTCGCATGGGAAGGGGAAGGTGGGGCTGGTGCAGGAGCTCTGGCCTTCCAAACCCTGTTGTAAGCTGCTTGGCACCCCTCCCCCTCCTATAGCCCTCATTCCTCCCCTGGCCATATATAGCAAAGCTAAAAACAGCTGCTGACTTAAAGCACACGCACATGCCCCAGCCCTGAAAGAGTAATGTGCCTGTTGCGTGGCTGGCTGTTCCCACCAAGACACTCACGGGCTCCAGACCTCCTAGAGTCTTTAGTGCTTGTTGTTTTCTGAGGTTCTTGGTCCTGGGGCCCTTGCCTTGGCCTCAGAGACCCATAAATACCCTGAAACTTCAGGCGTGATATGAACATATGTGCAAGACTTATCTGTGTTTTTCTGGGAGGCATTTTCTCACATAGTCTCAGATTCTCCAAGTCATCTCTGGCTCAGAGAAGTTCCAGAACCACTGATGACTTTATTAATCCTGTCCCCAAAATGCGCACTGGAAGAATCAAGTCCGAAGTGGACTTTTTCCATAAAGCTAAGAAAAATAATAACAGTAAAGCCAATTGTGGGCAGACTGCTGGAGCCCAGGAGTTCAAGACCAGCCTGGGCAACATGGTGAAACCCCATCTCAACAAAAAAGAAAAATACAAAAATTAGCTGGACATGGTGGCACTCACCTATAGTCCCAACTACTTCAGAGGCTGAGGTGGGAGGATCGCTTGAGTCCGGGAGGTTGAGGCTGCAGTGAGCCATGATCACACCACTGCACTCCAGGCTATGCAACAGAATGAGACACTGTGTCAAAAAAATAAAATAAAATAAATAAAATAATAATAATGATAGTTAACATGTTTGGAGTGCTTACTAAGTCCCAGGCACCATTCCTAGCACTTGAGGTACTTGAGGTATGTTGTGTTATTTATTGATTGATTGATTTTTTGAGATGGAGTTCCGTTCTTGTCGCCCAGGCTGGAGTGCAATGGTGCAATCTTGGCTCACTGTAACCTCCGCCTCCTGGATTCAAGCAATTCTCCTGCCTCAGCCTCCTCAGTAGCTGGGACTATAGGCATGTGCCACCATGCCCGGCTAACTTTTTGTTTTAGTAGAGACAGAGTTTCACCATTTTGTCCAGGCTAGTCTCGAGCTCCTGACCTCAGGTGATACCCCTGCCTTGGCCTCCCAAAGTGCTGGGATGACAGGGGTGAGCCACCGCGCCCAGCCTGCTGTGTTGTTTAAACCTTCACCCAACAACCTCATGGAGACATAGTTACGGCTCCTATTTTACATATGAGGAAGCTGACATGGAGATCATGCAAGTACCTCGCTCAAGGTCATCTAGCTAATAAGAGGCAGAGATGCAATTTGATAATAATAAGTGATCATTAAACATTTGGTATTATAAATAAGTATTTTAAATAATAAACAGTAAACAATGATACAGAATAGGACATGCTTCATAATTCGTGAGACCCAGTGCAAAATGAAAATGTGGACCCCTTCTTTAAAATCATTAGAATTTTAAGATGGGGACAACAGAGCATTAACCCAGGCGCAGGGGCCTTCTGAGTGCTGGGTCCTACGAGACTGCATAGTTCCAGCACTCACGAAGCTGGCCTTGACCATAGTAATAACTGTGCCTGGCTACTAGTTAATGTGTCTTTATTATGTACCAGGCTCCAGCTAAGAGTCTTATGGGCATTGTATTACTTAGGTTTCCTCATAACCCTGTCATCTACTACCCTAGTGGCTTTTAAACTGTTATAATTGCAATCCCACTATAAGATATGTATTTTATTCCTTCTCTGGGCAGTGAATGCAAAAAAAAAAATGTATTTTACATTGTAGTTCTATATCTATACACATATAAAAAGAATGCAAAACTGAAACAAACCATCGCGAAACAAGATTTCCCTTCCTAGGTACGATGCTTGCTATTTTCTCTTTTATTCTATTTTGTTGACAGAATTAAATGAGGCCCTGATCCATGTAAAGCTCTTAGAACAGGGTATGGCATGTGTTAGTGCTTTCATTACTAATATTATTATTATCATTACATGCTGAAAAGTTGAGACTTTATGTTTAATTATGACGATTGGGTCAAAAACCCAAGCGTTTGCGCTGTGGATCCAGTTTTCTTTCTTCTGCTCAAAGCTTATGATTTAAGCTAATGTTAGTCCAATTGACTCTGAACACAGGAGCTATGTGATTTTGCCAGACTGAGCAGTAAGTACCTGGTGTCACATTCTCTGGGCCTGTGATACATGTTCCTTGCAGAGAGAAGCTTGAAGGAACTTAACTTTCATATTTATTTATTTATTTGCATAATAGAATATCTTTTCTGTTGATCAGTTTATCTATCTTTATGCCAATGTCATGCTGCCTTGGTTACTATAGCTTTATATTGTCATAAAATCAGAGTAAATCCTTCAACTTTGCTCTTCTTGTTCAAGATTGCATTATTCTAGGTCATTTCTATTTTAAAATCAGCTTCTTCAGCTTGGGCAACAGAGTGAGACCCTGTCTCAAAAACAAAACAAAACAAAACAAAAACAAAGAAAAGAAAACCAGCTTCCTGATTTCTGAAAAGGCCTGCTGGGATTTTGATGAAGATTGTATTAAATCCATAGATCAGTTTGAGAGAATGGACATCTTATTAGCAGTGAGTCTTCCAACCCATGAACATGGTATATATCCCTATTTGTTTAGGTTTTCTTTAATTCCACACAGCAATGTTTTAGAGATTTCAATGTCTTATACATCTTTTGTTAATTTTATCCCTAGGTATTTTATTTTTTGTGATATTGTAAATGGCATTTAACATTTTATTTTTTCAATTGTTCACTGCTAGTTTATAGAAACACAACTATTTGTGTATATTGACTTTGAATTCTTTTACCGTGCTCAGTTAATTTCTTAGTTCTAGTGGATCTTTTTGTTTTTGTTTTTGAGGTTAAGAGGAATATCTTTTAACTTAAAACAGTTTGATTGTTATTGAAAATAAAATGTAGAGGCCCTGAGAGAATCTGATATTACTAAAGGAAGACATATGATATTTAAACATCTGAAACTTAGAGTAGCCAGATCTGGGTTCAAATCCCGGCTGTGCCGGTTCTTAACCATATGAACCTGGGCGCACCATGTAACCTCCCCGAGCTTCTGTTTCCTTTTTTCCTTTAGGGATGTGCTAACATCTCCCTCAGAATATGGTCGAGACAATGAAACAATATAATACCTACGAAGCACTCAGCATCATGCCTGGCACGTAGGAAATGCCAAAATATATACTCCTGTGTTTCCTTCACATTCCAAAGGGTGAATTAATTCAGCACGGCCTGAACCATAGCTGTCCCAGTCTTTGGGAGGATATTTGAGGAAAAAAGGAGTTTTTGACTTTGGAACAGTAAATAAGACAAGACTTTGATTCGCGTAGTTCTGCCTTGAGTCCTGCCAGTGTAGATGGAATCCATGCCAGACACGATTCCATTTCGAATGTAGAATCAGCATAATTTAACCTCATCTTGGAAATCTCATGTCCCAGTTCACAGCCAGGCATCAGTGTGACAGTCAGCTGAGCTGCTGCCTTGGCAGCTTCTGGGCATTCTACGGAGACCCCAGGAGAGCACAGCAGACCCTTAGCAGGAAAAAAAACCGAAAACAATAAGCCTTCCACCCCAACGCCCTGGTTTCAAGGAATCAAGGGCCCCAATGGCCAAAACCCCGCAAAACGGCCCCCGGCCAAAGCCAAGGCCCCGGGAATTAACCAACCTGCTTGTTTCCAGGGCCTACTAATTCCGTGACCAGCAGCTGTTCCCCGGAGGAGGCCCTGCCCTCCACACCCTTGTGAGGAATGCCGAGTCTCATTTTCTGAGGGCCCTGGTTGAGGGTGGGGTGTGGGGCCGGGGGGACAGGGATGCTTCCTGCCATAGACTTCCTGCCTTGGAGGGTTATCCTTGTTCTCACCTATCCCTTCCCGAGCTGAAGCCACAGAGTAGGAGAGAAGTTAGGGCCGGCACTCCTCCCTCCCGTGTAACTTTCACTCCCTGCTTAATGGGAACTGATGAGAGTTGCCTGGCATAGATCTGTGCCTGGCAGAATCCACAGAGCAGCCCAGGTGTGCTAGGAACTCCAGAGTGACCCCTGCTCCAGGCCAGGAATGAGCACCTTGTGCCTGGAGGTATTCCTGCCAGTGCTGGCTGACCATTGCTGTGGATGGGGTAGAGTTGGAGTCACAATTGGAGGCCAGACGGCTGCATGCAGCCTGCAGGGCACACTCTGGCTGGCATGCACCATGTTTTTATTATTTCTATTTTTAATTAAATTGGAATCCCTTATGGGTAGGTTTTTTTTTTTTTTTTTTTTTTTGTAGGGTCTTGCTCTGTTGCCCAGGCTGGAGTGCAATGGTACAATAACGGCTCACTGAAGCCTCAACTTCCTGGGCTCAAGCAATCTTCCCATCCCAGCCTGCAAGTTCCTAGGATTACAGGTGCACGCCACCATGCCTGGCTAATTTTTCTGTAGAGACGGGGTTTCTCCATGTTGCCCTGGCTGGTCTCAAACTCCTGAGCCCAAGCCATGTGCCTGCCTCAGCTTCCCAAATTGCTGGGATTATAGGCGTAAGCCACTATGCCCAGCCTATGGCTACCTTTTAACAAAGTGATCAAATTTAACATCATCAATGACAGAGAAACCGATAGTATGTACCCTGGATGGGATGTACGGAGAAGGCCAGCACTTTAAGAGGCTAAGGCAGGAAGATTGCTTGAGCCCAGGAGTTCAAGACCAGCCTGGGCAACATAGTGAGACTCTGTCTCTAAAAAAAAAAAAGACAGACAGGATCTGACCCATTTGATGAGATTCTTTCAGCTACTGTGTTGAGAAGAGGCTGTTTTGGGAAGACAGGTATTGGGTGAGGGGGAGGTGGCATGGAGACCAACTAGTGAGTTTATTACAATTATTACTGGTGAGATGATGGTGGCTTGCACCATTACCTTGTAGCAGCAGAGGTGGTGAGAAAACGCATTTTGAAGCAAAAGCTTATAGACTGGACAGGACTGAGAGAAAGAGGAGTCAAAGATGGTCCCAAGGCTTTTGCCTGAACCATAGAAGGATGGTGTTTCCATGAACTGAGATGGGGTGAGGGTTTGAGAAGGGAAGGTCAGGAGTTCAGTACTGGACGCCATGGGTGAGAGATGCCTGTTGGCAGTGTCCATGGGCATTGGGGTTGTGGGCAGGCCTGTGCACAGGTAGGTGGGGATCCTTTTAGACCCTCTCCCCTTGACCTTTCTTGCCTGCTGCACACACAATCATTTCTGGTCTCCAAGTCCCTCAGGGTTGCTGAGCTGACTCAAGGCCTGGAAATGGGCCTTTCCCCCAGGCCACAGGCTCCAGGGCTGTCAGCACCCAGGCGATGCCTCCTGGTTAATCCCCTGATTTCGGGTGAGCTACGGGGCATCATCCGGGGCAGCAGCCTCTGGATGTAGGGGTGGTGGAGCCCTGCGGGCTCAGGGACTTGTCATCCACCCACTGCAACCTGATCCAGCTCCCGGGAGCTGGTCCCAAATGCAGCCAGCTCCTCTGCTTTGGGTTGTCTGTTGGTGATCCCAGGAAACCAGAGACTGTGGAGATTTGATGGACAGCAGCATTTGGAAGCCATGGGAAGGGACTTTGGTGCCAGCCTTGCAGGCCAGCCAGAGAGCAAGGCCTTGGGATTGTTATGAGAAAAATGTAACGCAGTCTAAATGCTCACCGAAGGGACTGCTAAATTAATTTATGAGACCATGCGATGAACTACAAAAGGCCTTTAAAAAGGCAGAGGTGAACCCACCTGTATTCATACAGAAAGAAATCTAAGGCATTATAAGTGAACAAAGGCTATTTGGCAAATATCTATTGAGTGCCTGCTAGGTGCTAGGTAGTGTTCTCAGAGATGGGGTCAGTGGTAGACTGGTGAACAGCTAATCTTTTAGTCTATTTGTGATAAGTATATGGTTGCAAATTGGCAGAAAAAGGCCTGGAAGGATCTAAATCATTAACAGGAGTTACCCTGGGGAGATCGCACTAAGGTGTTTTCTTTTATATACTCTTCTGTTGTTTGGATTTTTTGCAATGAGCATATGACTTTTAAAATTTTGTTTTCTTTTTTTTTTTTAATTTGTGACAGGGTCTCATTCTGTTACCCAGGCTGGAGTGCAGGAGGGATCTTGGCCCCCCGCCACCTTCACCCCTGCATGATGCATGGGGCTCAAGCAATCCTCCCATGTCAGCCTCCTGAGTAGTTGGGACCACAGACGTGCACCACCACACCCAGCTACTTTTTTGTAGTTTTAGTAGAGAGAGGGGTTGACCAGGCTGGTCTTGAACTCCTGAGCTTAAGAGAGCCACCCACCTCAGCTTCCCAAAGTGCTGGGATTACAGTCATGAGCCACAACACCTGGTTCACTGCAACCTCCGCTTCCCGGGTTCAAGTGATTCTCCTGTCTCAGCCTCCTGAGTAGCTGGGATTACAGGCAAGCGCCACCACACCTGGCTAATTTTTGTATTTTTAGTAGAGACGAGGTTTTACCACGTTGTCCAGGCTGGTCGCGAACTCCTGACCTCAAGTGATCTGCCTACCTTGGCCTCCCAAAGTGCTGGGATTACAGGCATGAGCCACTGCACCTGGCTCAACTTTTGCAATTTTTAAAAAGTACTTCCTCCATACAAACAGTATTTACATGTAGACATAATAAGGAGCCCTCAGGATGCAAAAAGGGTTGGGGGTGGGGGTGTCTAAGCACAGTTTTCCAGAATCTAGGCTCAGAATCCTGGATAGCCTCCCTTTGTTTCTCCTCACTCTGGGTACTCAACTTTTCAATGCAAGGCAGGGTTGAAAGAGCATTTGAGGCAAGGGACCTGTTCTTCAGTCCCAGCTGAGCTACTCCCGGGCTGTGTGGCCTTGGCCAGGTCCCTCTACCTCTCTGAGCCTAAGCTTCCTCCCCTGTATAATGAAGGAATAAGACTATACTTACCCATGAAGGTAAGCAGATTTTCTCACGCACAACACTGGCTAATCGGGTGGGACTACCTGTGGAAGTGGTGAGGGGGGACTGCATGCTATAGTGCTACTCAGCCTCAGGACCCATTAGCAATGTCAGTTGTGGACACAGGATAGGGCATAAGTGGCCTATGTGATGGATTACTTACGGGCTTGGACTAGAAGATCTTATCATCGTCTGATGAATTTTTTTTGTTTGTTTTTCTTGAGACAGAGTCTTGCTGTGTCGCCCAGGCTGGAGTGCAGTGGTACAATCTCGGCTCACTACAACCTCCGCCTCCCGGGTTCAAGCAATTCTTTGCCTCAGCCTCCTGAGTAGCTGGGATTACAGGCATACGCCACCACACCAGGCTAACTTTTGTATTTTTAGTAGAGATGGTGTTTTGCCATGTTGGCCAGGGTGGTCTTGAACTCCTGACCTCGTGAATCACCTGCCTTGGCCTCCCAAAGTGCTAGGATTACAGATGTGAGGCACAGCGCCGGGCCTTTGTTTGTTTGTTGTATGGATAAAATTAACTTATTGGGACAATGGCATTGTAGTAGAGAAAGAGTTTAATCGATGTAGGGCTAGTCAAGTGGGAAGATGGGGGCTTATTATTTAATTGTGTGTCTCTGAAAGCTTGGAAGGTAGCGTTTTTTAAGGATAGGTTGGCAGGCAGGGGGCTAGGGAGAGGGAAACGTTGATTGGTTGGATGAGGGATGAAATTATAGGAAGTTGAAGCTGGCTTTTTTGTACTGAGGCAGTTTCGGGGTGGGGGTTACAGGACTGGTTGAATTAGTTTTTTATTATGAGTCACAGGTCTGGGTAGAATCGTCAGAATGTAAAAGTTCAAAAAATATTTGAAAGGGCAATTTTAGGTTTTGACAGTAGTGATGTTATCTACAGGAGTCACTGGGGAGGTTACAAGTTCTGTAACCTCTGGCTATATTTCTCTGGAGTCATAATTTTATAAAGGCGGTTTTGGTCTCTGAGTCAAGAGGGGGTTAGTTTCAGGAAGGGACTGTTAACTGTTTTTGTCTTAAACTATTAACTCAATTTTAGTTTGGTCTACGTCCAGGCATGAATGAAGACAGTTAGCTTGTGAGGTTAGAAGTAAGATGGAGTCAGTTATATCAGATTTTTTTACTGTTATAATATTTTTATGTCAGATTTTTTATTGTCATAATTTTTATAAAAGCTGTTTTAATCTCCAAGCTCCACTCCAGCTGTGACCTTCCCAGGACTGAAATATTCTCACTTACACCAGAGCTGAGGTTATCTATGGCTGTGTTGCAGATTTGCAATAGAAACCTGAGCGCTCATATTAAATATGGGTTATTGGGCCGGGCTTGGTGGCTCATGCCTGTGATTGCAGCATTTTGGGAGGTTGAGGCAGGAGGACTGCTTGAGTCCAGGAGTTCAAGAGCAGCCTGGGCAACATAGTGAGACCACATCTCTACAAAAAAATAAAATTAGCCAGGCGTGATGGCATGCACCTGTGGTCCGGGTTACTTGGGGAGCTGAGGTGGAAGGATCACTTCAGCCCAGGAGGTTGAAGCTGCAGTGAGCTGTGATTGTGCCACCGCACTCCAGCTTGGATTACAGAGTGAGACTCTGTCTCAAACAAAACAAAACAAAACAAAACAAAAAGTATTTCTATATACACACATACGGGTTACGAGAGCCAGCTCCTACTGGCTCGTGAGAGCTCAGGAACTTTGCAGTCATGGTGGGGGTATTTGCACAGTGGAAACTGACTAGTGTTACAAACTGAGGTTGGTTGCTTTGTTTTTCCTAAAGAGCTGGTTTGCTACTATATCCTGACTATTGTACGAATACGAAATGCCCTTTTTTTCCTTCTCACCCCAATTTAGGGTGATCAGCCATCTCAATTTGCCTGAAACTGCCCAGTGTTAGCACTGAAAGTTCCACATCCCAGGAAACCTCTCAGACATAGGCAAACTGGGATGACTGGTCACCCTACAGTCTTTTCCCATGAAGTGAAGGGAGCCAACCTTTGTTGAGAGCCTGAGATCTCTGCTAGATAAACCATGTAATACAGCAACCCTGCAAAGGAAACTTGCTATGCTCACTTTACTGAGAGGAGACAGACTCAGAGAGACCTTATTCAAAGCCTGTGCTTGTTAATGCATTGGACAGTATCTGCTGAATGTCTTCCATGTGTTAGTTCCTGCACGGAGTGCTGGGGATGCTGTGGTGGGCAAGGAAGACCTGTCCCTGCCCCCAAGTGCGTGTATATAACAGCAGAGACCGGTATCTAAATACAGTTACTTAAATACAAAATGTGATACATATTTTGAGGGAAGAATAAAAGAGTTTATGAACTGATAACAGGGAAACCTGGTCTGGTCTGATAATCAGAGAAGGCTTCCTTGAGGAAGTGATGTTTGAGCTGAGATCTGCAGGATGAATAGGGATCAGCTGGGTGACAGGGGAGGCCACACAGGCAGGCAGAAGGGACAGCAAATGCAAAGGCTTGGAGGTGAGACCTGAGCATGCTGTGTTCCAGGAAAGGCTGGAGCACAGACTCAGAGGGAGAGTGGGGTGGATGAGGCTGGAGGGATTGGCAAAGCCCAGATCATGAGGGTTTTGTGGGTCACAGTGAGGAGCTTGGACTTCATCCTTCTGATAGACTCCAGGCTATCCCTTCAGACACTCCTTAGGACACATTCCCCGAGCTGCCAGGAGTGTTAGCAGCTGACAGATCCTAGCTGGATATTTCTCTCCAACAAAGGGAGCTGTCTCATTCACATCCAATGACTGTAATGACCTGGCCCCCTTGCTTTGATTTTGGGCGACTCTGAAGGGCTATCCCAGCTTAAATGCCCCTGGGATCAGTTGACGATTCTGTTGCAGATGTTCAGCTTCTTACCCTGCCAAATCCTGCTTCCTTCCTTACACGTGCTCTTCCTGAGAGCGCTCCCTGCTAAATCACCCACACATCATCTCAGCTTCAGAATCTGTTCCCTAGGGATCCTGACCTGAGACAATCCTCAAGGCACTGGCAAGTTACTGCAGGGTTTTCAGAGGGGGAGTAACCTGCTGAGATTTGCATCTTACGAAGAAGATGAGTGGCAGCAGCAAAGGGTCAACTGAAGTGGGGGGCAGGGAGGATACTACTGTCATCATCAAGGGAGAAAAGGACGTGGCTTGGACTAGACAGATAGGGTGGAGACCAAGAGAGGTAGAAAAATTAAGGAGTAGCGCAGTGCGTCATCATGAGAAAGTCATTTAAATTCTTAGTTTCAGTTTTTCCAATTATAACATCGAAATGATGATGCCTGTATCTGTTACAATAATTTCTTACCTATTTATTTTAACTGTATATTAAGCAAAATTAAGGAGATATTCAGAGTCAGATCTATCTGTTTCTAAAGGGCGTGTAATTTCCATTATTCTTTGCTACCTCCAAAGATGTCTTAGCCCTGACTTACTTTCTCTGGGATGCTGGGTCCATAGTCTTTATCAAGGTGGGTTACGGCCAAGCTGGGATGAGTCCCTTATACTCAGGAGCATCTGTGTGGTGTCGGTGGCATGGGCATGCGTGCTGACCGCAGTGAGCATTTCTGGTTCACCTGGTCTGATCTTGGTATGCTTGGAGAAGAGCCTCTAACCCCTGGACTCTCTGATGCTCACTATTCATCCTGCAGATCTCAGCTCAAACATCACTTCCACGCGCCATCTTAAACACTGTCTGAAATTTGTTGATGATACTTCTATGGGCCACCCAAATATCTTGTGCCAACATCTGGTACTATGTGAGAGGACTTGGAGAAGGATCAGGGATGGCTGGTAGACAAAACAGGCAAGATAAAGATAAGAGAGCTGCCATGGGAAGTAAGAAGTGATAAATGTCTTGGGCAATGAGAATTTGGAGGAAGGAAGGTGATTACCTGAAGGAGGTGGTTTGAAACTGGGCTATGAAGGATTTGGGAAGACAAGGCTGGGAAAGTGACTTGGAACCAGGTCATGAAGGGACTGGACTATCAGGTAAGGACTTCCATAGGCAATGGGGACTCCTAGAAAGGAGCTAGTCCTCGTTCCTTTCTCTCCATCTCTGTTCAGTTCTCCAATGTGTCAGTCTGCTTTCTGTTACTTATAACAGAATACCTGAAACTGTGTAGTTTATAAGAAACAAAATGTATTTCCTAGAGTTCTGGAGGCTAGGCAGTCCAAAGTCAAGGGGGCATATCAGGAGAGGCCATTCTTACTGGTGGGGACTCTCTGCAGAGTCCCAAGGTGGCACAGGGTGTCATGTGATGAGGGGGCCAAGTGTGCTAGCTCAGATCTCTCTTCCTCTTCTTATAAAGCCACCAGCCTCACTCCCATAACCAATTAAACCATGAATCCATGAGTGGATTAATCACCTCATAAAGGCCCCACCTCTCAATACTGCCACATTGAGGATTAAGTTTCAATATAAGTTTTTTTGGGGGGACAAACATTCAAGTCATAGCACCCAGAACTGATCTTCCAACCTCAGATAGTTCCCTAGAAATAGGAAGGTGTCACTGGCCAGATGGGGTGGTGTTCTCAGTGTCCATTCTATATTTGGAGGCAGAATCCTGGTCTGGCCCATATATTTCTTTGATATCTCAAACTGGATTCTGGATCTCTCAGCTCTTCCTTGGTGTCTTAGTCAATTTTATGTTGCTATACAAGAATACCTGAGGGCTGGGTGTGGTGGCTTATGCCTGTAATCCCAGCACTTTGGGAGGCCAAGATGGGTGGATCACGAGGTCAGGAGTTCGAGACCAGCCTGGCCAATATAGCAAAACTCCGTCTCTACTAAAACTACAAAAAATTAGCTGGGCATGGTGGCAAGAACCTGTAGTCTCAGCTACTTGGGAGGCTGAGGCAGGAGAATTGCTTGAACCCAGGAGGCAGTGGTTGCAGTGAGCCAAGATCATGCTACTGCATGCCAGCCTGGGCAACAAAGCAAGACTCCATCTCAGAAAAAAAAAAAAAAAGAATACCCAAGGCCAGGTAATTTATAAAGAAAAATGTTTATTTGGCTAACGATTCTGGTGGCTGGAAAGTTCAAGGTGGAGCATCTACCTCTGATGACGGCCTCAGGCTGCTTCCACTCATGGCAGAAGGTGCAGGGGAGCCAGTGTGTGCAGAGATCACATGGCAAGAGTGGAAGCAAGAGTGAGATTGAAAAGGTGCCAGGCTGTTTGTAACAACCAGCTCTTGTGGGAATTAATAGAGTAGGAACTCACTCACCCCCAAGGGAAGGCATTAATCTATTCATGAGGGATCTGCCCCTATGACCCAAACACTTCCCATTAGTCCCCACCTCCAACACTGAGGATAACATTTCAACATGAAGTTTGGAGGGGACAAACATCTGAACCATAGCACTTACATTTCTGAAATGGTCATGCTTTCTTTAGAGCTGAGATTTGGGTGAGAATTTTGGAGCCTTTAACCTGTCAGGGAAGTTCTCATATTCTTAGAAGTGAAAACACTAGTCAGGACACTTGGCTGTAACTGCCAACAACTGCCACATTGTGTCATCATGAGCAAGTCATTAAAATTCTTAGTTTTGGCTTTTCCAACTGTAAAATCAAAATGATGTTACCTGTATCCATTAAGATGCTCTTTTGTTTGCAGGTCACAGAAAACCCTAACTCCAAATGACTTAACCTAGCACTTCCTAATGGAAGTATAATATGAACTACAAATGTAATTTAAAATTTTTTAATAGTCATATTTAAAAAGGTGAAATTAACTTTAATATGTTTTATTTAACTCATTGTCCACAATAATATCTTTTTTGTGTGTAACCAATATACAATCATTAATGAGACATTTTCCATTCTTTTGGTATGAATTTTTAAAAATTTAGTGTTCAATGACCACAGGTGGCTAGTGGCTACCATATTGGACAGCACACACTTAAACAGTGAGGATATTTATTATTTCATATAATCAAAAATCCAGAGGTAGAGGAGCCCCAGGATTGGTTAATTTGGAGGCTCAACAGCATCAACAAAGATCCAGCTTCCTGCCAGCTTTTTGCTCTGTCATCCGCAGAGTATCAGCTTTGTTTTCAGCTAGCTCTCCTCATGGTCCCAAAGTGGCTGCCACAGCTCTGGGATCAGCTCCAGATGCATTGACATCCAGCAGAAGAAGAGGCTGTGTTTCTCTGCATGTAGCTTTTTATGAGAACAAAAAACTCTTTTCTGCCTCCCCTCCCAGCTGATTTTCCCTCAGTCTCAGTGCTAGATTTCACCACATACTCATGTATAATCCAGTCATTGGCAAGGAAGATCTGAGTCTGGCTTAGAGCAATCACAATTTACCCCTAGAGTTGGAGATAGGCTTACCCTTCTCTAAATCTCATGGAGGAGAACTAGACACTGGAACAAAACTGAGGTCCTATCAGCAAAGAAATAGAGAATTGCCATTGCCCAAAGTGGGTTCTGTGGAACACAAATCCTGGCAGACGCTCTGTGAACAGGATCTTCTGATTAAATAACATCTGCTTGGAGAGCCACAGTCGTCATGAGCACATTAAGGCTTCTGATAAATCCCATGGGAAGGAGACCTTTCATCTTATTTCACTTCGATTTTCTCAGACTTTCTCGAATTCAGAACTGTTCTTTATTCCCCCATGATAAAACACATTAACGCAAGTTTTGAGAAATACAGTTTTGGAGAACCTGCCTTAATGGATTATTAGTTTATAGAGCAGGGAAACTCTTCTACAGGATACATGCTCATACGTTGGCCTCTTTTGGATACAACTGAATGACCCGTACCAAACACGCCAGGAAAATTCCTGTAGACCAGGCAAAGATAGAGTACCCAGTGGCTCAGCCTGCAATCATCATTTCCCTGTAAAAGAATGAAAAGTACAGTTTCCTCCTTGCTCAACTCATCCAAACCTTGGATTCACACCCTATGAAAAAGTCTCACATAAAAGCACATACTGAGGCCTTTGGCATATGGTGATTTGCTTATTTTCTCTCTTCTCTTCTCTTCTCTTCTTTTTTGAGACAGAGTTTTTGCTCTTGTTGCCCAGGCTGGAGTGCAATGGCGCGATCTCAGCTCACCACAACCTCCGCCTCCTGGGTTCAAGCAATTCTGCCTCAGCCTCCCGAGTAGCTGGGATTGCAGGCATGTTCCACCATGCCCGGCTAATTTTGTACTTTTTTTTTAGTAGAGACGGGGTTTCTCCATGTTGGCCAGGCTGGTCTCGAACTCCCGACCTCAGGTGATCTGCCCGCCTTGGCCTCTCAAAGTACTGGGATTACAGATATGAGCCACCACGCCTGGCCAATTTGCCTATTTTCTTTGTCATAGTCTTCATGGTCATTCTGTTGTCTTCCTGAAATGGACAGATCTGTTTGCCAAAGCAAATGTATTCAGACTGATGTTAAAACCACTGTAGAAGCCTCTTATCTGATGTCATCAATACCAGTTATAAATTGGTTAATTGAATAAGTCAGTAAAAGCAGAGCAACCCCAAAATAGCCCATATGTCTTATATTTTTTATTTTAATTTAAATCACATATATGTATAACATATAGTAATTCAATCTTTACTTTTCATTCACTAGTCTCCTGATGACAAAGTTTAATGAATGGAGTGTCTCATTGTCTTTCTTGCATGCCCATAATGTGTAATCCACAAAAATTAGTTTCTTTCAGTTTCTTTAACGAGGAGTGAGAAGTTAAAAACACTGGCAACCTGAGTGTAGAAAATGTCTAGGTTTTTATAATTTCATTCCCAGTCTTAGATAGGTATTTCATTTATACAGAATTTGAGGATAATTTTTTAGGAACTCTCTTTTATGAACATCTAAAAGTATCTGGCTTTTAAGCAACCCTCTCCATTTTTTGGTACATTCATATCCCATTGGTTTACATGAGAAACATCCATAAATCACATCATTTCAAAAATGAACACAACTGGAGTAAACAAGTTTGGGAATAATCTTAAACATCAAACTTCACATCTGGGTGCAGAAGCATGGAGACTTCTGAGAGCATGGTCTACCAGCTGGGAGCATCTGTGTGCTAAGGGCACCAGTTAGCAGGGTTTTTTATTTTTATTATTATTTTTTGTTTTTATTTTATTTATTTAGAGAAAGAGTGTCACTGTGTCTCCCAGGCTGGAGGGCAGTGGTGCCATCTCGGCTCACTGCAACCTCTGCCTCCTGGGTTCAAGCGATTCTCCTGCCTCAGCCTCCCGAGTAGCTGGGATTACAGGTGTGCGCCACCATCCCTAGCTAATTTTTGTATTGCTAATAGGGGCGGAGTTTCGCTATGTTAGCCAGGCTGGTCTCGAACTCCTGGCCTCAAGTGATCCACCTGCCTCAGCCTCCCAAAGTGCTGGGATTACAGCCGCGGGCCACCGTGCCCAGATAAGGTAGCAGGTTTGACAGAAGCAATGGAGCATGATGGTTGATGGGAGGCCAGTGGGGAGAGTTTATAGCTCCCAACCCAGCCTGCACATTAGAATCATCTGGGTTACTTTAAAAAATATCCAATGTCCAGAGCAATTAAGTCATAATCTCTCTCCAGGAAAGGGGATCTTGTACTGTAGATATGGCTGCCAGAAACTATGCTGTGGTATGTGTTTAGGAGCATGGAGGTGAATGAACAGATGCCAACATTTTCTGCCTCCTAAGGTCAGAAACTCTGAGGCCTTCTCCTTGAGTCAGGGGTGTGCCCCAACCAGCAAAATCTGAGTATTCCAGAGCACAAACATGCTTTCTTACAAACAACTGGACCTGGGCAGAAAATTGGAGCTGGTCTCATTTTCTTCTTGAGCTCTCTCTGTCTTCTGTGGCTCCTTTTCATCTTTCCAGTTAATTCTTTCTGGGCAAAGACTCTGATCTGTCAAAAATCTAGGGTTTATTGAACACTTACTATACACTAGGCACTGAGCTAGCTGCCTCACACATAGTTCATTTAATCTTCAACCCACCCTCCTCACTCCCTGCCACTCAAGACCTGGGGCATCACCTCTCATCTGGACTACTGCCGTGGCTGCATTTATTTCTGTGATTGGTTAATGAAATTTAGTCTATCCCTGGCACAAGACTCTAAGCCCCTTGCTGGCAGGGATCATGTCCACTTAGTTCACGACTGTATCCCAGCACCTAGCTAAAAGAATGCATGGTCTTCATCTAGCTTGTCAAATGCAAAGGGTTGTATGAACAACCAGATGAAGTAGGTATCATAATTTCCATTTTACAGAAGGACAAACTGAGGCTCTGCAAGCTTAAATAGTTTATGCATGTCTTAGAACTATTCAACGTCAGAGTTTAGATTTAAATCCCTGTTATTCTACACTCACCAGAAAAGCAACTGCAAGAAGGCTGTATTTAGGTTTTATTAATTTCAGGAGTTCTGTGCGGGGGACAGGACCTTATTTTTGCCATGGTTATGGCCTTCACCAGGATTTTACGTGTACACCAATAACTCCTAGGGCTTGAACTGCTGAATCTGGACCTGAACACCCTTGGCAGCCACTGCTGTCCACTACTGAGCACCTACTGCATACCGAGTCATGAAGGAAAAGAGATGGGTTTCCTGCCCCTCAAAAGACATAAGACTGTCATTCAGGAAAAGAGTCGAAAAATCACTGGATGCTTACCAAGGATTTCCTTGGGCCTGGGAACTGTGCTAGATGGCAGGATCTTAGCAAGAATAAGGTAGACAAAGCTTCCTCCCTCTTGGAACTCAAAGACAAGCAGGGAAGGCTTATGGTGAACAAATGGCACCTGTGAAAAGTGCTAAGAAAAATGGATGACATGATAACGTGTGGCTGTTTCTGGCAGCACTCAGGGAACGGGACTCAAGAAATCTTCCTGGATGAAGTCACGTTTAAGCCAAAGCTTGAACTGTCAATAGAAGTTGGCCAGGGGAAGAAGGAAGAGAAGAGCACGCAAAAAAATGGGGAAAGCTTGTGCAAAGGCCCCAAGGTGGGAAGGCAAGTGTGAGTGGTGAGCAGTCCAAGATGAGGCAGGGGAGGTGGCAGGGGCAGCCCCTGCCAGGTTTTGTAGGCAGTTGGGGATCTTGATCCTTTCCTTTAGGGCAGTGGGAAGCCCTGCAGGGTTTACAAAGCTCAGTGAGGAGGCAGCCCAAAGGGTATTGGAGCCCCTCCTTCTGCAGATGGCCCCTCTCAGCCAGGTGGCCATGGACAAGGGCCTCCCTCTCTCCCTTTGCAGATGCATTGTTCCTGTCCCCAGGGAGAACTGTCCTGTCTTGGAGAGATTTGGACTGGGGGTGGCCTCAGGAGTCGGTTTTTCCCCTTCCCAGGGCCCTGTCACTCCCAGCCTCCCCTGGGTGTCTGTGCCTCTTGCCATTCGCTTGTAAGTTTCCTAATATAGCCTGACTGTTTCCTTCCCAACTGGTGGCCAAGAGCTGCTCTCCTGTTGCAATCTCAGTTTTTCTTGGGCTTAAAGGGACCACGTCAGCCCATCTCATGCCAAACTGAAGCTAAAGGTAGGTTGGTTGATTTAATTTCATAAAGTTGTCCAACCCAGAGATTAGATTTCTTCTCTCTTTCTCCCAGTTTACCATCTTCTCTGCTCTCTGCCTGTTCACTTTCCCCTTTCATTTTTTTTTCTTATTTCTTCTGAGAAGTAGAGGAGCATAGCCAGACATGGATATGAGTTTGGCTCTGGCATATTTATTAGCTGTGTCATCTTGGATGAGTCCTTTGTCCTTGATAGGCTTTAGTTTTTTCTCATCTGTAAAACAGGAACCATAAAATACCTCCCCAGAGCTGTTATTTCCACAGAGCTGTTTGCAGATGGACAAAACAGAAAGAAGAGAATAAACAGTTGTGGAATGCCTGCTGTTCATTTACTCATTCATTCATCCAACACATATTTACTGAGTACCTATTTGGCACAGTTCAAGGCACTGAGGATACCACCGTGAATAAAAAAAGAAAATAATCCTTCCCTTTAAGGAGCTCGCATGCCAGTGAGGGAGATGGTCAATAACACAAGAAGAAGCAAAATGTATGTTGCATTAGATATGCTCTAGGAAAAATAAAGCAAGGAAGGGAGATAGAAGACCTTGGGCAGGGGTTGAATCTTAAATAGGGTGGTCACGGGTGGCTTTGCTGAGAAGATGACATTTGAGTAAAGGCTTGAAGATGGCAAGAGGGTGAACCATGTAGGTATCTGGAGGAAGGGCATTACAGGTAGAGGGAACAGCAATACCAAGGTCCTGAGGTGGCTCCATGGCTCCTGTGTGGCAGCAAAGCAGCCTTTGTGGCAAGAGTGGAGGGAGGGAAAGGGGAGGATGCGGGGAGAGGAGCACAGAGGAGTGACGGGGATGAAGTCAGGTAAGGCCTGTGGGTCACTAAGGACTTCAGCTTTTCTTCTGAGTGAGAAGGGAAAGTGCAGTGTCGTGATCTGACTTAATACATGTGAACAAAATCCCTCTGATTGCTGTTAGGGATGGATAGAGGGGCAAGGGTGGAATCAGCAGACCAGTGTGGCAGTGACTATGAAAATCCAGGTGAGAGAGAATGGTGGCACAGACCACCATCTAGTCGAAGTGGAGGTGGTAAGAAGCGGCTGGATTCTGGATTCATTTGGAAAGTACAGCTGACAACTTTCCTGACAGATATTTGCAGAATGCTATGCTGGGTTTGTTTGTGTGTTTGTTTTTCTGAAAAACTTCTTTACAATTTATTTATTTACATTACAAACTCAACTTTAGCAAGGTGTAATTTCCATAGGATAAAATGCATTTGAAATGTACGGGTGTGACAGATGTACACACTAGTGTAAACCATCAGCACAATCAAAATGCAGAACATCTGGCCAGGCGCAGTAGCTCACTCCTGCAATCCCAACACTTTGGGAGCCCGAGGTGGGTGGATCACCTGAGGTCAGGAGTTCGAGACCAGCCTAGCCAACATGGTGAAACCCCATCTCTACTAAAAATACAAAAATTAGCTGGGGGTGGTGACGCATGCCTGTAATCCCAGCTACTCGGGAGGCTGAGGCAGGAGAATCACTTGAACCCAGGAGGCGGAGGTTGCAGTGAGCCGAGATCATACCCATTGCACTCCAGCCTGGGTGACAAGAGCAAAACTCCATCCCCCAACCTCCCTCCCCGACCAAAAAAGAAAAAAAGAGGCAGAATATTTCCATCAACTCAGAAAGTTTCCCTGTGCCCTTCTGCATTCGATTCCTTCCACCCTCAGTCCCTGGCAACCACAGATCCACTTTCTGGCACTATAGGTTTGTTTTTTTTTTGAGACTTTCATGTAACTGGAATCACACAGCTTTCATCTCTAGCTTTGTTCATTTAGCATGTTTTGGAGACCCATTCATGCACTGTATGTAACAGTAGCCTGCTCTCTCTTCCTGCTGACTAGCACTTCACTGTGTTAGTTTATCCTTGTACCAGCTGATTGATACTTGAGTTGTTTCCAGTTTTTGTTGTCTCATTTTTAATCCTCAAAAGACCCCTGGAAAGTGGATATTACTTTTCCATTTTCCAGATAAAAAAACTGAGAATCAAGGCCGGGCGCGGTGGCTCATGCCTGTAATCCCAGCACTTTGGGAGGCCGAGGCGGGCGTATCACGAGGTCAGGAGATCGAGACCATCCTGGCTAACATGGTGAAACCCCGTCTTTACTAAAAATACAAAAAATTAGCTGGGCGTGGTGGCGGGCGCCCGTAGTCCCAGCTACTCTGGAGGCTGAGGCAGGAGAATGGCGTGAACCTGGGAGGCTGAGCTTGCAGTGAACCGAGATGGCGCCACTGCACTCAAGCCTGGGCGACAGAGCGAGACTCTGTCTCAAAAAATAAAAACAAAAACAAAAACAAAACAAAACAAAACTGAGAATCAAAAGAAGGAACTTGCCCAAGGTTCCCCAGCTTAGATGATATTCAAAGCCAGGTTGATTCCACATTCCATTCTGTCCTCAGCCTCCATCCAATGGGATCATATGTGAATGAGCTTGGGAAATGCGACCTATTGGTTTCCCATTTATCCAGCTTCCCATTTTTCATCTGCTATACCACATTCTTATATTTCTGTTCATTGCACCTGCCACACAATCCCATTTCCCACTTCCTTAGCTTAAGTTGGACCTTAGTTCAAATCCCAGTTCTGCTCCTTTCTCACTGTGTGACGTTGGGCAAGTCACATAACTTCTCTGAACATCAATCTACCTATGAAATAGAGGTCATATTTGCCTCTTCCTCTATGAGATCATGCACAATGCTTTCTTCTCCATTTCTGTCTCTCTCCATTGCTCTTTAGCCCTTTTAGTGCTGATATTCCATGATCCTTGGTTTTCTGAGGCTGGTCATTGAAGGGAACAGAGCCCAGGTGTCTCTCCCTCCTGGCTGTTCTTTCTTGCTGTCCAGAGGGGCTGGAAGGACTAGGGACCTTCTCCAACAGAATAAACTGGAATTGATGGTGGTGAAGCCCAAGGATCAGTTGTTCTCTTTTTAAAGTTTCATTGGTGCTTCTAATGCACACCAGGATTAAGAGCCATGGGCTCGCAGCATACACTGTGGCATCAGACCGACTTAGGCTTGGATCCCATTTCCTTGGTCAAATTGCTTAACCTCTCATATCACCAGCATCCTCCTGGAAATGAGCATTATCCTGGAACCCACCTCACAGGACTGTCGAGAGGTTTAGTGAGCATTGCACATGATCCTTAATGGGGGTTCTGGATCCTTAATGGGGGCTCTTCATGCAGAAGGGGCAGGGTGGGGTAGAAGTGGGATCTTGAGCTCAGTGTGTGTGCTGGGAGGGACCAGGCAGTGTGGAAGCATCTAGATGTGCCCTCCTTCGCCTCCAGAGTCACAGTGCAACAATTCCTAGAAGCTCAGCATCTCAGAGTTAGGTCCAGCCTTGGAGAGCTCTTCACCCAACACATCATTGACAGGCAGACAATGGAGGCGTTAAGAAAAGGAATTGCCAAGGTCACCCAATGAGATGGAATTTTTGAACAGGTTTAGTCAGTCAGCCATTTTGCAGATATTAACGGAGCACCTGTGTGTACCAGGCACTGTTCCAGGTTCTGGAATCCATCCAAGAACAAAATAGAAAAGATCCCTGCCCTCATGGAGCTTCCATTTTAGCAGAGGGAGAAAAGCAATTAATGTACTAAGCAAGTCATATGGTATGTTAGAAGGTGATATGTGCTACAGGAAAAATAAGGAAAAGTAGATAAGTGAGCAGGGTGGTGGGGGTGCAGGCAGATTGCAATTTTGGAAGAAATGTTGTGGGTTCATAATAGATGTATATATGAAATATTTATGGGATATATGAGATGTTTTGATAAAGGCACACAATGTGAAATAAGCAGATTGCAATTTTAAACAGGGTGGTATTTTCGTCAGGGTTCTCTAGACAGACAGATCTAATAGGAGATACATATGTATATGAAAGTTTATTTTATTTATTTATTTATTTTTCAAGATGGAGTCTCGCTCTGTTGCCCAGGCTGGAGTGCAGTGGCGCCATCTCGGCTCACTGCAAGCTCTATCTCCCGAGTTCACACCATTCTCCTGCCTCAGCCTCCAGAGTAGCTGGGACTACAGGCGCCCGCCACCACGCCTGTCTAATTTTTTGTATTTTTAGTAGAGACGGGGTTTCACCATGTTAGCCAGGATGGTCTCGATCTCCTGACATCTCGGCCTCCCAAAGTGCTGGGATTACAGGCGTGAGCCACCGCACCCAGCCAGAAAGTTTATTAAGGATTATTAACTCACACAATCACAAGGTCCCACAATGGACTATCCACAAGCTGAAGAGCAAGGAAGCCAGTCCAAGCCCCAAAGCAGAAGAACTTGGAGTCCAATGTTCAAGGGCAGGAAGCATCCAGCATGGGAGGAAGATGTAGGCTGGGAGGCTAAGCCAGTCTAGCCTTTTCACATTTTTCTGCCTGCTTTGTATTTGCTGGCAGCTGGTTAGAAGGTGCCCACCCAGATTAAGGGTGGGTCCACCTTCCCCAGCCCACTGACTCAAATGTTAATCTCCTTTGGCAACACCCTCACAGATACATCCAGGATCAATACTTTGCATCCTTCAATCCAATCAAGTTGACACTCAGTATTAGCCATCACTGGGGGTCAAAGTAGGTCTCATTGAGCAACGACTTGAAGGATATCTGGAGGAAAAGAGTTTCAGGAAGAGGGAAGAGCAGTGCAACAGCAGGTCTGCTGGGGTGAGTTTAGGAGTGCCTTCCTTGGTTGTCTACTCAGCCATCTTGCTCCTGGACATTTATTAGGAGGAAGACCTATTGGTTTTTGTTAACCAGGGAGAACGTATCAGCTTGTGTTTAAAACAAAGAAGCTTCAGAATTTCTGCCTTCGGTGCAGTGAACGTTATGTATCAGGTACTGTTCTACATGCTAGAGGTACAAAGATGAAGGCAGAGAACTGCCTTTCAGCAGCACTCCTGTGGGAGAGGAAGACCATAACTGTGGCCTAGGTGTGTGGGGGGTGAGTGAGGGGAGATGTGAGCTGGAGGTGGCTGTGTACTATCTAAGGGAACACAAATTTCCAAGGTGACATCTGGAGCTACCGAGGGGAGGGGAAGGGATTGGGGATATATGGGGTCAGCGGGACATAAATGGCAGTTTAAAAACACTAGATGATGCAATCATCTAGAGAGAATAGGAGAAGGTTTTGGATGAGCCCTGGGAGAACCACATGTCAGGATGGGGGTGAAGGATGAAGTTATTTTGGCAGCTGTGTATCAGCCTGTCATACAACTCGGGTGACCTCACACGTGAGCACAATTTTGTAGAATCGCAGTATCACATATGTATCTTTGCTTTCAGAGTTTTTTGGAGACATTAACTCGTTTAAACCTCAAAAAAACCCTAGGAGGTAAGAGGCAGTTATTACCTCTGGCAGATAAGGAAGCTAAGGTACAGGGAGGTTAAGTCAGTTGCCCAAGGTCACATGGCTAGTAAGGGCAGGGGCAGGATATGGACCCAGGGAGCCTGGCTCTGTAGTCTGTGCTCTGAACCGCTACTCTCTGCTGCCTCTCCACGCATGTAAGACTCGCATGGCTACTTACATAAAGCATCTCAATTCCAGGAGCTCACGGACTTGTGTACATGCAGGGCCTAAGTTGCCGACACCTTGTATACACCACTAGCCTTCCTCCAGATGGTCTCATATGGTCTCAGTGTCTCAGTTTCACTGATGCCCATCACCTCACACACTCAACCTGGAGTGCTACGTATTACTTTGTTCTTTGGCATTCTGATAGCCTTGCACACTCAGAACCTCATACACATCCATAATGTCACCTCCATGAGATCTCAGGCACTCACCCCACTGTGCACACACTGCCCTGCAACACATGATTTGTGTGTGTGTGTGTGTGTGTGTGTGTGTGTGAGACAAGGTCTCGGTCTGTAGCCCAGGTTGGAGTGCAGTGGCACAATCATGGCTCACTGCAGCCTCAACCTCCAGGGCTCAGGTGATCCTCCCACCTCAGCCTCTCTAGTAACTGGGACCACAGGTGCATGCCACCACACCTGGCTAATGTTTTTGTAGAGAGAGGTTTCACCATGTTGCCCAGGTTGGTCTTGAACTCCTGAGCTCAAGCAATCCACCCGCCTCTGTCTCCCAAAGTGCTGAGATTACAGGCATGAGCCACCTTCCCACGCCTCATGATCTTATATAATCACAAGACACCGATATGCATACCCACAGGTGTCTTGTACACACGATCTTGCACAAATACACACACAAACCCATGCTCTCCAACATTCACACTACTATGTCAACTCACTGGCTTATCCGTTCACGACTTGTGACCCTGCCGTGTTCCCACCAACATAAATATTCCTACCATCGTTCCTGGCTCACCCACTCGTGTTATTGCACACTCTAGCAGACTCAAACACTCATAGCACTGTGCACTCTGACCCTCAGACGGCCGTGCGCCTCTTTCTCGGTCCCACCCCGCCTTGCCCACTCCTGCCCTTGCCCTCCCAGGCCACCGTGCACATGCGGGGATCCGTCGTTCTGCCTACTGACGCGCCCTCTCCTCGCCCGCAGGGACGTACCAAGGCCAGTTCACCAATGGCATGCGCCACGGCTACGGAGTGCGCCAGAGCGTGCCCTACGGGATGGCCGTGGTGGTGCGCTCGCCGCTGCGCACGTCGCTGTCGTCCCTGCGCAGCGAGCACAGCAACG
>NW_012105853.1:1252530-1262516 GCF_000951045.1 Mandrillus leucophaeus
GCCAGCGACGCCGCGTCTACCGCCAGCCTGGGAGAGGCCGTCGAGGGCGCCGACGAGGCCACACCCTTCGAGGCAGACATCGACGCCACCACCACCGAAACCTACATGGGCGAGTGGAAGAACGACAAGCGCTCGGGCTTTGGCGTGAGCGAACGCTCCAGCGGCCTCCGCTACGAGGGCGAGTGGCTAGACAACCTGCGCCACGGCTATGGCTGCACCACGCTGCCCGACGGCCACCGCGAGGAGGGCAAGTACCGCCACAACGTGCTGGTCAAGGGCACCAAGCGCCGCATGCTGCAGCTCAAGAGCAACAAGGTCCGCCAGAAAGTGGAGCACAGTGTGGAGGGCGCCCAGCGCGCCGCTGCCATCGCGCGCCAGAAGGCCGAGATTGCCGCCTCCAGGTAGGACAGCGGTGGGGGTGGGGAGGGGTCGCCTCCCGTCGGGGAAGGGGGTCTTGGGGCAGGGCAACCTAGGAGGCCCTGTCTCCAAGCCTGATTCTGCTTCTTTTACCCCCATCACCTTCAGGGAGTTAATTGGAGGCGCTTCGGGAGCTGATGGCTCCTGTTCACTCACCCATCCATCCATCCATGCATCCGTCCATCCATCCATCACTCAACTACACCCAGCCCCTCCGCTGACTTAACCCTACCACTCACCCAACCTTTCTAATATCCACCCGAACAACCATCTCTCCAGTTATCCACTCCATTCCCCTACCCATTCTACTTCCTGTTTACCCAGCCAGTCATCCAGTCATCCATCTATCCATACAACCTCCCAGTCAACCACCTAGACATCCACCCAATTCCTTCATTGACTAACTTCTCTAACACTCACTGAACAACCCCTCCACCCACACAACCACCTCCAGTCCCCCGTCACACCTGAACATCCACCTGGACAACAGCCTAACGTCTACCTAAACAACCACCCATTCACTCAAAAATTTACTCATCTGTTCCATCCAACCTACTCAATTTTTCATCCTTTTACCTACTCAACCAGCTAATCACCATCCATCCATTAACTCAGCCACCCATCCAACGACCCAGATGCCCATTCAAACATATAGATACCCTTTCAATCCACACACCTGTCTCCTCACCCACCAATCACCTGCATTCACTCAGCTGCTTCCAGCTCCCTGGCCACCCATCTTAACATCCAGCCACTCATCCATTCACTCAAGTACTTCCATTTATCCACCCAGCGACACTTTTGTCCATTAGAACAACCTCCACTCCTGCCCATCCACCCGGTCATCCAACCATCCAGCCAGCCACCTCTATCACTCAACCAAACTTCTATTCATTCACCTCCCCCTACCTATCCATCTGCCCATGCATCCATCCACCCTCCCATCTACTAAACACCCACCCTATCATCTACATTCAAACCCCTTTAAGTCTTCTCATTGTACTTCAGATAAAGTTCTAATGTTGTCTCCAAACATTTATGGCACCTAGTAGGTACAAGACAATTTTAAGTGGTTCACAAATACTGACTCACTCAGTCCCTTTAACAATCTTATGATAGGTACTATGTTTATTTCTGTTTTGCAGATGAGCTAAGTGAAGCTCAGAGAGATAAGGTGACTTGTCCAAAATCACCCAGTTAGTGAGTGGCCTTTTATAATCAGGTTCCCACCCTCCTACCCAGCCTTATTTCTTATCATTCTTTCCCTGAGCCTGGATATTTCTCCCCTCTATGCTAGTTCTTCCTTCTTTAGTTCCTCTTGTCACAGAGATTTTGTTCATACTGGTTCCTTTGCCACCCACTTAACCTCTACTCCTCCTTCAGAGCTCAGGTCAAGCCCGACTCCCTTAGAGAGCTGATGAGGTCCATCGCCAGCCGCCGTTCTGTCCTTAGAGTGCATCACAGATGCAGCTTTACATGACTTACATGATTTGTTTTTAACCCACCGCTTAAATAGGATTCTGTATGTGCCAGTCACTCTTCTGAGGTCTTTACCTATATTAACTCATTTAATCTTACAAGGTCCTGGAGAGGTAGATACTATTCTTATTCTCATTTTACAAATCTGGAGCGAGCTGCAGGGACAGCAGCAGTGTGGTCTGGCAGGAGGGTGGTAAAAGGCACTCACCTGTCCTGGGACTGTAGCAGTCCTCCTGGGGATGTAAATGGCCTGGGCCAGAGACTGGGCACATGGTCTTCAGAGTTAAGCAGGCCTATGGCCAAATCCTGGCCCTGCCATTTTTTAGCTCATTGACCTGGGCAGATCAGTGGCCTGTCTGAGTGTCAGTTTCTCCATCTGTGGCACCACCATTTCTTAGTTGTATGTCCTTGGCCAGATCCATTTTCTTCTCTAATCTCAATGATCTCATCTATAAAGACAAGTTGGTCTAAGGGTTAGGAAAGACAGTACAGGTCAGGTGGCTCACAATCCTCTTGTGGGGTGAGTTCCCCGGGAAGCAGACTTTGAGATGAAGATTAACATGCAGGAAATGTATAGGGAGCCCTCTCAGGATCAACACTGTGGGGAGGGGAAGAAGGCCGGACTGGGCGGTGGGAGACACTGGGTTGCAATGCAGTCTCAGGAAAGCCTCAGCCAACCGTAAGGGATGCTCTGCAGTGGAGATGACCTTCACAGTCATCCCAAGTTGGGATGAGGGAGCTGGATCTTTTATACTCTCCGCATTTGTATGCAGGCTACCCTCCAGAAGGAGGCTTGACTGGGGCTGGACAGCTCTCTTCAGCCAAGGGCAATCCCTGGAGAGGGCTGACAGCTGGCAACTCTCTGAGTAGCTGGGAGTGGGAAAAATAAGTCCGTCAGCCCTGAAGGGGAGTCTGGGCAGCCCATCACAGTCACCACCACAGTGCTGGACACCAGACATGGCTTCATAAATATGACTCGTCATTGTCATCATACAATGAATTCATTTTACAGATGTGGAAACTGAGGCCCAGGGAACGAATGTAACATGCCCAGGACTACCTGGCAAGCAAGTAGGAGAACCCAGATGTCAGCCTCTAGCTTTCTGATTCAAAAACTTTAACTAGCACGTCTTGCTAATGCTAAACTTTGTAACCTTCACACTGCTACAAAGGTGTGAGCAGTTGGCATCACTAAAAGGGACAGAAGGTATGGGTGATTTTCTGAAAACTTCTTGGTTAGAGGACTATAGTTTGAATGTTTATCCCCTCCAAAACTCATGTTGAAATTTAATTGTCATTGTAACATTGAGATGTGGGACTTTTGAGAGGTAATTAGTTCTGAGACTAATCTTTGAGAGGTAATTCATCCTCATGAGTGGAATTAAATCCCTTATAAAAGGGTGAGTTTGACCCCTTTTTGTCTCTTGGCACTCCCACCTTCTGCTGTGTGAGGATCCAGCCTTCCTCCCCTCTGGAGAATGTAGTGTGCAAGGTGCCATCTTGGAGGAAGATAAGGGCCTCACCAGACACTGAACCCATTGGTGCCTTGACCTTAGAATTCCCCTACAAATGACCCAGTCCCAGGTATCCTGTTAAAGTGGCACGAATGGTCTAAGACGGGCAGGACCAGGCTTATGACCAGGTGTTCATATAATTTATTGTCTAAACCTGAACACTTCTATGAGTAAAAGGGAGCGCTTTTTAAAAATAAAACTTTCAGGTGGGAATAATTTTAGATTTACAGAAAAGTTCCAAAAAGAATACAAAGAGTTCCCATACACTCTACCCATTTTCCCCTATTGTTAACTTCTTACGTTATCATAATACATTTGTCAAAACCAACATGGCACGTTACTCTTCACTGAACTCCAGACTTTGTTTGCGTTTCACTAGTTTTTCCATGAATGTCTTCTTCCTGCTTCAGGATTTCATGAAGGATCATACACTGCATTTAGTTGTCAGGTCTCCTTGGTTCCCTTTGGTCTGTGATAGTTTCTCATTCTTTGCTTTTTTTGTGTGTCCTTGACTGTTGTTGTTGTTGTTGTTTTCTTTTTTTTTTGAGGCAGGATCTCGCTGTGTTGCCCAGGCTGTAGTGCAGTGGCGTCATCTTGGCTCACTGAAACCTCTGTCTCCTGGGTTCAAGTGATTCTTGTGCCTCAGTCACCAAAGTAGCTGGGACCACAGGTGTGCACCACCACACCTGGTTAATTTTTGTATTTTTAATAGAGATGGGGTCTTGCCATGTTGGCCAGGCTGTTCTCGAACTCCTGGCCTCCAGTGATCCTCCTGCTTTGGCCTTCCAAAGTGCTCGTATTACAGGTGTGAGCCAGCACGCCCAGCCCAACAGTTTTGAGGAGTACTGGTGAGATAGTTTGTAGAGTGTCCCTCAATTTGGGTTTGTCTGATATGTTTCTCATAAACTGAAGATGTTAACTTTGATCACTTGGCTAAGGTGGGTCGGCCAGATTTCTCTGATGTACAGTTACTATTTCCTCTTTTCCTGCTCCATCCTTTGGAATTCAGACACTCAGTGTAGCCCACACTCAAGAGGGAGAAGGATCTGGAATTCAGCTATACCTTTTGGAGGGGGAAATATCTACCTATGTTATTTAAAATTCTTCTGTATGGAAGATTTGCTCCTTCTTCCAAAGGGAACATTTTAAATAATTACACTAAATGTATCTGGTTATGACAAGTGTAAGCCCAGACTGTCCTGGGCCACCCTGGGCCACTTAGGCAGAGCACAGCAGGAAGGAGCTTAGGTTCTTGATTCAGAAGGCCATGAATTGGAACTCCAGCTCTTCTGAAGAGCTGTGTGACCTTGCCCAAGCTGCTTTACCACTCTGACCGTGGGATCCTCTTTCCTCAGGGTGGTTAGAAGGAGTAGGTGAGCTAATGCCTGTAAAATGCTTGGCACAGGGCAGCCAGCAGTAAAGACAATCATTGCTACGATCTAACAACATTTGATTTCAAAGGTGAGGAAGTGGAGGTTTGGGGAGAAGGAGGGATGCCCCCTTATTTTCCTTGCCCTCCTGGTCCTTCCTGCCAATGCCTGTGCCCCTGCTTGTGGAGGTTTCCAGCTCCCGCTGAGAAGGCTGCCAGGCCCACAGCCGGGAAGTGAGCTGGGGACTGAGAAGTTGGGATCCAGCCTCTTGCATGCAGTGCTGCTGTGGGATTGGATTCCTTGTGTGTCTGAGGCAGGAGTCCTGCGTGCCCATGGAGATGTTGCCATGGGTGGTGGGGGTGGCTGCCTGGATGGGTTTCAAGCTCAGACCGAATTTCCAATTAAGGGAATTTTGGGGTCAGGCGGAAAAGCAGGATTGTGGCCATCTTCCTCAGGGACTCTCCCCATCCCTGGGGCTTAGTGAGTAATCTGGCTATGGAGAGACAGAAAGCGTCCCCAGCAGCCACAGCCTCTTCACACCCAGGCAGGCCCCAGCTTTCTCTCCATTGTGGCTTCCAGTTCCTCCCTCCGGGCTGATGTGGAACTCGTCAGCCCAGAGGCTACAATCAGACCATTTCTCCCAAGAGAAGGGAGAAAGATGAGACAGCTGTTCCCTGTAAAATGAGCTATGGATTGAGAAAGATTCTTGACCTGGGCTGTCCAGTATGGTAGCCACTCGCCACACATGGCTACTGGGCACTTGGAATGTGGCTGGTCCAAGTGGAGATGCGCTGTAAATGTGAAACATCCTGGATTTCAAATACTTAGTGTGAAAAGAATGTAAAGTAACCTATTAATGATTTTTAAAATATTGATTACATATTGAAATGGTTACATTTTAGATACATCGGGTTTGACAAAATACATTATTAAAATTAATTGCACTGTTTCTTTTTACTTTTTTGAATGTGGCCACTAGAACATTTAAAATTATATATGTGATGCGTGTTATATTTTTATTGAACAGTGTTGCTGTAGACCCATTCAGGGCCCTCAGAGTAGTCGCAAGCCTGTCACTGAGCAGTTGGGGAGACTGAGGTGCAGAAAGGGATCTAGATATACTCATAGCCACAAAGCGATCGAGAGGGAACTAGATTTATGTCTTCTGATTTTGTAGCTAAGAACTCTTTTGTGATACCTTTTAAGGTCATAGATACTGGATTGTGGAGGGAAGCTGGTATGTTTGGGGAGGCGCCTAAAGTTTTCAGGTTGTCATGCCAACACCCTGATAAATGCCTGTTTTCTGGAAGGAGCACAGGGAGTGTGAAGAGTAAGGCTTAGACTCAGCCCCTTAGACCTCAAATTTCTAATTTCTAAAATTTCTAATTTCTAAAAGACCCACCTCGAAGAGTTTTCACAAGGTTAAAGCAGAGCCTCTAAACGAAGGTTATATACACACGTCACAGGGCTGACAAGCAGGAAGCAGTCTGTAAGCATTAGCTGCCATTGCTGTTGCCTGGTCTTGCTGTTGTACCCCCGTGGCAGAGGCAGGGCATGGCCCGGAGTTCTCAGCTGTCCTAGGGTGTGAGGTTTGGAACATCTCAGGTTTTGTACCAGGGTGGCATCTGTCTGTCTTCTATCCCCTCAGCCCCTGACCTCCATCTTCTCCCCATGCTGGCTCTGGAAACTCCGAAGCTGATCAGAGCTGAGAGTTGGTTTTTTGAGTTGCTGGGAGCTGAATTTCTCTGGTGAGCAGGAACCCATGTGGTCCATGGGCAGTGGCATTGGATGGACCTAGGTTTGAATCTGGCTTCAGCCTCTTATAAATTGTGTGACCTTAGGCAAGGTACCTCATCCCTCTGGGCTCACTTTCCTCTTTAATCAAATGGGAATTTTATTACCTCCTCCCTGAAAGTAGTGCTGCAGGGAGTAAAAGAAATAGCTCATGTAAAGGGCCGGTGCTTGGAAAGCATGCAAGGAAGTGTAAGCTGTTATTATCAATCCTGTATCATCTGCACTGACCGAAGAATGAAATTGCCCCAAGGGAAGGCCCTGTCTTCTCTCTCGGTCCCTACAATGGTGCTTCCCAAATGTTCATCTTCTGCCCAGTCCCAGTTTTTGTTACATTCACACACCATCTCTACTTACTGTCTTAATCTTCATCTTCGAATCAACTTATTTAAAAAATACGTAAGTACATTTATTGAAAAGGAAGACTTTCTAATCACTGTTGAAAATGCGAAATCAATATCACAGGAAGTTCTGAAAACAGAACAATGCTATTCAAGTTCCACGTCGAGCTATTGATGTCCAAAGGCACTTAGCCTAAAGTTTGTTTTCTTTTTGTTTAAAAGAGAAATTGGCAAGAGATTGACCGGTATGAAAGAGCCATAGGCACCTACAGAGGCCTTTTCCTTAACTAATGAGCAGAATGGATCTGGTGTCACTTCAGGCTGTGACTCTGCACCGCCAACACTCATTTCCACGCCATGGGGGACAGAGGTCACTGGAGGGAAGAGGGCCTGACACTGAACTAGGCCTCAGGGAGGGTCTTGGTAATTGCCCATCTTTGAGTCTGCTTATTTAATTTTTATTTAACGTGCATTCATCTAGTCCTTATTTCTGGGAGCCGGGCATGATTTTAAGTATCTTACATGTGTTAACTTTTTATTCCCCCTTTTTTTGTGGAGAACAAGGTCTTGCTATATTGCCCAGGCAGGTCTCAAACTCTTGGGCTCAAGCTATCTTCCCGCCTTAGCCTCCCTAAGAGCTGGGATTACAGGTGTGGGCTACTGTGCCCAGTGGGGATATATTAATTTATTTAATCCTTAAAACAACGCTGTGAGGAAGGTACTGTTATTCTCATTTTACAGATGAAAAAACTGAGGCACAGACAGGTTGTTTCTCAAACAGGTTGCACAGCTGAGTCATGGCAGAGCTGGGAGTTGAAGCCAGGTGACCTGGTTCTAGAATGCTCTTAACCACGATCTGACCTTCAGTTGGTTTTCCTTCACAAACTTTAATAAGCACTTACCCTGTGCCAGCTTGTGCCAGGGCGCTGGGCACCCAGTGGTGAATCAGTGTAGGCAGCGTCCTCTGGGGACTCCCATGTTGAGGGCAAAGCCACGCGGGGATTGGACAGTCGGTGGTGGAGGAGAGGGAGGAAGGAACTGAAATTGATGGGGTCCAACGGAAAGAGCAACTAGCAGTCCCAAGGAGGTCTGGAAAAGCCCCCTGCAGGGGCCATCTCTGGTTGGGAGTCTGCCAGGTGGAAAAGAGAGAGACAAAGGTCGTTCTAGGTAGAGGAACTAGCATGTGCAAAGACATGAAGGTAGGAATGTGCATGGTGTATTTTGGGAGCAATGAGTCATCCAGAATGCTGGAGTGGGTGGGGAAAGATTAGAGATGAGGCCGAGAAGGCAGCCTAGGGCCAGGTTAGGATGGGCTTTGAATGCCTGGTGGAGTGAGAGTCTGACGTTACAAGCTAAAAGGTTCCAGGGGCCAACAGGCCACAGGCTTGTGTCTTACTGACTAAAGGGTGGTGGGACCATGGGAGCCAGGTCTCCTTGGTCTCTGCAAGCCTCCTTGGGTAGAGCTGCCCCTTCCTAGCTAATGGCTGCCCTGGAGAAACATGAATTCAATCTTAGCACAGCTCTTGATTTTTCTTTCTCTTTTTTTTTTTTTTTTTTTGAGACAGAGTCTTGCTATGTCACCCAGGCTAGAATGCAATGGCGTGATCTCGGCTCACTGCAACCTCTGCCTCCCAGGTTCAAGCAATTCTCCTGCCTCAGCCTCCCGAGTAGCTGGCATTACAGGCATGTGCCACCACGCTCCACTAATTTTTGTATTTTTAGTAGAGGAGGGGTTTCTCCATTTTGGCCAGGCTGGTCTCGAACCCCTGACCTCAGGTGATCCACATTCCTCAACCTCCCACAGTGCTGGGATTACAGGCATGAGCCACTATGCCCAGCCAACTCTTGATTTTCCAAGACAAACTAGATGTTTGCATTTTGTTATAAAAATTTCCATTTTTGACTTTTTATTATGGGAAAATATGAAGCATATATAAAAATAGATACAGTGAACATGCATGTACCCATTAACTGGATTTAATAATTGTTAGTAATTTTTCCATATTTACTTTATCTTTTTGTTTTGTTTTGTTTTAGAGATAGGGTCTCACTTTGTTGCCCAGGCTGGAGTGCAATGTTGTCATGTCAGCTCACTGCAGCCTCCACCACCCAGGCTCAAGTGATCCTCCCACCTCAGCCTCCCAAGTGGGACTACAGGTGCATGCCACTACAACTGGCTAATTTTTAAAAAATTTTATTTGTAAAGATGAGGTCTCGCTATGTTGCCCAGGCTGGTCTTGAACTCTTGGCCTCAAGTGATCCACCCATCTAGGCCTCCCAAATTGCTGGGATTACAGGCACGAGCCACCACCCCTGGCCTGTATTTGTCTTTTTGTTGTTATTCATTGACTAGACTCTCAATTCTGTTCCAATGATCTGTATACATCCATCCTTATGCCAGAGGCTGGTCTTGATTACTGTAGCTTTGTACTAAGTTTCGAAGTTGGGAAATGTGAGTCCTCTAACTTTGTTCTTCTTTTTTAAGATTATCTTGGATATTCTGAGTTCCTTTCATTTCCATATGGATTTTAGCATCAACTTGTCAATTTCTGCAGCGGAAAAAAAGGCCGCTGGGATTTTGTTAAACCTGTAGGTCAACTGGGGGAATATTATCCTTTTAACAATTTTAAGTCTGCCAATCCATGAACATGGAGCACTTTACAATTTATTTAAGTCTTTAACTTTTTCCAGTGATGCTTTGTAGCTTTCAGTGTACAATTTTATACTTATTTTGCTAGATTTCTTTCTTTTTGCTGCTACTTTAAGTAGAATTGTTTTTAAATTTTATTTTCAGATTGGGAGCTGTGTCCTAAATCTCTTAGTCTAGAACCATCCTTCTCATTTTTTTTATGACATGACATCTTCTGTATTTGTTGGGCTGATTCCTTATGGTGCTGTTTAACTTGCTTCTCTCTTTCCTGTACTTCCTGTAAGTTCTGTCTCAAATGGATTCAGATTAGATTTTTCTGGCATGAAAACTTAATAAATAGTTCTGTGTACTTCATCTTGTATCACATCAGGGGGCATGTAATCTCTGGTTAATATGAAATCTTCCAATTTTTTTTTTTTTTTTT